>NC_091122.1:99436954-99766454 GCF_040183065.1 Periplaneta americana | reverse complement strand
AGTGCTTTTAAATTAAATTTACACGGAAACCGTCCACGCTATGGAAATACGCCAATGGAATAAATTATTCATTATTAGATTTTCTATCGATATGATAAAAAATCACGATTCTACTAGCCATAGTTACCGAATAAAACTGTCTTAAACATTTGGAAGAAAACATTTTATCTAAGAAAACTATGAACTTTCCACCAATATGGTAATACACTTTTTGTTGTGTACAACATAAGCTGTTCACTCTGAATATCTGCAGGGTTATTTCACTTCCACTCTGGAGACCAATATTGCAGAATAATTTCTAGCCTACTTTTGGTTGCTAATATTTAAAGTCCAAACAGCCTCCAAGCTAAGAGAGTTAGCCAAAGATCTCTTCATAAAAGCATTTGTTACGCGTGAGTCAAAACAGTGTACCGGTATATATCGTTTTTTAACATTTATGTCAATTTTATATTATGAAAATGCTTGTAAGTAGAAAAACATTGTACAGAATGCGGCAGAAACAATGACCCAATTTTACACATTTTAAGCATGCATAAATCTCATTCCTCCATACTCTTCCCAATTCACTGTTCCCAAACGTCTTTTCTCACACTTAATTTTTCCCAACCCGTATTTTTCCCAATACATTTTTACCAATATCCATCTTTCCCAAACCAGATTTTTTCCACACTTAATTTTTCTCAACGCGTATTTTCCCCAATACATTTTTACCAGTATCCATCTTTCCAAACCAGATTTTTCCCACACTTAATTTTTCTCAACGCGTATTTTCCCCAATACATTTTTACCAGTATCCATCTTTCCAAACCAGATTTTTCCCACACTTAATTTTTCTCAACGCGTATTTTCCCCAATACATTTTTACCAGTATCCATCTTTCCAAACCAGATTTTTTCCTCACTTAATTTTTCTCAACGCGTATATTCCCCAATACATTTTTACCAGTATCCATCTTCCCAAACCAGATTTTTCCCACACTTAATTTTTCTCAACGCGTATTTTCCCCAATACATTTTTACCAGTATCCATCTTTCCAAACCAGATTATTTCCACACTTAATTTTTCTCAACGCGTATTTTACCCAATACATTTTTACCAGTATCCATCTTTCCAAACCAGATTTTTCCCACACTTAATTTTTCTCAACGCGTATTTTCCCCAATACATTTTTACCAGTATCCATCTTTCCAAACCAGATTTTTCCCACACTTAATTTTTCTCAACGCGTATTTTCCCCAATACATTTTTACCAGTATCCATCTTTCCAAACCAGATTTTTTCCTCACTTAATTTTTCTCAACGCGTATTTTCCCCAATACATTTTTACCAGTATCCATCTTTCCAAACCAGATTTTTCCCACACTTAATTTTTCTCAACGCGTATTTTTCCCAATACATTTTTACCAGTATCCATCTTTCCAAACCAGATTTTTTCCACACTTAATTTTTCTCAACGCGTATTTTCCCCAATACATTTTTACCAGTATCCATCTTTCCAAACCAGATTTTTTCCACACTTAATTTTTCTCAACGCCTATTTTCCCCAATACATTTTTACCAGTATCCATCTTTCCAAACCAGATTTTTCCCACACTTAATTTTTCTCAACGCGTATTTTCCCCAATATATTTTTACCAATATCCATCTTTCCCAAATCAGATATTCTTCTTTATTAACAGTAACTATAGTTACAAGTTTCTTCTTTATTACTAGATTCCTTTCTTCTATTGTATTCTTCTTTATTGATGGCAACTATAGTTACAAGTTTCTTCTTTATTACTCCATTCCCTTCTTCTATTGCATTCTTCTTTATAGATGGTAACTATAGTTACAAGTTTCTTCTTTATTACTTGGGTCCTTTCTTCTATTGTATTCTTCTTTATTGATGGTAACTATAGTTACAAGTTTCTTCTTTATTACTCGATTCCTTTCTTCTATTGATTCTTCTTTATTGATGGTAACTATAGTTACTAGTTTATTCTTTATTACTCGATTCCTTTCTTCTATTGTATTCTTCTTTATTGTTGGTAACTATAGTTACAAGCTTCTTCTTTATTACTCGATTCCTTTCTTCTATTGTATTCTTCTTTATAGATGGTAACTATAGTTACAAGTTTATTCTTTATTACTCGGTTCCTTTCTTCTATTGTATTCTTCTTTATTGATGGCAACTATAGTTACAAGTTTCTTCTTTATTACTCGATTCCTTTCTTCTATTGTATTCTTCTTTACAGATGGTAACTATAGTTACAAGTTTATTCTTTATTACTCGGTTCCTTTCTTCTATTGTATTCTTCTTAACTGATGGCAACTATAGTTACAAGTTTCTTCTTTATTACTGGATTCCTTTCTTCTATTGTATTCTTCTTTATCGATGGTAACTATAGTTACAAGTTTCTTCTTTATTACTAGATTCCTTTCTTCTATTGTATTCTTCTTTATAGATGGTAACTATAGTTACAAGTTTCTTCTTTATTACTCGGTTCCTTTCTTCTATTGTATTCTTCTTTATAGATGGTAACTATAGTTACACGTTTATTCTTTATTACTCGGTTCCTTTCTTCTATTGTATTCTTCTTTATTGATGGCAACTATAGTTACAAGTTTATTCTTTATTACTCGGTTCCTTTCTTCTATTGTATTCTTCTTTATTGATGGCAACTATAGTTACAAGTTTCTTCTTTATTACTCTATTCTTTTCTTCTATTGTATTCTTCTTTATTGATGGTAACTATAGTTTCTTTTTTATTACTCGATTCCTTTCTTCTATTGTATTCTTCTTTACTGATAATAACTATAGTTACTAGTTTCTTCTTTATTACTCTATTCCTTTCTTCTATTGCATTCTTCTTTATTGATGGTAACTATAGTGACAAGTTTATTCTTTATTACTCGGTTCCTTTCTTCTATTGTATTCTTCTTTATTGATGGCAACTATAGTTACAAGTTTCTTCTTTATTACTCGATTCCTTTCTTCTATTGTATTCTTCTTTATAGATGGTAACTATAGTTACAAGTTTATTCTTTATTACTCGGTTCCTTTCTTCTATTGTATTCTTCTTTATTGATGGCAACTATAGTTACAAGTTTCTTCTTTATTACTCTATTCCTTTCTTCTATTGTATTCTTCTTTATTGATGGTAACTATAGTTTCTTTTTTATTACTCGATTCCTTTCTTCTATTGTATTCTTCTTAACTGATGGCAACTATAGTTACAAGTTTCTTCTTTATTACTCGATTCCTTTCTTCTATTGTATTCTTCTTTATAGATGGTAACTATAGTTACAAATTTCTTCTTTATTACTCGGTTTCTTCCTTCTATTGTATTCTGCTTTAGTGATGGTAACTATTAGTTACAAGATTCTTCTTTATTACTCGGTTCCTTCCTTCTATTGTATTCTTCTTTATTGATGGTAACTATTAGTTACATGTTTCTTCTTTATTACTCGATTCCTTTCTTCTATTTTATTCTTCTTTATTGATGGTAACTATAGTTTCTTTTTTATTACTCGATTCCTTTCTTCTATTGTATTCTTCTTTATTGATGGCAACTATAGTTACTAGTTTCTTCTTTATTACTCTATTCCTTTCTTCTATTGTATTCTTCTTTATTGATGGTAACTATAGTTTCTTTTTTATTACTCGATTCCTTTCTTCTATTGTATTCTTCCTTACTGATAATAACTATAGTTACTAGTTTCTTCTTTATTACTCTATTCCTTTCTTTTATTGCATTCTTCTTTATTGATGGTAACTATAGTGACAAGTTTATTCTTTATTACTCGGTTCCTTTCTTCTATTGTATTCTTCTTTATTGATGGCAACTATAGTTACAAGTTTCTTCTTTATTACTCGATTCCTTTCTTCTATTGTATTCTTCTTTATAGATGGTAACTATAGTTACAAGTTTATTCTTTATTACTCGGTTCCTTTCTTCTATTGTATTCTTCTTTATTGATGGTAACTATAGTTACAAGTTTATTCTTTATTACTTGGTTCCTTTCTTCTATTGTATTCTTCTTTATTGATGGCAACTATAGTTACAAGTTTCTTCTTTATTACTCGATTCCTTTCTTCTATTGTATTCATCTTTATAGATGGTAACTATAGTTACAAGTTTATTCTTTATTACTCGGTTCCTTTCTTCTATTGTATTCTTCTTTATTGATGGCAACTATAGTTACAAGTTTCTTCTTTATTACTCGATTCCTTTCTTCTATTGTATTCTTCTTTACAGATGGTAACTATAGTTACAAGTTTATTCTTTATTACTCGGTTCCTTTCTTCTATTGTATTCTTCTTAACTGATGGCAACTATAGTTACAAGTTTCTTCTTTATTACTGGATTCCTTTCTTCTATTGTATTCTTCTTTATCGATGGTAACTATAGTTACAAGTTTCTTCTTTATTACTAGATTCCTTTCTTCTATTGTATTCTTCTTTATAGATGGTAACTATAGTTACAAGTTTCTTCTTTATTACTCGGTTCCTTTCTTCTATTGTATTCTTCTTTGTAGATGGTAACTATAGTTACAAGTTTATTCTTTATTACTCGGTTCCTTTCTTCTATTGTATTCTTCTTTATTGATGGCAACTATAGTTACAAGTTTCTTCTTTATTACTCTATTCCTTTCTTCTATTGTATTCTTCTTTATTGATGGTAACTATAGTTTCTTTTTTATTACTCGATTCCTTTCTTCTATTGTATTCTTCTTTACTGATAATAACTATAGTTACTAGTTTCTTCTTTATTACTCTATTCCTTTCTTCTATTGCATTCTTCTTTATTGATGGTAACTATAGTGACAAGTTTATTCTTTATTACTCGGTTCCTTTCTTCTATTGTATTCTTCTTTATTGATGGCAACTATAGTTACAAGTTTCTTCTTTATTACTCGATTCCTTTCTTCTATTGTATTCTTCTTTATAGATGGCAACTATAGTTACAAGTTTATTCTTTATTACTTGGTTCCTTTCTTCTATTGTATTCTTCTTTATAGATGGTAACTATAGTTACAAGTTTATTCTTTATTACTCGGTTCCTATCTTCTATTTTATTCTTCTTTATTGATGGCAACTATAGTTACAAGTTTCTTCTTTATTACTCGATTCCTTTCTTCTATTGTATTCTTCTTTATAGATGGTAACTATAGTTACAAGTTTATTCTTTATTACTCGGTTCCTTTCTTCTATTGTATTCTTCTTTATTGATGGCAACTATAGTTACAAGTTTCTTCTTTATTACTCTATTCCTTTCTTCTATTGTATTCTTCTTTATTGATGGTAACTATAGTTTCTTTTTTATTACTCGATTCCTTTCTTCTATTGTATTCTTCTTTACTGATAATAACTATAGTTACTAGTTTCTTCTTTATTACTCTATTCTTTTCTTCTATTGCATTCTTCTTTATTGATGGTAACTATAGTGACAAGTTTATTCTTTATTACTCGGTTCCTTTCTTCTATTGTATTCTTCTTTATTGATAGCAACTATAGTTACAAGTTTCTTCTTTATTACTCGATTCCTTTCTTCTATTGTATTCTTCTTTATAGATGGCAACTATAGTTACAAGTTTATTCTTTATTACTTGGTTCCTTTCTTCTATTGTATTCTTCTTTATAGATGGTAACTATAGTTACAAGTTTATTCTTTATTACTCGGTTCCTATCTTCTATTTTATTCTTCTTTATTGATGGCAACTATAGTTACAGTTTCTTCTTTATTACTCGATTCCTTTCTTCTATTGTATTCTTCTTTATAGATGGTAACTATAGTTACAAGTTTCTTCTTTATTACTCGGTTCCTTTCTTCTATTGTATTCTTCTTAACTGATGGCAACTATAGTTAAAAGTTTCTTCTTTATTACTCGATTCCTTTCTTCTATTGTATTCTTCTTTATCGATGGTAACTATAGTTACAAGTTTCTTCTTTATTACTAGATTCCTTTCTTCTATTGTATTCTTCTTTATAGATGGTAACTATAGTTACAAGTTTCTTCTTTATTACTCGGTTCCTTTCTTCTATTGTATTCTTCTTTATTGATGGTAACTATAGTTACAAATTTCTTCTTTATTACTCGGTTTCTTCCTTCTATTGTATTCTTCTTTATTGATGGTAACTATAGTTACAAGATTCTTCTTTATTACTCGGTTCCTTCCTTCTATTGTATTCTTCTTTATTGATGGTAACTATTAGTTACATGTTTCTTCTTTATTACTCGATTCCTTTCTTCTATTGTATTCTTCTTTATTGATGGTAACTATAGTTTCTTTTTTATTACTCGATTCCTTTCTTGTATTGTATTCTTCTTTATTGATGGTAACTATAGTTACTAGTTTCTTCTTTATTACTCTATTCCTTTCTTCTATTTTATTCTTCTTTATTGATGGCAACTATAGTTTCTTTTTTATTACTCGATTCCTTTCTTCTATTGTATTCTTCTTTATTGATGATAACTATATTTACTAGTTTCTTCTTTATTACTCTATTCCTTTCTTCTATTGCATTCTTCTTTATTTATGGTAACTATAGTTACAAGTTTCTTCATTACTCGGTTCCTTTCTTCTCTTGTATTCTTCTTTATTGATGGTAACTATTAATTACAAGTTTCTTCTTTATTACTCGATTCCTTTCTTCTATTGTATTCTTATTTATAGATAGTAAGTATTAGTTACAAGTTTCTTCTTTATTACTCGATTCCTTTCTTCTATTGTATTCTTCTTTATTGATGGTAACTATAGGTACAAATTTTGTTTCGGATTTAAAAATGGATGGACTTAAATTCTTGTTTCATCGAGAGGTGGTAAGAAATTACTGTTAGATGGTTTCATATATCACAGAAGGAATACAAAAAACGGAAAAGATTATTGGTCATGTATCCCCAAAAATGAATTCAGGGGCAATGCGATCACTGAAGGTAGGCCTACAGAAAATTCTATCAATATTTTGAAGGAAGGTGATCATGACCATGCGCTAAACCAAGAAAGTTTAATCAATTGTCCCAGATGAGGTTCTTCCTGTTATGGACTATTTTGATCATACGTACAGTACATTAGAGGACATCCGCGAAGAGGTCGCAGGGATGCATTACCGCCATGCTACCCTCCCGAGAGTTGGAACGGTTATGAGGAGAAGTTACTGGGCCACCACCGCACGAACAACATAAGCGAAGGATGGCATAACCGATTTATGATTGTAGTCGGCAAACACCATCCACTAGTTTATGGGCTCTTAAATGAATTCGTTAAAGAAGAAGCTGATACAGAGACAACGATTGCACAGATGGAATTAGGTCAAGTGGTACGCAAGAAACCAAAAAAGAAGTGGCTCTGCATTCAAGCTCGTATTCAAAATATTGTTAGTGAGTATACCTTCTTCAGAGAAGAAGAAAGGCTGGGTGGGACATTAAGGCACAATTTTGTATAATAAATTTTTCAGAAAGTTGTAAATAAAAGCACACATTAATCACTACTTTATTTCGTAAATCTTGAAATCCCGTATTGGGAAACATATAAAATGCTTTGAGAAATTTGTATTGGGAAAATGGGTTTTGGGAGCTAGTATATTGGGAAAAATAATGGTTGGGAAAAATTTGATGGGAAAAGTGTGGGGTAATCAGAAATCCAACTACACATTCTTAGTGTGCAGTGTTCGAAAGAACACTTCATGCAATTGATCACACATGTCACGTTTTGTAAATTATGGTCGGCCTTGGTAGCTTAGTTGGTATAGCGCTGGCCTTCTATGCCCGAGGTTGCGGGTTCGATCCCGACCCAGGTCGATGGCATTGAAGTGTGTTTAAACGCGATAGGCTCATGTCAGTAGATTTACTGGCATGTAAAAGAACTCCTGCGGAACAAAATTCCGGCACACCGGCGACGCTGATGTAACCTCTGCAGTTGCAAGCGTCGTTAAATAAATCATAATTTTTGTAAATTATGTCATTCAGGTGTCCACCATTGTTGACGCTGCAATCTTCTGCACGAACACGCAGGTTCATCATAAACTTACGAAGAGTAGGTATCGCCTGTTATGGCCTTGATTTCGGCGTGAATGTTGTTTTTCAAGTCTTGAAGAGTTGTTGGCCTGTTAGCATATACTTTGGATTTCAGTAATCCCCACAGAAAATAATCACAAGCCTATGGGCGAACTGGCTGGCCAGTGGACATCACCAAAGCGGAAAACAAGATGCTCTGCAAGCATTCTGCGGAAGGTTGTCATGGACGTTCTGACTGTGTGAGCGGTTGCACCATCCTGTTGGAACCACAACGACTGCAATTGGATATTTTTACAGCGCATTTTCTGCATTACGAACTGTTGCAACATAACAACTGTTACAGTGACACTGCCACCTGCATCATTCTCAAAATTTACGAACTAAGAATACCCTGCACAGACACGCCACACCACACAGTAACTTTTGCGCTATGAAGTGGTCTTTCGTGTATCTGATTAGGATTGGTAGGCGCCCAGTACCTAAAGTTTTGCTTGTTCACATAGCCCGATAGCCTAAGTGAAAATGGGCCTCGTCAGACATCATGAACTTGTTGAGAAAATCGAGTTGAGTGTTGATCGTCTCCAGCAGCTGTGTACAGAAAGTTTGACGTGCCTCCAGGTCTCTGTGCAATAACTGTTGTACCACTTGGAGTTTGTAGGGATGGAACATCCGTCGCACACTTCTGTCCGAGAAGTTAAGGACTTGCGAATGCCGACGAACTGATTGCGTTGGACTTCGCTCTAAAGCAGCTGTTGCTCTTGCAATGTTGTCCGGGTGCGAACAGTACGTGGCCTTCCAGGGGGCTTCTTGTTTGCTGCAGATGCTGTTGCTCTGAACTGCTGGATTCATCTTGTAATCAACTTCCGACACGGAACTTTATCATTCCGATCAATGTCAAAATGTTGCCGAAACAAACGCTGCGTTCGTATGGCACCATCACTTTTGAAAAATGTTTCAATTGCAAACGCACGATGTTCGTTTGACCAACGCTCCATACTGACTGGTAATGCCCTGGATAAATATATAATCCATATAATTATATTTATCCATGGCAATGCTTTGAACTGCACTACACATTGGTACCAATATCAACTCTCTATGAAACAGTTTCCAACAATGGCGCGCAATTTAAAATGGGTCATTGTTTCTGCCGCATTCTGTACTATTAGAAATGATAACCTACAATAGGCCTACCCATACCGTTATTCTACATAAATTTGTGGAAAATTAAGTTTATTCGCTTAAATAGTATAGTTTATAAATTAAGACAAATGTCTTCGCTTTCTCCGTATTTGTTTTGCCTAACATTCTCTTTCTATTTCATTCTTTTTTATTTCTTTCAACCTCTCTTTCCCTTTTGCTTCTGTTCTGTGAATAGCTGTTTCATGTAATTTCGCACAAACTAACTAGGCTAAGCGACAAGCGTAGGGGTTATCGTGAACAAGGAGTGGTCTGTATAGCGCTAAATGCGCTGATCGATCAATAAATTATTTTAAAAAAATGTGATTTCGCAAGTGTATATGCGTTCGGAAGAGTGTCAACGATTGTCGAATGAATTAACGGAGATCAAAACTGAAGTGAAACTTCAGAATGTGGTTATTTAACGCAGACATCAATGCAACAAATAACATGATAAACTATTTTTTTATGTACAAAGCATAATATAATGACAAAGCAGACTATGTGTCGTCTTGATGACACTCTTTAGATCTTTAGAACGATTGTTGTGAGATACTGGGCCTATATTATGTAAGGCACAGTTTGTTTAATTCTGCTTTTTTGCGCCTGCAGTTCGTAGAAATGGCATAGTATTTGTTGCTTTAGGCCTATTCTAAATTATTGTGAATCGATGGTTTCAGTAGGCACAAGATATACCTAATCTGGATTTTCAACCAGAATTCGGATATTCTGGAAAATTCTGATCCAGATTTATTCACAGTATGAGGGAGTGGTATCAGTGCCGCTATATTCAGAATATTCGTTACGTGATTATCTAATTAGTTGTTTCCCTTCCAAACGTAATGGAAGTCTCTCTTTCATAATTGAAAGAGAAGGAGATGGAGATAAGTGTTTGACCAGTTTTAAAATGATATAACACATACTTCAAAAAATTAAGAAGTTATTGTATAACATAATCGGCCACTAAACCCGATTCTGAAGTCCAGTGTCTTCTAAATATAAAACACGTTTAACAACTTTTCCTAGCCAACATAACAATTTGCCTGCAGGCACAAGATTTATCACAACGAAATAGAATACAACCAATCAACATGTCTGAATAAACATGCAGTTTTTTAAAATATGAACCAAACTGGCATATCATTAACTTGATAAGTTGACCAGCTTTTCCTCCTGCGTCTTAAAATGAATTACGCGTGAGTTCCTTTGTATTTCGATCGTGAACTCAGTGAGCTCTATCCTTTCGACTTGCTTGCTTTCCTTTGATTTGTACTGATGTAATTGGAATACAATACAGTTTTGTTGCATATACGAGTAGGCTATGTTTATGACGTCAACTCATTCTGAAGGTTCTGGATCGTATACAGTGACGAAGCTCAATACGTAAGGAATATGCATCCATAGATAGTTGTTAACCATTAGGATCGCTACTATCGCCTCATCACAGAATGCGAAATAGTACCGACACAGTCTATTTATTGTTCCTAGTAGCCTACTCTCATCAACTGGTGACTGTATATGCTAGACTGTGGTCGTATGTTGTTTCTATAGTAGCTTATCTCACTTTTCCAAAACATCTAAACGTTTACTTGAAATTCTCTTGTGATATCATTACGACATTTTCGCACATACAGCTAAGAAGAAACTGCCTGCTGAAGGATGCACTGGAAGGAATGGTCAACGGGAGAAAAGTTCGGGGCAGAAGAAGATATCAAATTATAGGGGGCATTAAGGTATAGGGTTCATTTGCGGAGATTAAGAGGAAGGCAGGAAATAGGAAAGATTGGAGAATGCTGGGTTTGCAGTGAAAGACTGCCCTTGGGCAGAAAATTATGAATGAATGATGGCTTAAAATTTGAGATCTCCGGATATCAGTAATTTTTTCTTATATTTAAATATCAATACTGGTACCGCACTAAAATAGAAGTCTTTCAGTAACCTACATATTATATTTTAAAATGACTGTGTATAGACCTACTTAATAAAAGAAAATAGAAAATCGACTACTAGAAATCATCATTATTGAAATTTGTAACATGGAATGTTATACATAGGACAAATGTCACGAAAATCTGGAAACTTCATGAATTTTTAAAACTTCATAAAATTTACATCTGGTTTAGGTACTACATTCCTGGTGACATCCAAAATGAAAATTAAAAGTAAAATCTTAGAATGCCATGGATCTGCTTACTACATTCTTGGTTACACACAAAAGAAAAATTTAAAATAATAATAATAATAATAATAATAATAATAATAATAATAATAATAATAATAATAATAATAATAATAATGACAGTAATGACGATGATGATGATGATGGTGGTAGTGGTGATACTAGTGGTACTGGTAGTAGTAGCAGCAGCAGTAGTAGTGATTTGTTTTTTCTTATTTATTATCCGAAATATTGAAGAAAATGCATTCTTCTGAAGTGGTTAACATTAATGGAAGTAACTGGTTTCGTAAATTAAATACAACCAACCGGTACTGATATTGTACTAGTAGCAGGAATCTGAAATAATTTTATTTTACAGCCACTATTCAATTTATCTGGTGAGTTGTTAAAATCCAGTTTTCAGCTCAAACAGTAGAAAGAGCTGTGGTCTTGAATCTCTTCTATCCACGAATAACTGAATTTGAAATATATTTTTCGTGAACTAAATCAAACTATTAAAAGACAAAAATAGAAACCATATTTAAAAAATAGTCTATGACGACACACTTTGATGGAAAGAGAAAAAAGTGAGGCTATTAAAGTAGAATTAAAAGTGCAGAAAATCCTTTAAAAAAATAAATATTACTGGTACCAAATTAATTGGTGAAATCATGTCGAACGTATGCCAGCCACAACCACCACAAGAACTACAAATAATTATAAAACACACGGAAGAAGATCTTTAGGAAGACCTAGAAAGAGATGGTGGTACCAAATCTAATTGCACTTTGGAACAGGTCAGAGGGTCTAGACCGAAATGTAGGCTGTGATTATAGAAATGACGATGGTTGACAACAAACTGGCTTGTCTAACTGGATAAGACACCTGTAGCCTACTTGGACTTTGATGTAAAGAAACCAATAGTCCCATCTCAGAACTGACAAAACCATAGTCAATGCTATCATCCACCTGAAGCCTATTTGTTTATTTTGGTCTGAAGTTTGTTAATGTTGAAAAACCTTTTCCACATCAGCAGGTCGTTGAGAACACCGGTATGAATAAAGTTAAAATGGCTGTCAGTTGACTTTCTTAAATAATCTCTTGGTAAATTTAAATTTAATCAAAACATTTTGAGGGATGTTACACGGAAAATTGAGGAGTGTTTTTGCAAAAGTTGATAGATGCAGAATCAAGATCTTACAGAAATTAAATTTCTTAAATTTAAACACACAAATATTTATTGTAAAACAACAATTTTTACAGAAAGCACTCTTTGTTCTGAGGCAATGAAAGTAGATTTGAAAAATATAAGCACTTTTTTTTATTACTTGTCAATTTTAGGCACAAAAGATAGAATTTAAAAAAAAAATCGATGGATGCAGTCCATCTTCATATATAAGTCTCATTAAAACACAAATAAAATTGAAGAAAATCATTAGTCTCAACACAAAAATACAATTTTATCACAAAAATTTAATGGGACACATCTGCTAGAAATCCATTGCCTCACCTGTTACTTCTAAATACTGCATGAGTTTCTTAACATCATAGTTTATTCTTTTGACATCATGTTGACTTCTAGAAGAACAGTGGAAGTGGAGTTTAACATACTACCGCATGGTTTAATTCTTGGTTTTAGCACATGCATTGACACTGAACACGCTGTATATGTGTTCTGCACTGTAACAGAAACATTACGATGCTTGCCAGAAGTTTTACTGTAAGTGATCACTCACTGCGGAGCTATCTTAAAGGGCAATGTCGATCTTAACACCTTTTGAGCGCTCGATTTTAAGTCTATGATTTTCCAGTCCTTGTTGAGATTCTTGACTGTACCATGATTTTCTAGTATCTTATGGTAGCCATTGGGGGTCAGTATGTCTTCCATTCTCTTGTATACTTTTTCTATTCTTCCGAAAACACGATCTGGAACCAGATAGCTATTACCGCGTATCAGAAAGAAATTAAGAATGGTAGCAAATATACTGCTTTGCATCAAAAAAAGTAATGAGAATTACCATCATAATATTTTTGTTCTGATGGCACAAGAATCAGAAAACAGATGAATGGTGGAAGGGGTATTAGTTGCGGATTTTTTCTGGATTAAATAAAAAATCTATCAATGCATATGCGACTTGGTTAAATCCCCTTAATGGCTGGGTCTAATAGGCTAATAGCATTCCACTTCTGCCGGCAATCCCTAAGAAATGTAAATTGTCTGAAATATTATGTTGAAAACTATTTTATTTGACCTTGCATTATATGTATTTCACTTAAGGATTCGAGCATCTATCGAGATTTGTTTTAACTAAATGACAGCATCTATCAAGTTTTGAAAAAACCTGGAAGGTTTGGTAGTCTCTACCTATGGCATGAATCAAGTTTTACTAAATCTGATTTCATAGGTTGATTCCGTAGCTAGAAAACATACTATATCCACATATAACTCATTTTCGGAAATTTTTGCATCTATCGACTTTTGCAAAAACGTTCAATTACTTTCAATCTATTATCACACGGAAGTTCGACCAACTGGCCTTCCAGTTTGGTGTCAAGATTTACACACTGCACACCCACTGAAAATGGAATTAAAGCTACTCAAGACTTTCCTTATATCGTCAAGAAAATATGAATGCTTTATAATAGTTAAGCGCTCTGCGATTATACATGTAATGTTACGGAGTGTAATTACTGAAGTATGTTCCTTTAAGAATTCACATAAATACGTAAATGCATAAGAATTTAGAATTTTCAACCATGCTGCCAATTATTCTAGGAAATATTTTTTTGAATGAATCAGTTTTCTTGGCATGAACAAAGGCAAAGAAGTGATCGTGATACCCTTGCATTAAAAACTTAAGTCACTGAGTTAAATGTCAACAAAATAAGCTAACTTTGAGTTAGTAGAGACATAGAGGTCGACTTTTGATTTAAGCACAGGGGCAGGAAGGGATAAATAAGTTAACAGATTGTACAATGAAGACCTCCCGGGAAAAAGGATGTAACATCAAATTAATGAAATATTTAACTTAGGTGGAAAAAGTAATTTTTAAGCATTAATTTATAACAATAACTTATTGCATCAAACAGTGGCGTATACTGGTTAAAGGGTTTGGGCTACCGCTGACCCTATTATTATACAAAATATATCTAACAATTACTTTAATTTTAATTACTATGGTAAAACTAATAATACAAAATGATTACATTATGTTATATTACAAACTTTTTCTTTTGTAATTTCCTTGGGCTACCGCCGGTAGCCCGCAAAATACGCCCCTGGCATCAAATATCAGAATAAACTTCTATCCTTAATTAGTCAAATGGTTTTGCTAATAAATATAGACCTAATGAAATATGACCCTGAAAATATTTTCCTTTCTCCTGAAACATGTATAATAGATTTGTTAGTTACACCCTTATTCTGGGGAGGTCTTCAATTATATATTTCTACTCATGTGATACTAAGCTACTAAACTCAGCTTTAAGATTTTATTGATTTTTATTTGTTTCCACTGCTGTTTATGTTAGTGCTTACTCAAAAAACATCATAATATTATTAAATTCAATCGGTACAGTTTTTACACAAAGAGGTCTATGGCAGGGACCGTCAAGTGACTACACTCTCGTGCGTACGTACAAACCCTCAAGCCCTGACGTACGGCTGCGGGCAAGGGTAGCTGCTTCCACAGTGGCGGAGCTAAGAACTTGTATGTGAACCAAATTTGTGATAAGAATGTAAATTAATTTCAGCTTTTAATTGAAGCACGCTTTCACTGTTAATTGCACTATACTGAAAAACAGTACTCTATACAATTTTGTACAGTTAACTATATACGAAACAAATTTTTGCATGTTTGCACAATAATGAAACAAAACAAAATATACACTTTTATACAGATTAATATACTGTTTGTCTTCTTCTCATTGCTATACAATTCAATTAACAAAATAAAACAACAGTACAAACGTTGTTATTCAAATACAATTCTCTAATAATAGTACTTTTTCTTAAACATCAGAGATCCGCTGTGATTTTTGCAGTTTTCTGTTAGTAAGCAGCTATTTAATTCTCGGAGCTATTGTTTTAGTACCAGCCAATCGCAAACATGCTTTCAATTGTTCATCACTTAGTTGTTTCTGTGACGTGACTTTGTAAACTTCATTAAACAAAACAGTGTTTCGCATACGTAGGTTGTCCCGAACATTTACAACATTCTTGCAGCAAGATTGTACTGTTTAGGAAACCTTTCTCGTGGAAAACAAGTATAGAAATGGTTAATACTTTTTCTGTTTTGATACTTATCCTTTAGCTCAATATCGCTTTGTAAATCAAGTATTTCTAATTGTAGTTCAGCAGGAATATCCAGGACACTCACTGAAAAAGATATTGCAAATATCTTAAATTGTTGTTCAAGATCTCTAATATCCTCAAATCTACGTTCGAAACTTCGCACAATTGTTGCATTATTCTTATATATTCTTTCATGTCCAAGGCTTCTAACAGGTTTCCCATGTACATCCATAAATAAGGCAGTTTCATTTCTAAGTGCGAGAAAACGTTCCAGAATTTTTCGATTTCACCACCTTACCTCGGTATGGTAGAGTAAATCCCCATACTGTTAATACCATCAAGCAGTGCCCTGAAGTCCCTGTGATTGAGTCCTTTAGACCTTATGAAATTAATTGTTCGCATAACATCATCCATTACATTGCTAAGGTTCATGTTTTTAGCACATAAATATTCCTGGTGCAAAATGCAGTGCACTGGTGCCCCCAAGCGACCTCGATAGGTTCCACCACTGATAGACTGCAGTGTACAAGTGTACTGCCCGCAGTGGAAGCCGTAAGTAGGCCTGTACGCCCTCTCGCGATCTTGACTCGACTTGGCGGAGCCTGGTCTATGGTATCAGTCACCAATAAAAACAGCATGAATCGACTTATTATCCAATTCCACTTCTCATAACAATTATTAAGATGAAATGTTTCCTCCCTCCTTCCGTGTACTTCACATAGAAACATATTCAGACATTATTTTAAAAAATCAACAGAGCAGAAGGGGCAACAGTTCCTACTGCCATCAGAGTCAGCGCTTATGTTTAGAGAAGTTTGATTATAGCAAGGTTTACTATTCAACAACTGAAGAACTTCGTGACGTAGTTCGAAAACTCGTTGAAGATACCTTCCTCTTGAAAGCGAGTGAACTTCGGTGTGCAGAAGCAAAACTTTACGAAAGGAATCGATTTTTTAACATAATATACCAACCAATTGCGAATTCAATGAAAGAGACTTTATAAAATTCACAATTTTTATAAAGCATTCATATTTTCTTGACGATATAAGGAAAGTCTTGAGTAGCTTTAATTCCATTTTCAGTGGGTGTGCAGTGTGTAAATCTTGACACCAAACTGGAAGGCCAGTTGGTCGAACTTCCGTGTGATAATAGATTGAAAGTAATTGAACGTTTTTGCAAAAGTCGATAGATGCAAAAATTTCCGAAAATGAGTTATATGTGGATATAGTATGTTTTCTAGCTATGGAATCAACCTATGAAATCAGATTTAGTAAAACTTGATTCATGCCATAGGTAGAGACTACCAAACCTTCCAGGTTTTTTCAAAACTTGATAGATGCTGTCATTTAGTTAAAGCAAATCTCGATAGATGTTCGAATCCTTAAGTGAAATACATATAATGCAAGGTCAAATAAAATAGTTTTCAACATAATATTTCAGACAATTTACATTTCTTAGGGGTTGCCGGCAGAAGTGGAATGCTATTAGCCTATTAGACCCAGCCATTAAGGGGATTTAACCAAGTCGCATATGCATTGATAGATTTTTTATTTAATCTAGAAAAAATCCGCAACTAATACCTCTTCCACCATTCATCTGTTTTCTGATTCTTGTGCCATCAGAACCAAAATATTATGATGGTAATTCTCATTACTTTTTTTTATGCAAAGCAGTATATTTACTACCATTCTTCATTTCTTTCTGATATGCGGTAATAGCTATCTGGTTCCAGATCGTGTTTTCGGAAGAATAGAAAAAGTATACAAAAGAATGGAAGACATACTGACCCCCCAATGGCTACCATAAGATACTAGAAAATCATGGCACAGTCAAGAATCTCAACAAGGACTGGAAAATCATAGACTTAAAATCGAGCGCTCAAAAGGTGTTAAGATCGACATTGCCCTTTAAGATAGCTCCGCAGTGAGTGATCACTTACAGTAAAACTTCTGGCAAGCATCGTAATGTCCCTGAAGAAGATGGCTGAGCTAGCCGTCGAAAGCTTGGAAGCTAATCTCCAACTCACTTGGCTGAGAACCCGAGAAGAGTTATTCTATATCAAACGCCGGGAAAGCCTCAAGTCATACATTGTTCACCTTTACGGGGAGGAAATGCATCGCAGCATCCGCAAGTTCGCCTTCGTCTCTGAAGAAGATGGCTGAGCTAGCCGTCCAAAGCTTGGAAGCTAATCTCCAACTCACCTGGCTGAGAACCCGAGAAGAGTTATTCTAAATAATTACGTACTTCATTGTGTTAATATTATAAACTAGCCGTACCCGTGCGCTCCGCTGCACCCGTTAGAAATAAATATAAAGTAATTACATAATTAAAATAGGACACTTGATCCAGGGAACATTCGTGTTTCATAGAAGGATAAATCGTTTAATATGTTACTTAATTTAAATTGCATCCAAATAATTAAAATGCGATCATTTTGGTCCAGAGACACTCATTTGGTGCAATGACAATTCCTTTAACATGTTTCTTAATTTTTATTACATGCAGCCATTGTTTAATGAAGATTGACATCATTTAGATTTAATGTGTATATTTTATTTTACTTGTTACAGGTTTCCATTGAATTATGGCAATAACTTAATTTTAACCCTTGTTTTCTACGTATTCAGTAAATGGCACTTGGCCCACTATGGTTCTGAACCCTTCAAATAACTTAAATTATATTATATTATATTATATTATATTATATTATATTATATTATGTTATATTATATTATGTTATATTATATTATATTATATTATGTTATATTATATTATATTACATTATATTATATTATATTACCGGTATATTATATTATATTATATTATATCAGAAGTTACTGTAATAACATTATAGCATTATGTCCATCTAGAGAAACTACACTTTCCAATGGTGAAATAATAATTAATTAATCATACAAATCGGTTAATTTAGCTTCCGATATTACTTCATACAAGCACAGAACATTCTCTGTAGGCTATCTTTCATAGCTTTCGATTGTTGCTGTCCAAGGTCCCTTATAGACGGAGTCATTTGTTTTTTAATTCATTACATGGCCTTAGATGGCAGTTATTTTAATTTTAAAACTCATTTATCTCATTAAATATCAGTCCTATCAAACTTTTTCACGGAATAAAACTTATCGCAAATTATTTTTAAAGAAACTTTTGTTATGTAACATTTTTCACAAAAATCAATAATAAGCGAGATATTTCGATTTATTTAATTCAGGCCCATTTATAACCCCCTTTTAAATTATGTATTTTGAATGCCATATAGCCTAAAATCTAAGTTACAACGACCTTAATTTATATTCCAATTTTCATCGAAATCCGTTCAGCCATTATCGCGTGAAAAGGTAACAAACATACAGACAGACAGACATACAAACAAAAATTTCAAAAAAGCGATTTTCGGTTTCAGGGTGGTTAATTATATATGTTAGGACCAATTATTTTTGGAAAATCGAAAATTACCAGAAAAATTTCGGCTACAGATTTATTATTAGTATAGATTTTGGTGTTATGTTACCTGATTGACTAGTTTCGACGTTGTTTGCTTCTTTCTTTGAATCCTAGTGAGTTCCACCACTATCTTCTGGTTTCTTGTTGTGGTGAGATGTATTCATGATTGTATCGAAAAAGGTATGTGTTTTGAAATTCAGTTGAGTGTTCAGGATGTGTTGTGGGTGTATTGTAAATTTTGTATTGTTCTAGAGTGTCAAGTTTCTAATTTTTTTGGCTGTATGTATAGTATTTTCATGTCAGTGCCTATGTTGCTGTAGTTATGATTGGAGTTTGTGGAGTGTTCTGCTTAGGTTGAATTGTTGTGTGGTTTAGTTATGGCTGTGATATGTTCTTTGTAACGTGTTTAAAATGATCTTCCAGTCTGTCCAATGTAGAAATCGTTGCGACTATTACAAGATGGTTTGTATACACTTGTTAAGTTGTATTTGTTTCTGTCTTGTCTGTGTGTTGAGATGTTTTGTAGCGTGTTCTATATGCAATGTTGTATCTATTTTAGTTTCCCTATATCAGAGTGATGTATTTATTTTGTTCTTGTGCTTGTATTGCGTTTTCTTGTTTGCATTTGGTCTTTCTTATTTTGTCTATTATGTTGGGATTGTATTTCTAGTTTTTTTTAACAGTCAAAGAAGAACCAATACTCTACTTGTGGGGCTTTCTTATTCACTGCATAGAATTTCCGAATTTTCTGCCTTGTACACAGTTTGTAAAACTGTTAACTTTAACTTCTCTTTTCTGTCGAATTTTTCTCTTGGTGTTGAGAATGGAAGACATCCTTTTGGTTTCAATTCCTTCCCATCCTTAACAATAGCAGTGACCAGACCAAACTCGTAGATATGCCAGTGGCTTTTCTTGTTACCTGCACAACATTTATATCCATGTTATGTTCTGCTTTTATCCTTTTAAAGGACTCGCATACATTGAATACATTTTGGCATGCCTGATCTCTCAAGACCCTACCTAACACAGATTTGGTGAGCAAAGTCATCGAATCGAAGTCACAGTACACTTAATGAATAATATATAATATACGTTATGATCTTAGAAAGACTAAAACTGATTGAATCAATGGGTTTTAAATATAAATAAATGAATTTCATAAAACTATTAGCACAAAACATTATAAAAGAATACATCAACATTACACAATTTTGAACTCTACATTTCGAACACTTACAAATACATTGCGGAGAAGTTCACTGAACAACTAATATTTCCTTGAACTTAGCTGATCGTTGCAACAAAGCAAAAGGTCCGCAACATTAAGCAATCATTTTTATAATTGCTCCTGAAGTAAGATATATCTTCTCCTGAAGTAAGATATATCTTAATGCAAAAATTATTTCTCTTTTGCAGTCTCAATAACCAGCAGTGGTAAAGAAGCCATGCTCATTTGAGCCCAGGCGCTATCAAAGAAAGTGGAAGGCTTTGAGGTATAAAGAACAGTGACAGCATTTTATTAATACCCAGTCGGTATCAAACATGATGCTTTCGTTTTAAGAGATAAGAGTCTGTTTATTAATTAGGCCTTCTCAGACACCGCTCTAGTTCACAAGAAGAAGTAACATACGACTACCAATGAAGTGTTAGCATTTTTAATTGACGTGCCAATATCAACTCCACATGGAGTATGGAACACCCCTTCCCGTCTTTTTTTAATTAGTAGAAAGATGGTCAATAGTGAAAAGTGTTTCATTGTCGCTTACAAAGGAAAGCGCCTGGGCTCGAATGAGTGCGGCTTCTATAATGTGTAGCACCTCGATACTATATTCTTTACATTATCTTAGTTGTAGTCTTTGATTTTACGAGGCATATCAATTTATGTTTATTCATAAAGTTCTAATAAACAAATGTTTTTATTGTTCAATAAGAATAATGACATGTGGAGAAGGTGCTAGTATTTCAATATTCAAAAGTTTAAATGTAGTATGATACAACAATGCAGAGTGTAACTTCGCAGCATTTCTTAGCAACTTATGGAATCTATTTGCGTGCTCAAAAACCTAATTATTTCCCAATCTTCCATACTCTGAAACTCAGACTATAATGGATGATGATTTTTTACAACTACCAAATGACGACTTATGGGAGTTATGATGTGGATAATCATTTCATAGTAGCATTAAATGCAATGTTTCTGTTATTTGAACCCTAGATTCTGTTTTGAATTAAGGTTGAATAAAACTCCATAAACATCATCTTATCTTAAGCCCAGTTCCCATGGTGCGTGTGTTTCTGTGATGGATTGCAAGCTGGGAGTGTTTATGACAGTTCTGCATGCTACTTTTCGTGTTAGCTAGCATGCTGGAATCAAAGATGTTATAATATAGTATCATGGCTGGAACCGTGTTGCCAAGTTCGTTTTTTCCCAACTAAATCTGCTTTTCTCTGTATTCCTTAGTTGCTAAGAAATTGTAACTATCCGACTTTAGCTGTTTTACACTCCTAATTTAATTATTTTATTACAACATTTATTATTGTTAATGTAGGACTTTAGTTGTTTTCCACTCAAGGTTTAGTTTCTTCTTCATCATGAGTGTTGGCAACAGATAAAGCACAACACGAACAGCAGACGATTTGAATTAAAGAGTCTGCTGCATATGAAAACGTTAACCAATACCAAAGCAAACACAGGAGCCAGCAACGTACTCACAATAGCACCAAGCTTGCAAGGAAACACGCACGGTGGGAACTGGGTTTTATTGTGGGCATAGAGTAGACCAGCCTCCTATGGCACACCCAGGGCAACAACTCTGTCGGTAAACTTGTCTGCAAAACTGACTTCATATGAGTGAATGACGAACAGTTAAGTATCCGCCATTAGTATAAAAAAAAAGTCCAGCATAATAAGAAATTCAGACTAAATGAAAATTTCTAGCGTAATAAGAAATTCAGTGCTCGATGAAAATTGGCACACAAATTAAAATTAAACACTAGCCAAAGTACTTTTAATAATTATGAGTTGTACAAAGTTATACATTTAACGAAAGTATTAAATAAAATACACATCATTCTAAAGAAATATAAGTTGTAACAGTTTATTCAAAAAGCTTACAAAAATAAAATCATGCTTATGTATATTTTCATATTAATACGATACCTGAGTCATAGAAATATGCTCTAAAAGTGGTATACCTATCCTTTAATATGTTTTGCTCTAAACTACAAGTTCTTATTTTTTTTAATTATTATGATAACTTCCAACTGATGAAAGTAGGGAGATAGTAATAGAAAACAATAACGTTGTTTTAATGTCTTCATACTGTATAATTCAGTATATGAATACAATGATCTGCTTATAGCAAGTATAGAAACTGGCAGTTATAATTATCCTGCACTAGCAGCAAGGCCTGTAACACAGACTCAAAAGATACGACATTCGAAAAAAAAATCATTTGATTAACAATGATGACATCATTACAGTTATTACGTCATTCACATAAAGATACTTTTAGTACAAATCATAAAGCTTGGCTTCATGTCGTATAGAAAACACATAAGGCAAGCAGGTTTCGGAAGCAAAATATGGAAATTACCTGTAAATAATTACTTCTAGGAGTTACAGCCTTGAAACCAACATTAAAGTGAGGAGAAGTGCTAATATAGTAAAATATTCACTAGTCATCCATGACAAAACAGAAATAAACAAAATAAAGCAGCCATAATCTTAACATATTTGACACATGCTCTATGTATGCTAATACAGATAGTAGCAGTTTGACATCTCTTTTCTTGAGATTGTTATGAATCATTTTTCCCTCGTTTCAGCTAGAAACAATCTGAAAGATCCATGAACACCAATGATGATTGAATTATGTAGACTGTAAGTTGGGAATAGAAAGTCACTTTCTAATATTTTAGAGGGTAAAAATTTATCCTTTTTCACATAAAAACCTCAATCAAAATTAGATTCAATCAAAGCAGAAAGTACGAATTTGAGAAAAAACAGCCTATCACCAACAAAGCAAGTGGTTGAATTATAATGGCTCTTGATGTACTGCACTCTATTGGCTTAGTTTCTTTGTCCTAGTTCGTTTCAGCTAATACATTTAAAAAATCCATTGACAAGACTATGCAAGTCTCTGATTGGAAAGTTGCTAATCTGTTGGTTATAATGCATATTGTTTCTAAACATTACGTGAGGTTCAGAAGAAAAATTTTGTGTCTGGCCTTAATATCTCCAACATTTCAGAAGTGCTTACAGATTACATCATCAGGTCAATACAGTACCATTGTCTACTCAGCTGGGTCTGTTATAACGCCTAACTAATTGAAACAACTGGTCGAACAAAGAAGGCATGGTACTAAATAATCCAGATGATGGAACAAGTAAATAATTACGAAATGCTAGAATATCGAGTTCAAACGCATGGTATATAACCCAAACTATTTACTTAAAATCAGTATTTTGTTACTTCCAGAAAATGAATAAGAGACATCAAATACAAAACTATATTCAGCAGTATCACAGCTTAGGTCTATTGGCCTCATTACAATACACATGTATTTAATATAAATCAATGCTATGCCAGAGCACTATCCTGCAGTAGTCATTTATAATTTCAGTTCTTCTTCTGGTGAAAGAGGTGCGAAGTGATAATCCACTAGTTCTTGCGTCACTTCTTCTAGTGTGGGTGGGTTCCATTTGGGTTTCTGATCCTTGTCAATTAATAGAGCCCTAACACCTGTAAATAGAGAATGTCGTAACTTTCGATTAAAAAAAGAAAAATTAGCCTAGTATGAAATTTTACAATATATCTTATACATAATTATTTAAAATGGACTTTATCAATCACATCGCCTATTATGAAATATGCTGATAGCCTGTTTTCGATATCTCAGCATTGTCTTGGTCTTCCTATTTTCTTCCTGATGGCCTGTAGTTAACGATTTTTGTATTCTATTATTTTACATTCTGACAACAATCTTTCACTTTTAAAATCATGGTCTAGATATGCTGCAAGTTATATTTTTAATCTTACATACAGCCCTATCTACTATCGTTTATTTTTTCACTGACAGAACACAAAAGATTTTTAAAACAATCTTAATTTATGATGTTATCTGATATAGTGAAAACGTATTTACTTCTCAAAATTTTCATTTCATTAGTATGAGCACATCTTTCATCATATACTTACGTCTTCTTACATAGAGCCACAGAACACTGAAAGAGTTTTATAAAGAATATAATATTTTTCCTACTTTGGTACCAGTAACATTATTATTACTGACCCATATACTATTTGTGAATATTTTTGTTCAGACTTTCACCATTTTTTTTTTTTGCAAGTCATTCATTACATGTTGAGGTAGGTGAAATGTGACAACATTCCAGAATTGTGTTACTGAAGATAATACTTCACACTGGATAGTTGCACAAGTATTCGTTAATGTGTGGACTGACTTTGTAATTTCATTTTCTCACCTTGCAGCATCCCCATGCTATTAGCAAAAAATAACACATCATGAGGATGATGATAATGATAATAATAAAGTTAAAACATTTAGAGAATTTAGTAAAACTGAAATAATTGACATCTGAAGATAAAAAAACTCTACCCAGAACAATTCAATATCAATTTTTGTGCAACTTTCTATATAAAATATTCAGAAAAATGAAATCCAGTTTCGGTGAGTACTGTTCCATACACGGAATTAAACACAGCCTGTCAACTTTAAAAAACAATTACGTATTGATACATTTTAAATGAGCTAGTCTAAAACAAAGTCGTAAATTTTCTTCTTCAGATGTTCTCAATGATATGCATAATATAGTAATAGTTACAAATAGTAAATGCATACACTTTCCACTATTCAAGGACTCTAAAACTGGGGAACAAATATGCACAATTTTTCAGTTGTAGGAAGTCTCCTATTTTATAGGACTTAGGAATTCCGTCACTTTTATAGTAAAATATTTTTAATTCTAATTCTAATATTGGTGATGGTTTAAGGTGTTATTCTATTTGCTTTGCATCCCAGTAGATTTTTTGAAAGTTTATAATAGTTCTTTGTTTTAGTTCAGTGGTTAAACATTCAAGATCTTTTGATTTTCTGGTTTCAATGTTATTGGTAAAGACGAACAGTGAAGTACCCATCATTAGTATAAAAAAGTTTTTGGTGATGGTGCCATGCTGTGAAGTTTTTGTGTTGATTTTGCAGAGATGTGTTCCTAAATAATCTTGTTGTACTTTGTCTAAAAACAGCCATCAGACATTTTTCTAGTGAGAGAATTTCTAGGCTGAAAGGTGGCTTATAAACTTATTGATTCCCAGTATCCATCCAAGAAAGACTATTTTGTGCAATAAATATTGTAACATCAGTCGTAAAATATATGGTCTGGTAATGGTTTCCTCCTTAACTCTGACCATATCCTACATTAATTTTTGGTGAAATTACAATTGCCTAGTTGCCTCATGAGTGATGCCTTATTGGTATCACTTATGAGGTTCAGACCTGTCTTCGGATAGTTGACTAAACAACAACTGTACGCCTAACTTACATATAAATCCTCAGTCTAGTCATATGTCACTTTTTGACATGGAAACTTCCTTACAAAGAAAAGGAAACTAATGCTCTCCTAGAAAAATATCTGGGAATAGCAAAAAATTGATTTGATGAGGGCTCTGTCATACCGATATTTGGTCAGGTAGGCCTAGTGGTAGCAGCAGCAACAGTAGCAGTAAGTTATATAAATTAAAGATGTTTTCACTTGCAAAGTTTGTTCACCATATAAATTGAACTTGAATGAGAAATAGCAGACAAATTTTGCCTAGAGCACTCTGTAAGGGATAAGGCTCTATCTATGATAATAGGATCAATAGCTCCCTCCTGGAGGAAACCATCCTTTACAATAAAATTCTTGTCCTTGTCCAGGTTTGACTAACGGATCTCGGATTCAATGGCTGGTATGACAACCTTTAGATCACTGAGGATGTTCTATTTGATTAGGCCTATGTGTTGCGTCAGAATAGTTCTTATTGCATGGTATGATATTTGTGTCTTCTTTGTCATAGAAATGCTCTCTTTTTTTTTCTCCAAGTGATCTACATGATCAATACTTCAAAGATTTGTGGTATAATTAAAAAGATCACTGTACCCTTTTTTTTTCCTGAATGAAATAACATTTGGGACTATAAGAGGATGATTTATTGTTTTATGTGTTTTTGCATACTGATGTTAAAAAAAAGTTTCCTGAAGGAAAGAAAATGATGATGAAATAGGAGCAGAAATATTCACGCACTGTCGTCCCTTTTGTTGTGGTAAGAAAAATCTGATTACACAACCTGCAAGTGATGATAGGAGGAAACAATAGTGTAACTAGATGCTTAGATCTCGGATATCCATGACTATATCTAATTTACATGATTATCACAACAAATAAAAGTCACAGGTACTAATATCTTTCGGAAGATGTTTGTAATGCTGTGTAGGCTTGCTGTAAGCAGCATTATTTTCATTGCCAGTCAGTTTTATACCTACGAACATTAACGTCGACAAAAATAATTATAGAAAACTAGCCTAATTATGTAATAACATTAATTAGAATTGTAAATGATTTTTAGTCACTCAGTCGATAAAGTGAATGTCTAAAGCACGTGTGTTTCATCATAATATCAAAAAGTGTGGTCATACACAAAGTAGCCTACATAATGCTCATGAAGGAACAGCTAGAAGCGAATAAACAATTCGTGATGTGTTAAATTTATAGTTCTCTGAGAAAACATGCTGAAATGTGCAAGAAAAAATCTTTACCTTCATAGAATTCCATTCTGTCACAAAAATGGGAACCCAGGCGATACTCCATCATGAGGCACTCTTGCAAAGACTTAGTGGCCCCTTCCTCTAGTTCTTTTTTTATGACTTTGCAGGAGGTGGGAGAAACCTTGCTAAGTATTTCCAAATTCTTCACAGCCCAATCAGATCCATCCGCCTTCAATCTAGCTACAATCTCTTCCACTGTAGGTGC
The DNA here is from genome assembly GCF_040183065.1 of Periplaneta americana. Classification (NCBI taxonomy): domain Eukaryota; kingdom Metazoa; phylum Arthropoda; class Insecta; order Blattodea; family Blattidae; genus Periplaneta; species Periplaneta americana. The sequence goes on along the minus strand of NC_091122.1, from coordinate 99,739,331 downwards.
TGAAAAGCAATTCTCTATCTGTTTAAGATGAGGGGCGAGGCTGAACTGGTGTTGCTCAACTTTGTGAGCTTTGGTGGATCTATCAAGAATCTCCTTAATGTCCGTGGCTGGATTTTTACACTCTAAGAGTTCTTTCTCAAGCTCTGGAAGTTTTGAGCTCTCACAATAATGGGTTGCTATGCCAGCCTTTAAACAATCGATTCCCCTCAGTCTGTGTCCTGTAATGGCTAGGTATAAACCCAATTTTCCTCCGAGCCGTGAGAGAAAGTGACTCCCACCTACATCAGAAAATAGTCCAATAGTAGTTTCTGGCATGGCAAACAAGGTCCTTTCAGTAGCTACTCGAAACGGCCCGTGAACGGATAGTCCAACCCCACCACCCATTGTGATTCCATCTATAAGAGCAACATAAGGAATACTATATGTACCAATTAAGGCATTTAAGGTATATTCTTCTCTAAAGAAAGTTTTCCCAATGTGGTCTCCTTTCAATCCAGCTTCTGCTAGAGATTTTACATCACCACCAGCACAGAACGCTTTCTCTCCAGCACCCTTGATAATTACCATACACTTTTCGTTCTCCCACTTTTTCATAGCTGGATAAATTTTTCTAATCATTGGCAGGTTGAGGGCATTTAGGGCCTTCGGTCTATTTAACGTTATAAGTCCCTTATTATGGACGGATTGAAGGATAACATCATTTTCTTCGCCAGAAGACATCGGCCTTTGAGAAGTTAGAATTCCTCTCAGCTGTTGTGTACGCCTTGTGAATGAGGTTAAACCCGTCTTGCACGCGAAAACCTATTTATAGAAATAAAACACATGTTAACAACATTGAAAATCCTTTTACTTCATTATTGGTTTTACTTTCTTTGTAATTAATTACCATCTTAATTCCGGTTAACAACAGTACAATTACTAGAAAACAAACAAATATAAATAACAAGTGTTAACTATTACAACAGCATTAGACGCACATTCACAACATTCAGTCATATGACGTGCACAAATAATATTGAATGGCAATGGCAAGACTAGTGGGAAAATTTTTAATTGGACGTTGCTCATACTGGCTAGAGTGTTTGCGCGCGACTATGTGAACGTTTGTCGTAATGTGAAAATGTTACAGGTGGCAGGTGCGTACAAAAAAATGTGGTATGATTTGTTCAATATTCGGCTGTAATTTGCAGATTAAGCTATAGATTATGCAAGAAAATTAAATTAAATGGTATGGAAAGATATCCTGTGAAAAATTAATCGTGTTAAATTGATTCTGGAATTGTTTTACAAAGCGACATTTAGGTGAATTAATACTGTAAATTATTGTACTTTTATAGGGTAGCAGTAGCAGAATATTGAATTAAGTTTTTCATGTCATTTCATTTCAGTGATGGTGAACCATAACTTAATGTGTTTGCTGCACATCTGTATGTTTACTGTTTTCACTGTCGATTTTGGAGATTGTAACAATACTGATAAAAACTTTTGTATGTAGGTCCTACTTACAGTAGTTCTGAAATGATGAATTTTGAATATGAGTCAGCGTCTTTGGCTTCATAAGATGATGACATTAGCCAAAGTGTTACATAAAACTCGTACCGGTATTTCGGAGGATTCATGAGAACGACAATTTTTTGCAAAACCTGACATTTAAAGAAACGTGGAAGTGCAGAGCTGCAAGTGTTAAAATAGACCTATTAGCTACATCATTTTTTTACTATAGTAGATGGCACAAAATTAGATTTTGCATCTTGGTCATTTCCAATGTATTGTGGGTCCCTATCACCATGGCATGGCACATCCTTAGTTTGTGGATAGAGGAGACGGCCTCCAGATATGGAAAGTAGCTGCGAATATATTGAATAAGCAGTTGTGGACAGCCGATAAGGGATGGCCCTCCTGCTTGGGGATTGGGAGAAGGACTAACAACCCATCACTGTAAAAAAACAGCTTGTTACGAAACCATACAATAAGTCTCGAAATGGGACTGATTCTCGGGCACGACCACAGCAAAGGAATAAGGTTATGAGATTTGTACTTGGAACGTAACTAGTCTTTATAAAACAGGGGGGGTAACATTAGTAGCAAAAGAACTAGCTAGATATAAAATAGACTTAGTGGGAGTACAAGAGGTTAGGTTAGATGGGAATGGCATATCACAAATAGGAGAATAATCTAAATGAAGGTGGGGAGTGAATTGTTCAATGGTTGAGCTGTTTGGACTTTTCCCATTGCTAATTTTCAAAATTGTAGCACAACGTTTCGGAGAGTGGATGACGAAGAGAGATCCACTCTTCAAAATGTTGTGCTACAATTTTGAAAATTAGCAATGGAAAAAGTCCAAACAGCTCAACCATTGAAATAGGAGATTACTTGGGGAAGGAAACAATTATCACTAATTAGGAACAGGATTCTTTTTTCATAAAAGAATAAAATCAGCTGTAAAAAAGGTCCAATTTATCAATGACAGGTTATCGTATTTAGTACTTATGGTAGATGGTGCGAAGTTATAAATGCTCATGCCCATACGGAAGAGATAGATGACCATATGAGGGATAGCTTCTATGAGGAATTGGAACACACTTTTGATCAGCTTTCTATATATCACATCAAAATTTTATTGGAGAATTTCAATGCTAAAGCAGGACGGGAAAATATTTTTAAACTGATTATTATTGGAAAAGAGAGCCTACACGTAATTAGTAATGACAATGGAGTTAGATTAATCAACTTTGCCACATCAAAAAATTGAATTGTCAGAAGTATAACATTACGCCATAAGGATATACATAAATATACTTGGACTTCTCCAGATGGATCGACACACAACTAAATAGATCACATCTTGATAGATAAACGGAGACATATTAGTATAGTAGACATTCGGACTTTCAGGGGCGCAGACTGTAATTCTGACCATTATTTGGTAATTGGAGAATTAAGAAAAATACTATCAGTAGCCAAGCGAGTAGAGCTACAAGCTAATTTTAATGGATTCAATATTCTGAAATTAAAGGACGAGGAAACTAAGGAACATTATCAGGTCGAGGAAGTTCCGACAAAGTTGAGAAAGAGTTAGATGTTAAGTGTGTGGGAAAATATCCGAGATAGTATCAAAATTGCAGCTGAACAGAGCATAGGTTATTATGAAACTAAGAAAAAGAAACCGTGGTTTGATGAAGATTGTTCCATGGCAGTAGAAAGAAGGAAATAGACGAAACTGAAATTCTTATAGGATCCAGTTGAAGCGAATAGAGATAATTATTTCAATGAAAGACGGGAGGCAAGTCATACACTTAGGAATAAAAAGAGAGATTACTTGAAAGAAAAATTGAATGGGATAGAAACAAATAGTAAGAATAAAAATATTCGAGATTTATATAAGGAAAAGAATTTAAGAACGGATATCAGGCAAGGGTAAACGTGATCAAGAATGGGAATGGTGACTTGCTTGCAGACTCTCATTCAATCCTTAACATATGGAAAAACTATTTTGGGCAACTACTAAATGTACATAAGCCAAATAGAAATGATCGGGACGAAATTCAAATACAAACTGCTGAGCCATTTAGCTATATCCGAACCCACACTTTGTGAAGTCGAAATTGCGATAGAAAATCTGAAAAAGTTCAGGTCTCCAGGTATCGATCAAATTCCAGCAAAATTAATGCAAGAGGGTGGAAGCGCATTATCTAGCGAAATTTATAAGCTTGTACGTGCTATTTAGGAAAAGGAAACTGTACCAGAACAATGGGAGGAGTCCATAATTGTACCTATTTTTAAGAAGGGCGACAAGACTAACTGTAGTAACTTTCGAGGAATATCACTTTTGTTGATGTCGTACAAAATTTTGTCCAATATCCTTTTGAGAAGATTAACTCCATATGTAGATGAAATTATTGGGGATCATCAGTGCGGTTGTAGGTGTATTAGATAGACTATTGATCAGATTTTTTGCATTCGACAGATATTGGAGAAAAATGGATACAGTAAGCTTAACTTACATCAGTTATTCATAGATTTCAGAAAAAGCATATGACTTGGTTAAGAGAGAAGTTTTATATAATATTCTTATTGAATTTGGTATTCTCAAGAAACTAGTTCGATTAATTAAAATGTGTCTCAGTGAAACTTACAGCATAGTCCGTATAGGCCAGTTTCTATCTGATGTTTTTTCAATTCACTGTGGGCTAAAGCAAGGATGTGCACTATCATTTTTACTTTTTAACTTCGCTCTAGAAGATGCCATTGGGAAAGTTCAGGATAACATAGAGGGTTTGGAATTGAACAGGTTACATCAGCTTCTTGTCTGTGTGGGTGACGTGAATATGTTATGAATAAAATCCATAAACGATTCGGGAAAACACGGAAATTTTACTTGGAGCAAGTACAACGATAAGTTTGGAATGAAATCCTGAAAAGGCAAAATATATGAATATATCTCGTGACCAGAATATTGTACGAAATGGAAACATAAAAATTGGAGATTTATCTTTTGAAGAGGTGGAAAAATTAAAATATCTTGGAACAACAGTAACAAGTATAAATGACACTCAGGAGGAAATTAAATGGAGAATAAATATGGGAAATGCCTGTTAGTATTCGGTTGAGAAGCTTTTGTCATCTAATCTGCTGTCAAAAAATCTGAAAGTTAGAATTTATAAAACAGTTATATTACTGGTTCTGTATGGTTGTGAAACTTGGACTCTCACTTTGAGAGAGGAACAGAGATTAAGGGTGTTTGGGAATAAGGTTCTTAGGAAAATATTTGGGGCTAAGAGGGATGAAGTTACAAGAGAACGGAGAAAGTTACACAATGCAGAACTGCACGCATTGTATTCTTCACCTGACATAAGTAGGAACATTAAATCCAGACGTTTAAGATGGGCAGGGCATGTAGCACATATGGGCGAATCCAGAAATGCATATAGAGTGTTAGTTGGGAGGCCGGAGGGAAAAAGACTTTTGTGGAGACCGATTGATAGACATAGATGGGAGGATAATGTTAAAATGGATTTGAGGGAGGTGGGATATGATGATAGAGACTGGATTAATCTTGCACAGCATAGGGACTGATGGCGGGCTTATGTGAGGACAGCAATGAACCTGGGGGTTCCTTAAAAACGATTTGGAAGTAAGTAAGTAAATGTGGGTTAATCCATACCAAATGGTCCAGAAATAAGTTAATTTGTAGCTCGAAGATTTAATTTTTTTTTTTTTGATCATGATGACTCCTATCTGTAAGTAGATAGAAATTTTAGTTCATTTTTATTTACCTTCATACAAAAAAATGAGTTATTTTTTGTATTAACTTATGGTATTCAACATTTTTGGCTTTTGCAGACAGTTGCGGCAAGTGTGATAGCTCAACTAAAAAAAATGGTATAAAAGTGGGGAAAACACTACCTACTTGCGTATTATTTGCAGCATATTTCAAGCTACATTTTATGTTATGCACGTATATCTAATCTCTTTCTAATAATAGAAAATTAAGACCAAAGTTGATTACTGTACGGTATTATTTTTTTTTTTTTGCATTGGGAAGGAATGAAATACCAGTGCTGTCATTTTGTTAGAGGACAGCTATACACTACTCAAACATTTAGTAAAAAATATTTGAGTTCTCTTATTCGTCCCCCATCCCCTCTTTTGGTTAGAGTAGCTTAAAAATGCTCTCTTTTTCAGAAAGGAATTGGGTCTGCAGATATTGAAATTAGAATTGAACAGGATTTTGCGAACCTTGAATTCAATATGGTGGGACAAAAACATAGCAAGAAAAACTAAGATTCATATAGGAAAAGCATTGGTTCAGACAGTCTTTGTTATAACTGTGAAGCATTCAGAATTCACTTTACTAAGAAAGAACCCAATTTATATTTATTGGTTTCTTAATTTGTACGAACATATGTGTTGTATTGAACATAAGCCATTATGATCTGATCCTGACATGCTACTTTTTCCTTTCAGGAGAACGAATCATTGTTTTGTTTTCACTTGTTGGTGTGACTTGGTCGAAAAGTCACAATGCCGAAGGGAACTGTTAAGAAGTATGACTCAGATATTGGCCGCCATTTTGGCAAAAGAGATCTTGAAAGGCTGGGCCTCTTTGTAGAGATGGGCTACATGAATGGAAAAGGCTACGTCTCACCATTCACTGGTATGTATCTAACGTGCATATAGGTTCGCCGTAGAAAGTTCAGATTGTCAGTGAATGCGCAACTTGATTTACCCGTACTAGTTTCTTATGCACATAAGATCTCTCCGTTATTCTCTTGGTGCAAAAAGAAGTTGGAGAGGGAGAGAAATTTAAACGGAAATGCGTGGCTCTGCATTCTTGCAAAGGATTCCTAATAAATATGTGAGCTCCAAATTTATTACCGGTAGTCACTTGTTTCACTTTGGAGTATACCATTTTGCTATTTGGAAGGGAGAAAACCGAACAAAAGAACTTAACCTAATAGAAAAAACAAAAAGGAGGTAATAACCAGTAGCGACTCACCTTAAAAAATAGGTGAAGTGCTGTTCACACACACAAATGGATGAATCAAATTAACTCCTGTATCTCCTCATGAGGAGCATAGGGCATTCACAAAGTGCCTCCATCGGACCCTATTTGTAGCCACAAATGCATGAACAGTTTACCAATATAATGAGTAGGCCTACTATTCGTAAACTACGTACAATTTTACTAGTTCTAGAACACATGCAAACAGGAAAATTAATTTATTTCAGGACTCACCAAATTTCTTGCATACCAAGTCAATCCTCCTAACTTTTAAAGCAGCAAACCTGTCGAATGTCTGACTTTAACTGAGGGTGGGCAGTATATCTCTATGAAAAGCTATAGGACTAATGATGAAAGTCTCTACTGTGATGTAGCATTCCGAGTGAAATTTTTAATCTTATCAAACAGAAAAACTTCTGTCATCGGAAGAATTTTTTAAAGTTATTTTATACAACTTCTCTATTTTCTTTGTACTTTTTAAAACAAAGAACAAATGGAACTGTAGATCGTCCAGAACTTAAAACATCTTTTTTATCCTCATATTTAAGTTTACAAAATGGCATTTCTAATAAATTACAAACTGTGTCATTTTCGGGATACATATTTCGCACTCATTTATCAACATGTGCTGGTACCTAAGTATTTGTATAATAGCACTATAGTCATCATATACACTATGATGTAGGATTAATACACTATATACATTTATCACTAATATACTCTAAATAATTAAATAAAAAGTTAATATGTACATACACAGTATTAAACTACATGTGTACATTTACGTGCGCGTTAGACTTTCAAATACAAGAGCTGGAACAAAACTGGCAAGTTCATGAGAAGAAATAACACACCACGGAAACAACTTTTTAAACTTTGTGAATGTGTGTGTGGAGTGTATTCCTGATAAAATAACATAGAGCCAGCTAATTTATCGCTGCAGGGGTGGCTGCTTGGACAAAAGGACTAAGGATACTATTCTCGAGTCAGGTAGTACATACTGTAAAATTTCACAGCCCTTACACAACAGCCCCCGGCCTTGGAGACCAGCTTCAACCCTTCTCTATTATTAGTACCGGTACTGTTAGATTTGCAAACTGGTTACTCCACCTACAAGTCTGACAGTTCTCCGGAACTGAATTAATTATTAATACGAGATAAAATTGTGTTTTACACGTAAATAGGTGAAGTGGCACCGCCCCTGTTGATAACTTGTCACTATGTCACTAAGTACTAGTTCACAGTAAGACTTTGTACATGCTTGTAAGCAATGTCATCCCTCAGTCATTGGGATTACAGCTTAAGACTTGAATGAACTGCGATCTCATAATTCTTGTCCTTGAGATCAAAGTATCATAAGGGAAAATGGATACTTGGTGAATAATGAATTTTGATAAAGCTAATTTGTTGTGAGAGAACAAGCACTTCAGTGGCCTATTTCTTCTAGGGTGACTGTGATTTGGTACAACGCCAAATTGCCTTGCAAAGGTTTTTGGAAAAGTACTAGAAAGATGGCCAAGAACCAGTGTTAAGATAGTCTTGCTGCACTGTGATAACATCTTTAATCACATAACCCTTCTGACCATTAGCTCTTTGATGGACACTTCAGTCCCAGTGCTTAATTAATTGGCTTAGACCCTTAACTTCTTTCTTTCGCCTGCAGTGAAAGAGTAGCTTTATGAACAGTGATTTTCCAGCCCAGACGACACTGTCACTGCATACAAAAATCAGCTGAGAGAAGAGGGTAAATGTAATGACGCTAGTGTTCCAGAAGTGTTTTAAGATGTTGAGTCTGAGTATAGATTATGAAGAAAATTGCTGTGGAAAAATACAAGTGAAAGAGCATGTGCCCCAAAACTTTACTAATCATTCTCATATGCACATTTTATTATGTGACAATTCAGTTTATACATGAAGGGTTGAGAATGAGGCTGTCAGCCACATTTTTAACAAAAATTGTTTTTTGTGCAAGTTCATTTGTTTGTTACACATATGGGGAAACTAGCCTAATAGTAAAATATTAGACTCTAAAATTTACTCAACAAATGACGTAAGTATACGCCAAAGAAATTATGATACCGCACGTAATAGCTAGGACTCTAAATTTTTAATACTCTCTCCTGTGAAATTTTGTCGGTGTGGCTTAGGACTGTATCATTCTCATCCCTTCAGATATGTTTGTGCTCAAATGCATTTATGACATAGGCCTAACTTGTACAATGTGAAGTCAGTAATTACATGGACCAGCAACCATAGACACTACTGTGCACTGTGTCCCAAAATGCAATGTATGTACAATAGGGTGGAGTGAATCTATACATGAAATTGTTTTTTTATCTGTTTTCTAAATGTAATAGTTGCAAAAATCTATATTTTCATTTAACTTTGGAATGTAAAAAATATGGAGTTTCTACCTATTTGATTTTTGAGATGCCCCAAGGGCTTTGAAGATTCTTAAAATTATAACTTTTTTTGCCTCTTAGTATATTTGTTCTATTATTTTGTTTTTCATCACATAGCTAATGAATTGCTGCAAAATCACATATTTAAACTTAATTTGGAAGACTCTAAATTGGGGTTGCAGTGTACAGTATTGTTGAGGGGATCCAAAGGGACAAAAATATATAGTATTTTACATAAAATATGATAAAAATTCCATTTCAGCCCATTTTTTGTAACTTATCGTGTAACAAAGCCTCAGTTTGATAACATCACAGATTGGTAGTGTTAATTTTCAAATAATGAAACATGCGAAAAACAAAATTTACATTTCTTTTGCAAATTATCAGCTCTCTCTCACTTTCCAGCAAGTTGACATGACTTTTTGATTCACTCTTTATAATATAGGAGTAAACACACAGAAGAATAAATCTATTGTATTCATAATGCCTATTCCTCATTTCAAGATGTCATGACATCACTTGTTTGTACTTCATGAACATATAGTCAAATAAATTTATTGATACCATTCTCAAACAATTAAAATTAGCAAGATCGGAATCAGTGCTCTTTAAATCTCTTTCATCTTTTCACTTATGCAGGTATTTCTAGTTTGTTCCATTCATACCCCTTGTACTTAGGTACCTACATATCAATCATATGCTGGTACTTCTTGCTTGGCAATGCTTGTCTGATACCAATATTACATTATTGCTTGCCTTAACAAATGATGTTCCTCCACTTATTTTCTGTACAATTCAGAGTCTGACTTAATGAATCTTGACCAATTGAAGGGCTCCCTGCAAAAACGAGGCAGTTCTACTTTTACAAAGTTGTGGAAAATTACAAAAAACTTCTAAAAATTTCAAATTTTAACTGAGCTTCTTTTCTTTTTCAGAGTATGCCCTAGGTACCTAGAAATTTCAGTTTATCACTCAATCATTTATTATAATCAGCAATTTAGAGGAGTAAAATAAAACAAACAATGGAGCTAGCCCCTTTTTGCAATAAAATTGGATATAATTAGCCACGTCTTGCACTGAACACACAATTACTGTGTCAATATCATAAACTACAAATATAACATTGTAAAATTCCTTTGCAGAACGAAAAGTTACATTTGTTCGAATCAAATTTCTAAACATTTAAAGGACAAAACTAAAATTATTTCAATAATTTATTATCATAATACACTGCTCTCTTAAAATGACTGAGCATATTGGAAATTAAATTAATGACTTTTCCAAAATACGCTATGTTATATTTCATATAAAAAAATGTTTATCTCAAAAAGGAAACGCAAACGAGCAAAATTGTATTAAACATTTTTGTTTGAAATATCTCAAAGAGTAACCACCTGAAATGAATGATACTACTTATGGTTCATGCTGTATATAGCTCCAGGAGCTACCTCCTTTGTGCAACGAAACGATTGAGAACTCCGCTCCAATTTCACTGTAACTTACTACCAAATGCTCGGAATCACACCGTTCTTGCAGTAAAAGGTCGAACATATTTTTTAATGTATGAATCAAACAAAACATTAATTTTACTAAAAAGTGGAGCCCCTCCTTTTTGCAGAAAACCCTTCAGTTGCTTCTAATACTGGCAGCAAAGTGTGTTACTGAGCTCCTGTTCACTTATTCTTCCTGTAGAAAATACTGGAACACATTGTATGCTACTTATCTCGTTTTTCAATGAACTACATAGTGTTTCCTGCCTTTCATTGTACATAATGGACTAGAGATATTATTAAACGTAACACCAGTACAGAACTCGACACAAAATGTTGTTCAAACACTCAAATGTAATTTTTAACGTGAATGTGAAGAGAACATACATGCACAAGCATCGGATTCAGCATATGACAATCCTATTACTGTCTACCTATCTTAAAATTTCCATATTATTTCTCGTCATTGACTAGTCAATACTGCTAAATTTTCGGTGTCTGAGGAACAACTGTTCAGAGTCAAAATGAGTTTAAATGATTTTCCTCATGCAAGAATAATTTTTGGTAGTATAGGCCTTTATGGTATTTTCCACATTTCTTTATGTATAAGGAACAATTTGGAGTAAATTATAATTTTCAATTTTTTTTTACAGTTTCAAATAAAATAATACATCTGTTTTCGATAAAAATTTAATCTGTTCTGCAGAATGACAATGTGAATTTACTCGCAGTTATGAATATAGTACTACGTGCAACAGTTTAGAAAAAATGACAGATAAAATGATAGATAAACCAACCAACAGTTGGCATATAAATCATCCAGTCAGTAGCAATGGTGTTCAAAGCTAATTTTTTATAAACCATCTAAATCTATTATTTTTGTAGTATCACTGTAGTTTTATAATAGTTTATATCTAATACATAATAAAAGGTAAAGGTATTCTTATTATATTACAGGCATGAAGGCAGTGACGGGTTAAGATTCCCACTTTTTTTAGGCAATCAGCATTAGTAGCAATAGTAGGCTACAGGTCAAATACGTGTAAAAGAAATACTTACATGAGGGAGAAATTGCTGGAATTAATATTGTTGATGAAGGTCTGTTGTGAGTGTAGCTTGCTTACCGATACTTTTTTTCTCAAAACCAGCACAGAAAGACGTGCGTGTCAAAGGACGACAACTGTACCCAGGATACCCTAAAAGTAAATGTGGAACTCAAGATGGGTACTTTGATGACAAATTTAGCCGCATATTTGAGAAAGAGGCTTACACAAATATGTTTAAGTTGCAAATGAAGGCTGCGTAAGTTTTTATTATTGTTCTACTTAAAGTAATAGCGATTAATTTAATACCAATTTACTTCTTTTGGTTGAAGTTACTTGTGCTTGCCTTGAGTGTTGTAATAATGCTCTATATATATTCTCTCACTCATTGAATTAATTTTTTCTTGTTATGCGTTTTGGATGTAGCCAGTTTGTATTATTTGTTGTAATGGTTGGTTGGTACCTAATGTTGAGATGTTGACGATGTCATTCCCTCTCTTGCATTCCAATATTTAACAGGAAGACTATAAAACTGAGTAAAGTGGGACAGTGAATAAAATTATCAGGATCCATATTACAGAAAGGATGTATAATAGATTCTGCACTATCAGTTTTGTGTAAATGTTTGATGCAGATTGTGGCCTGTATGTAATCTGAATGTTGCCACCGCAGATTTTCGTGAAATTTCATTTATTAAATTAGATGTAATTACTTACTTACTTACTTACTTACTTACTTACTGGCTTTTAAGGAACCCAGAGGTTCATTGCGGCCCTCACATAAGCCTGCCATTGGTCCCTATCCTGAGCAAAATTAATCCATTCTCTATCGTCATATCCCACCTCCCTCAAATCCATTTTAATATTACCTTCCCATCTACGTCTCGGCCTCTCTAAAGGTCTTTTTCCCTCCAACTAACACTCTATCTGCATTTCTGGATTCGCCCATACGTGCTACATGCCTGCCCATCTCAAACGTCGGGATTTAATGTTCCTAATTATGTCAGGTGAAGAATACAATGCTTGCAGTTCTGTGTCGTGTAACTTTCTCCATTCTCTTGTAACTTCGTCCCTCTTAGCCCCAAATATTTTCTTAAGCACCTTATTCTCAAACACCCTTAATCTCTGTTCCTCTCTCAAAGTGAGAGTCCAAGTTTCACAACCATACAGAACAACCGGTAATATAACTGTTTTATAAATTCTAACTTTCAGATTTTTCGACAGCAGACTGGATGATAAAAGTTTCTCAACCGAATAATAACACGAATTTCCCATATTTATTGTGTGTTTAATTTCCTCCCGAGTATCATTTATATTGTATTTAGTATCTGAAAAATTATAAGTCTCCAGGTATTGATCAAATTCCAGCAGAATTAATACAAGAGGGTGGAAGCGCATTATCTAACGAAATTTATAAGCTTGTACTTGCTATTTGGGAAAAGGAAATTGTACTAGAACAATGGAAGGAGTCCATTATCGTACCTATCTTTAAGAAGAGGGACAAGACTAACTGTAGTAACTTTCGAGGAATATCACTTTTGTTGACGTCGTACAAAATTTTGTCCCATATTCTTTTGAGAAGATGTAGATGTAATTACTGCATAATATATGCAATTTTTTCCATTTGCTTTAGATAATTTTTGCAATTATTACATTAATTTTTTCTAGTTAGATTACTGTACTTGTGTATATGCAGTATTCTGATACTCCAGCATGCATTTTTTTACACCGTGAGGTTCACTTCGTATGAAATGATGTTCTTATTATTTATTTTGTTATTTATTTTAATTATTAGGCTGGAATCTGCCAAGAAGAACACATCCAAAAGTGCATTTGTAGTACCAGGCCCCAGCAAACAGCATTCCTCTCCAGGTGATTATTTCGGAACCTTCGGTGGAAAAGTGGAAGGTAAGGCAGTGTTAAGTATATTTAGTTCATAGCATTAATTTTACAGTTTTTTATATGGAAGTAAGATAATAGTATCAATTATTGTTTAGCTTTCAGTCCTGAACTGAAACGCAAGCCTACCTATGTGAAGCAAGCACCAAATATTCAGACAAATCCAGGAAAGAAAGGTGACTCAGGATATGCTGACATAACTCTTTCTAAATATCCGGAACACAGGTAACCAGCCTTCAGAAATCATTTGTAACAGTATATTATGTTATATGTTACAGTACCTATTATATTGTTGTGTCGGAGTGTCTGGGAAAAACTCGGAAGGACAATGGGTCACTAGACTAGGTGGCAGTTCGGAAGGCAGTCAGCTGCTATGTGCGCCGTAGCATTTCTAGTATGTGACGTCACAAGCTTGTACAGTAGAACCAATAAGAATCAGTCTGTAACAAGTACCGAATTCGTTTGTTCACGTGTGAGTGTTTCAATACATTTAATAAGTAAAACTAACATTTACTCTGTGTGTGTGTGTGTGTGTGTGTGTGTGTGTGTGTGTGTGTGTGTGTGTGTGTGTGTGTGTGTGTGTGTGTGTGTGTGTGTGTGTGTGTGCGCGTGCGTGCGTGTGTGTGTGTGTGTGTGTGTGGATTTTTTTAAATAAATGGAAGAAGAGCCTGTAAAAAGACAAGTATTGCACAGGCAGGCGCGAAAAATAGTGTTTAAGGTGTATAATTATTTTAAAAACGTTGATGAGCAGAACGCTGCCAGCCATCTTGATGCTGGCTGCAACGTTGCCAACATGCAAGAAACGACTGCAGAAGCATGTGGTGTGGGATTGAGAACGGTGCAAAGAATATTATTAGTGAAGGAAACGGCTAATGTCATTATTGTCTTTTGAGAATTTAAATTCTCTCTTGCGCTATTTGTATTGCACGTGCGCGTGAAGTACGATGTGGCAATGTTGTATGCTGCCTTGCTCTCGCTATCTGTCTCTCTCGACCCAAATGCTAGCAGACTACCACCTTCCGAATTGCTGTCGACTCTAGTGTATAGGATATTTGGTTACCTCTTACATTAAAAGAAAAGTCACCATCAAATTAACACTTTAATAAATTCTAGAAACAATAACAGAGTAGGGAATATTACTAATAACTACATAACAAGATAACTTGTAACTAAAATAACTAACTAATTAACACTACAATTAAAGAATACAGAATGTACTAGAAACTAAGGCCTAATGCTGAAAGCAAGCAAATATGTCATAACTAGACATCGGATTTTTAGGCACTAAAAATTGCAGTTTTAGGCGCCTAAAATAAGCTCAAAATTTGTAAAATTAGGCTCTATTTTAATGAAAATAGGCATTTTAGGCACATCAAGGTATCATACTTATTTCTTTCACTGAAATTTTTAGTTATACACTAAAATACGCACAAAAAGTATGTTTAAACATTAAAAAAGAATACTATGTTATATTTATAAACAGAGCTGCACAAATTTAATATATTGAAACTAATGAAATAATGATTATTGTTATCAAGATTACTCATTTTAAGTTATTGAAATTCAGTTCCATGCTCAGACTTTATTATAATTATCTGCACTGTACACCACCAGAATTTTTTCTAAATTCTCCACAGTTAACCTTTGCCTTTTGTCACTGAGAATCATTTTGAAAGCAGAAAAACTTCTTTCAACCGAAACTGATGTGAGAGGCGCAAATTTTAAACTAGGTACAATAGAAACATCAATACTTACTGGAACATTTACACTTTCCCCCGATATCACTCTTGATACTTTTTCCAACAGTGAAAATCCTACATTATTATTTAATACGTTGTCCCACTTATTTTTAACTTTTTTCCCAGTTTCGCCCAAAGCAGAATGTATGTTCACTTGAGCTTCCTTTACTATTGCTATTTGGCTACAAAGAGATTGTTTTTCACGTTCTAATTGTTCAATGCTTGCAGGTATGAAAGAAAAGTTTGATGTTATGTAGGCAATATTGTTTTTCACTCGTGAGTCATTCAGACAATCTTTCACTGCTTTCACACACGCTGCACTATCAGTTTCAGGTAATTTATCAATAACTGTGACCACTTCTTTAAAATACTTAGAATAATACACCACTGACTGAATCCAGGTTCCCCATCATGTAACAACCGGCTGAGGTGGGAGTGGGATATCTGGAAAGTTCTCTCTGAATATTGAAATCCTGGATGGGGCTTTACAAAAACATTTTTTTTGTGTTAGAAATAAACGAATTGACAAGAGGAAATTCATTCCGGATTGTTTCAGAAACCCTGTGAAGGCCATGTGCTAGACAGGTTACATGCGTGAGGTTAGGATAAAATGTTTTAAGAAGTGGAGCTGCAGCGACCATGTATGAAGCAGCATCAGTACAAAACAACAGAACTTTGGAATCGTCTATGTTACCGGAGTATAAAGACTGTAGGCCTTTATTTACAAAATAAGCAATGGCTTGGCTATTCACTTTCGAAAGTTCCTTAACACATACGAGGTGTGGAATCGAAGGTCCATCAGGACTAAGTTTTCCTACTACCATATTTGCTATATACCTATTCATAGGATCTGAGGTTTCATCCACAGAGACCCATATGTAAGAATCACCTATATCCTCCCGAATGGAAGCTAAAGTTTCATTGTATATTCTGTCTAAGTAATTTTTTCTTAGGGTCGACTCAGATGGGATATTTTGTTTGCAGTATTTTTGTAAAAACTGTCTTAAAACCGGATTTTCAATTGCATTCCAGGGAATGTTAGCAGCAACAAACGCTCTGGTTAAATCAGCATAGAAATTGCTGCTGAGATTGGATGAAGTAGGCTGTGTTAGTAAAGTTTGTTGCAGGTGATTTTTCTGCTGAGCTTTAGCCGTATGAGCCGCTCCTTGCACATGCTGCTTTAGGTGGCACTTCTTTTCTTGCGAAATCTAAAAATGTAAAGTAAACTGAATTAAAATAAAATCCTAATTGTTGTATTGCCGTATTTCTATCACAAAGTTAGTGGGTTCGAACAATCAAAATTTTAATGACCTGCAAATCTTTAACTATCGGAATTTGAAAGGTTAAAGTGTAGTGGTCTTAAAAAGAATTATACCTCAGGATAGCTCAGTCAATGTATAAATATTATAGGCCTACTCATTAATAGAATTTATATATTTCAACTATTGTTACATACCTGTTTGCTACAAATCTTGCAGAATATTATTTTTCCATCATAAGTGAATTCTGAATATTCTGTTAGCCATTGCCGGATCAATGTAGATTTTGCACTTATATTTTTCGGCATTATCGCATTAAACTTCACAGGAAAACGTCCTACCGCTCAAACTCAACACAAATAAGGTGAGGGAAAGAGCAACTGTTAACGAGCATTCAAATGAACCGTTGTTATTGAGATTCAATTGGACAAAAATACAAAGTTCCACTTATTGTTGCATTTCCTGGTAGTGTTAACACTAGGAGGGCCATTCTTTTAAATATTTTGTAACGGTTTACCCTACTAATTCGCAGTTTTACGACTTTTCATAAATATTTCAAAAACACTCTTTCTCCAAAAATTGTGATTTTATGACACTCTAAAGGGCAGTACAGCTAATCGGTTTCAGACCGAAAACAGTCATTTTTATAGTATAGTATATCTCTGAATCGGTAGCAGCACATGTTGTGATTGTTGCCTGCTTCAAAACTAAGGTTGGTTCTTTGTCGGCATTTGCGCCTCCAAACATGTTAAATTCGGTGAAATCTATTGCGAGTGTCGTGAGATTCAAAACATTTTGTTTTCTTTATCATTGGTTTCATGGCCGGTGTGAAGCAAACTTTCCACTTTTTAAATGCCTTAAATTTCGCAGTGAATGCATGTATAAATTATAAAAAGTAAGAGTAAAATGTGAAACTTTACAGTGAGTTAGGCATTTTTAGGCGAATATTAACAAATTAGGCTCTAATAACCGTTTTAGGGCATTTTAGGGCACTATAAAACTCTTTGAATACCTTTCAATTTCCATGAAACACAAATATTAATAATTATTTTTACTTTTCTCCTAAAGAAACAAAATAGGCATTTGCCCTAGAATCCGATGTCTGGTCATAACCTAGTAGCTGAACTAGTCTAGTACCATATACAAATAAGGTCAATGAATTAATCACCATCTGAGACGGGCAATATATGAATGACAGGGAATGAAGCTAATGGCACAGACTACAATATCTGAAATGGAGCAGTGCAAACATGAGTCACGTGATGATGAAACCAAGAATCTCCATATACAAAGAAATGCTGACCTAGAGGGCCCTTCTAGAACTAGCAATACAACCTTCTAGAAATATAGGGAGGTTCCTCCATAGAGTCTCGGAGCTATCTGTCCAAGAAGCCATGTAACCAAACATGGTTTCTGGAATCTTCTCCCGCGTTAAATAATTAACAGTGAGTGCAGTATTATGTAGAGAAGAAAGCAAGAATTCTTAGCTGCCCTATTGCCAAAGCAACTGGCGATTGAATAGGCAGTGTACGCCACCGGCAGTAGATATGGACGACGATATCTGTGACGGAACTCCGACTGACTTTTCCTGATGGAGAAATGTCCCACCGGAACAAGTGCCGTAATGCAATCCGCTCTGTTAAGCTCGATTCACATTATAGCCTACGTCACATCACCGTCACGGACCATCACCGTCCAATGCAGACTCATTCACATTTAACGGCAAGTGACCGTCAGTTTGCCGCCATCAAGACTGTAGGAACTGTGCTCTCGAACAATGCCGATATTTAGCAAACAAAAACTTGAGATGATTGCTGTCTTGTTGGACGAAGAAGAGGCCGTAAGAAGAAAACGAAACAGAATATGGATGAAAGAAATGCTCAGAAAGAGGAAGAATATAGGTGAATATCATACACTATACCGACAGTTGGAGGATGATGAAAGTTGCTTCTATAAGTATTTTAGAATGTCAAAATATGTTTTATATTTTGCTTCAAAAAATAGAAATACAAATACAAAAACAAAACACAACATTTAGAGAAGCAATTTCAGCAAAAGAAAAGTTGATGGTTTGTTTAAGTTAAGTCCTTCTAGATTGTAGTCTAAACAATGAAGTGGAAAAGTAATTATGTCAATTAGAACAAATTATTGTTTGTCATTCCTTGCATAAAATCACTCACAGGAAAACGTTAATTATTCCACAGGGGAAAATTGTTAATAGTAGGTTTGAACTGATGATATTCCTGACACGTGTGATGGTGTAGGCGACGGTGTTTGCATAGTTGTCAGATCATGTGACGTAGTTGAGGTCGTCCTATAAGAAACCCTATCTGTTTGCAGCTGATTGTGCTGCAGCAGGGGATGCTGATAGTGAGCTGGTGGTGCTGAAGAAATCGAAGGCTGCTCATTGCTTTGGGACTGGAACATCCTTTCTGAATTTCTTCGTATTCAAGATTAGAAATTATATTGAAAATTTTTGATTTTGCCGGATTTTGTCTTAATGGTGAAAATTGTTTCACTGTGGCAGCTATGCCGTTGAAAAATGCATCTATTGGGTCCGCACTGCAGGTAGACGTCAATTGCTTTTATTTTTCATTGTTTTCTAATAAATATTTCATAACGAGAGATGACGCTGTTTCCTTCTCCTGCACCTTTATCTTTGGACGCCTTTGTGACCCTGTAACTAGAGGATCAGTGTTCTTGCTTCTGGCAGTACTGATTTTCTTAAGTCCTGTGGATGTGAAGCAGCAATCTCTGCAGTCTCTTCATTTGTATCATTGTTCAAACTTTCTTCTTTTCCTTGATTGTTAGAATCGTCACTGCCTTGAGGTTCAACGTTTCCTATAGTTTCTCTTTCTTTAATAAACGGGATCAGAAATAACATATAATCTTCATATTTCCATTTTTTTTCGGTGTTGGTTGCCTGTCCGCTCTTAGTCTTCCTCTTTTTTAATGCCTTTCTAAACTGATCCCTTAATGAAATCCACCTCACTTTGCATTATGGACCTGAAAAGATTGAATCGGCCTCATTCATCATACAGTAAGACGGTCAGATTATAACAAATTTTGGGTTCACGAAGTCCGAAATATCAGGATCTCGTGTAATTCGAGAAGAAATTCGTCACAACGGAAATCATATTCATAACAAATCAGTAATACATATAGTCACCATCTAGTTCACAACAATAGAACAGACCTTCGGATTTCAATCAAAAGATACTAGCAATATGACCAAAGATGTTAAAGCGAGTATAAATAACAGGGAGGAAGAAGAAAGCATAAACAATTCACGCTATCAAACCGTCCACGTCACATCAAAACATTCTCCTCGAGAATCCCAGACGGTCCGTGCCGTTGATGGGCTGTGACGTTGCCTGTATATGTGAACGCTACCATACAAAACGCATTGTACAATGTTTTGATGCAACGCTGCTGGTCCGTGATGTGACGGTGATGTGACGTATAATGTGAATCGAGCTTTACTGTTCGCCCCAATTTACAGAGCTCCATTGCCCGATCTGATGCTCACTGGCTGTGGCCGGCGACTGAGTTATCGATTTGAGCCGCTCCAACTGATACTCCGACTGATCCACACTGTATCCGCTCAGCAACTCACAAGTCCTCCTCATAGTTAGGTCAGTAGATCGCCATTAGGCTCAACCACCGCTGCTGCTTAAAATCCTCCAATCAGAAGATAATGGTCGGCTCCGCAGAGAACAATAAATAATCCACAACAACAATATAAATTATGATACACTGTTTAGCCACCAGAGTAACAAGAAACATATGCTGCAATGAGTAGCAAAAACCATAACTAGATAATAAAGCAGAAATTAACTTAATGGCAGAGTATAAGTGAAGGTATAGATCCACAGCATGTAAGGAAAAACTGTGGTAACTATACCACAATATTATATTATATTAACTTATTTATGGCGCTTAAGGAACCCGGAGATTTATTGCTGCCCTCACATAAGCCTGCCATCGGTCCCTATCCTGAGCAGGATTAATCCAGTCACTACTATCATATCCCACCTCCTTCAAATACATTTTAATATTATCGTCCCATCTACGTCTCGGTCTCCCCAAAGGTCTTATTCTCTCTGGCCTCCCAACTAACACTTTATATGCATTTCTGGATTCGCCCATACGTGCTCATCTCAAACGTCTGAATTTAATGTTCCAGTTCTGCATTATTTAACTTTCTTCATTATATTATATTATATTCCTCTACCAGCATTCCACCGTTACTCCATTAATCATCGTCATGCAATACTATGTAGTTCTCCTTTCATGGTGCATTGAGCACAATGCGAAAAGTGGCGAAAAGAACTACAACTTGGGCACATCACTCAGAGATGGAGACGCTTGGATGAGTGATGTAAAGCTAAGTACCTACCATTGCATAAAAAATATTATAATATACCGAGGATTTATCGCCACTTACAGAGCTTAATTCCGAAGACATTCTGAGCAAAAAAGTCATATAAACATGTATCCTAATCTCAATATTTTCAGAGTCACGCTAATTTGAAGTCGTTTGTAAAATATCATTATTCTTTAGTTGTAAGGATAAAACAATATTACTAGTACTGTTGTTCGATCAAAACATTTAATCGATTAACTATTTGAATTTAATCGTTTAATCGATAGATTAATCGAGTTTTGACAGTTGAAAAAATGTTTTAATATACTGTAATACACAATTATTGTTAAATTTAACTTGTGTTCTGTGATAAGCATAAGTATTAAATTAATGTTGTATATCTGTATATATTGTATCGTTATATTACAAAACAACTATTTTAATTACTTACTAACATATTTATTATGAGGCTTATAATTTATTGTGTCAATTTCTCCAGGAATTTTTGAGACAAAATAAATAACAAAAAGTATGAAGACTCACCTAGTTACTACTGCTTCATCCATGATTTTAAACATGTGAGTGCATTCAAATGCTCCGAATTAAGTGCCGCTCTACTTTTAGTAACAATGTTTCCTGCATCACTAAACACGAAAAAACTTTTTTTTCTGAGAAGCACTTCTCCACGATCGTTCAATTTAAATCCAAACGTTTCACCGAGTTTACCTCTCAAATACTCATATGACATAATGGAGTTTACACTTTTCACAAACCACAGAAAACTGATTGTTTTCTTTATCAAACTAAACACACAACCTTCATATACAAACTCAGTACAGAAACTGCAACTGCAAAACTACAGGGGTCGAAACAGAAGACTGACCCCTATTGTAATCGAATTCCCAGATTTTAAAAAAAGGAGAAGGTAATTACGCTCTCACTTGCACACAGTGTAGACATAGCTATTTTAAAAGGCATGAGTGGGACGAATCCCAGAAAATTATGTATTTTATATGCTAGTAAGATGAGCTGACAACAAGGTGGAAGTTTTCTTGGAAAACCATAAAACTTAATAAGGGTTTCGCATTGTGTTTCAACTTTCAATAGAGGTAGACTAGGTCACTGTCCTCATATTTCCATCTCTTTTTTAAGTGTTTATGCAAAGATTTTCCCTGCTCTACCTGGTTTACAGTTAGGAAATAACAGTACGCTTGTGCTTTTAAGTAAGCAAATTCCGAGAGAGAAATATTGTCGGAATTTTTAGTATGAGTTTGTATTAACAAAATAATAATTAATATCAACTACAACCGATTAATTTTAATTGACTCGATTATTCGATTACATATTTTTGATCGATTAATCTTACAACAGAAATTGATCGATTAATAATCGATTAAATCCCACAACACTAAATATTACAGATAAAGATTGAACTATTCAGGAGTATCATTTCTTTAATTAGCTAGTATTCTGAAGTTAAAATTGTGTTGTTAATTCTTTACTTAATTTGTACAATTTTTTTTTTCCATTTTAACTGCAAAATTACACTTTTCTTACACATTTATCACACCAATTGTTACAAATCACGCCACTCTTGTAAATTCTTCAAGACTGTAAATTAGGATGCATAATTAAACTGTAAAGACTCAAGTTCCTAAAGTCGTATGATTTGTAAAAATTTTTGTGATAAGTGCGTGAGAATAATGTAATTTTTAGTTAAAAATTGAAAAACAAAATCTGTTGTTGTTTTCTAATGTCAGGCATTTGATAATAAAGTAATTTGACCTCTCCTGCTGCATTATTTTTCAAAGATATTGTCGTCAGCCACTGAAGCACAGATTTTGAGGTGTTCCGAATCCATTTCTTGATTAAACAAAATCTGTACAAAGCAATTAACAACACATTTTTAGCTTCAGAACACTAGCCAATTAAAGAAATAGTATAAAACTAAAGAAGAAAGGTATTTTTCTAACAACTTCAAATAAGTGTAACTCTGAAAATATTGAGATTAGGACACGTTTATATGACATTTTTTGCTCAGACTGTCTTTGGAAATAAGCTCCGTAAGTGGTGGTAAATCCTCGTTTTTCTGTCTACTATGGTCCGCTTTCATATGTGCAGCAAATGTACACTTTATCAGTCATGGCAGCGTGCTGATTTGATGCTGATAATGTTATGTATTCACTCAATTTAATCAAAAACATGCTGAAATTGTTTACGGTCTTTTCTATACATTTTTAACATCTGCTTAATATATCTGTCACTCGCTCAAGTTTCTGTCGAGATATAGAGGCAAGAGGGGATTGCTCTATGAATTCTGTTGAAAGAATGCGTTATTTCGTTCCATATCGGTCAACACTTGGAAAAGGGGTGTCAAATCAGATTCACATGCATTAATTCTGTGTTTGGGAAAGGGAGATAGGTCATAAAAATGAGTTCTGAGATAAATGAAAATTAAACTTCGAACTTTATTGCAAATAATTTTCTATACAAATAAAACACATCAACTGCTAGTATTTCTTTTGATTTTTGTACACTAACTTGTATAATTTAACTTGTGTGTCCATCTGGGGAACAAAATTTCATCTGCACAAAAAAATTAATTATCTCCCTTTATCCGAACATCATTGTTTCTTAAAAAAATGATCTGCCAGTTCTTTATTTCTCATGACTCACCATACACCAACTTTCTCCACTTGTAGGAGATCCACGCCTCGTCAGAGAAGAAAATAAGACATGGATCTAATTTTCCATCATGCATATTATTCACAACCCACTCACAAAATGTACGCCGTTTTTCAGGATCGTCCAGCTGTAGCTAATTATACACACTAATTTTATATTATTTGATGATAAACAACTTTGTAGTGCAGAATGACGAGAAATTCCTGTTGTTGGCCAAGCTGCCTAATTGATTGGTTTTATTTTAATTTTATTTTATTATTATTATTATTATTATTATTATTATTATTATCCCCCCCCCAGTGGTTGCCAGTGTACTCCAATGTTTCTTTGTCAAACCCCCATTTTTCCTTTCTACGTTTAGCTGTAATTCTTTCAGTATCCCGAAATTGATTTACTAATTGTTTCCTGAGTGGAATCTTAATTCTAGGAAATCTGTCTGTAGATAATCGAATTTTAAGACCAGACTTCGTTATGGATTATTCATAACACTTGACCTATAAACAGACAGAAAAAGCAGCAAACAAACAAAACAAAGCAAAAACATAAGAAATTCCTTCACGTGTAAGCCTAAGCTCTCACGGAATCAACTGAAGTCTTCTGAAGGGGACTTTGTGTATGGCAGCTGGTCATTTTTTTTTTGTCTAAGACTTTACATACCGGTAATAGTTATAAATGAACATATTACGTTGTAAAGAAAACCTCAACTAGGTATCCGCAACTTCTTAAAGAAATACCTCACTTAGAATGAACACATGTTTTGTTGCAGGATTGAATGATTTAGAGTGACTGGGAACATATTGCATGTGTATAATATAGTTTGACCTTTATTTGCTAGGAACCAACCAGTACCGAGAAACACCACACACGACCAATGTTAGACTGGGGCACCCAAAATATTAATTTATATTCATCATCACCATCATCATCATCTGTCTATGAAGTAATAGGGCTAGTGGCCTGTTACAGTCTCCCGACATCTTCGGAATGGTTGACCAATATTTCTTAGGTTCTACTTGATATGTACGTCTATTATCAGG
This sequence comes from Periplaneta americana, assembly GCF_040183065.1. NCBI lineage: Eukaryota > Metazoa > Arthropoda > Insecta > Blattodea > Blattidae > Periplaneta > Periplaneta americana. Next base: position 99,714,907 of record NC_091122.1, on the reverse strand, counting down.
CAGTATATCTCACTTGACGATGTGTCAGAGGAAGAATAATTGTTGGTATGTATCTGTCTGATTAGTGTAATATATAATCTAGTTAGCGATCAGAAGCATAGCATCCATGGATTTGATGGAAGCATTGCTTCCCATTTTATTTTTAGAGAAAAGCTTTTTTTATTTGCATACAGATAAGGTAATTATTATTCGGGTCGGCTAGTCTGGAGGCAGACGCATTGCCACAGAGCTAACTCGGTGGACCTTTGGGCTGATTCTACAAGTAATAATTTTTTTTATTTTATATGCCACATTCAAGAGCCTAATACCCCCTTTAGCTGTTGCAATCTCGTCTGTTTTCTTTTTTAAAGATTGGGTATATCACTCCTCTTCCTCATTCATATGGTATTTTGTATGTGTTCCAGCACATGTTAATTATATCTAAGAATCTTAATTTTAATTCTTGAAGTTTATATTAATTTTATCATCTCTATATTTATTCCATAGCACCCTGGGGCTTTCTTATTTTTAAAAGATTCTAGTGCTTCTATTGGATCCATATTTACATCGTCATCTTGATCTTCTATTATAGTTCAATCTGCGTTTGTTCATAAATCTTTGCAATATGTAAGCCATTCTTTTTCCATTATGTTATTAAGTTGAACTATATCTTTTTTAGATTTATTAAGGTGCTACAGTATTTTGTATGCTGTGTTTTGTGCACCATGAACGTCGTATTCTATATTACTTATATATTTGTTCCAGCTTTCTCTGTTAATTCTTCTTATTTCCCGTATGACTATAGCACATTTTCGTTTAAATTCTATCTTCCTCTGATTGGGTTTGTAAATATTTTAAATAGTGTTATGTTATTTTCTTGTCATTGATTAAGCTATTTGCTCATTCTAAATTGGAAAGCCTCTTCGGTTTTTCTTAGGGCATCTTTTCTCCAATAGAGTAGAGGAGTCAAGACCTGCCCTGTGGCTTTATCATGTGTCACCAATGGGTATGGAGGGGAAAGATACGTTTTGGTCTGAGATGAACTTTCATGTCAGTAGATTCATATAATATTAACCATCCTGAAATAAATTCTTCTTCTGATAGCTCATTTTTCCCTTCTTGCACAGCTCACATGCCGAGTCGCACTTCCTCACCTAATATTTCGTTTCTTACCTTTATTATTATTAACTCTTTATGACCCTTAAGGTCATTCTATTCTTGCTTTACATTCTTACTGATAGGTCTATTGTCCATATTATAATTCTTTAATCTATCACAATATAATCTCCTTATACTATTTTCTTGGAACAGGTGATTTTTTAAATAGAATTTATTTCACTGAACAAGTAGTGGCTGCTTTACTATGTCAATATTATGGTACATTATCTGAATTGATTTTCTAAGTTGCTTATATTCTTACTTTTATGTACCTATTTTGCTGGGATTCTTATTTTTTCCATAACTAAAAAGGGATCAGAAAATATATTATATCCCCCATAGACGCGCATATCTATTATTAGAGGGACTAGTTTTACATTGGCAAGAACATAATAGATTTAGTACTGTACCTCTTGCCACCCATGTATATTTATGAATCTCCTTGTGTCGGAATAATGTATTTGTTATTTCAATTCATTAAAATTTACTACATTTATAAACTATTAATAAATCATATTATATTGTTATATGTGGAGACATGTGTTGAAGTGAGAAAGTTATGGGAACTAATGGTGAGAATGTATTAAACGAAAGAAGTACCTAATTTCTCACGCCTTCTATTCTGTAGGTGAATTCATGACATTCAATAACACTTCATGAAATTGATACTAAAACTTTGTGTTGTACTAGTAGACTATATTGTAAATCTCGTCTGTATATATTTCATCTAGACTGTGACTATAAATTAAGACTTTATAATAGTATTAAGTTTTTTGACTTGTTCCATATTCTAGCTGTAAGCAATGTATGAATACCATGGAATGTTAATGAATAGGCCTACAATACAAAATGTCTTAAATTTTTTCCACTTTCGTTTAATACATTCTCACCATTAGTTCCTATAACTTTCTCACTTCAACACATGTCTCCACATATAACAATATAATCTGATTTATTAATAGTTTATAAATGTAGTTTAAATTGCTCATAGAATTCAATGTTTTCTTATCTCTTTCCTTCTTCTGCGGCATATATACCAATAGTTGTCAAATATTCTCTTGGAGTTTCTATTCTAAGATTAATTATTCTCTCAGACACAAAATTATAACTATGAACATTTTTTTCCATTTATTACTTAACCCAGATAAGCCCAAAAATTTTTTGTGATAAAAATACAGTAGCACATTAGTTACTCTCAAAAATCGGTTAAATGATGTTGAAATAAACTGAAACAAGGAACGTATATTTTCTAAAGCTAACAAATACTACCAACATTATCGCACAACTTATAAAATGTCCCTAACACCAACAATGACATAATATCCAAAGGCACTGCAACTGTCATTAAAAAAAAGTACGGTGGGAAAATCTGGGTTAAAATATTCCTACTCCAGTGCTGCTCTCTTATTTTGAGGCACTCAACTATAGAATAGCGTATGTTATGTTAGATCGAAACTACCTTTAAGTTTTTTCTTTGTTTCTGCAATTACATATAAGTTTGTCTTGTCTTTTTAATTCTTATATCAATTGTCCTTATTTATGGGCCAATCCTCTTAGGTTTCAAGTTTCTATATTAATTTTGTCCACTACACCAGTTCATTTAACCTTGTACTTTGCTTTCGTCGTCTTCAAGTGATCTGTCTGGTTCTCTTGAAGATTATCAGTAACAGAAATTTTCCCTCATTGCGTTACGAGCGCCACACAGGGTAAGTTTGGTAGTGGGGATGTCACCTCTCTGCCTTCAAACTTGCAGGGTATTTATTTGGTTACTATCCCTAGACGTATTTACCTTTACTATGATTATAGAGCTAAGTCCATCAAGAGATGTCTCTTCCGGCTAAGTTGCTGTTGAGATACATCCTCTTCCACCTCTTTAGTCGTTGGTCATCTTCACGGTCGATAGCCATCCAATCTGGATACAGTCGCCATGTTCCATGTTGTGATCTATTCTCAGCTTCCCCTCGCCTCTTGTCACATGACAAGTAAGCAGAACTGGACTTCGCTTTAGATAGTAATATGTTAAATTGTTACATACCGGTACTACTTTTTTATAGTTTGACTGCTAAATGTCTAAGATTTGCATAACATAGTTGGGGGGTGGGAGGAGAGGAGCGCAACATTTTTTCGGGCCCATGGGCATTGTACTACCTAAATACGGTACTGGCTATTATATACTTTCAATAGCAATAAATTTAGGAAAAAAAAAACACTCACAAAAATGTGTGATTTTATGAATGCATAAAATGTTAAATTGGATGGTTTCTATTGCTCAATCATCTGACTGCAGTCATCCTACCAACTTGCAGATCAGTCCAGGAAGAGGGTCTCAAAGGTCAATATGTCGTTGCGAAGCATTGATTTTTCTTTCATAGATCACAAATAGATGTAGTAAGGATTCCAAATTTTGTTAAATGTTTTGCAAGACAATAATTTTTATTGTTGTTTTTGTGTAGTGGCAGGACCCTTAACTTGCTGAGGTTCATACATCAAGAATCATATTAGATGCAGAGTCTAATATTGCATTACTTTTCAGAAGTAGACATTTGGAATACCACTGTGTGCTGGGCCAGTTGCATGGAATAGCTAGGCATAACAGATAACAGACCCAATAGAATAGGTGACCCTTTCGGTATAATCTTTGTGAGGACACTATATGTCTCGCCAATGGCAGGTTTCGCGAATGACACCAGGAGTCAGGACTGTATGGAGTGGTGGTAAGGAAATGCTTGCAATTACTACTAGGTGGCAGCACCGGGGAGAGACGTGTGTGTCGGAACAGAGGAAAGCTGGCTCTCTATCTCCATGTCCAGAAACATTCGTGTGACGTCATATAGGTGAGCACGTCTCTCGGGATGTGTAGCATGTGCATGTAAAAAGTTCGTCTTCTGCAACACATACTTACAGGTGTAGGAAGCTTAATAAGCACTAGCATGCATTTATTCCAACATCTTCATTACATACAAGAAGACTCCGCATATAAACAAATGCACATGTCTGAAGACCTTCCTCTTGGTTGCAGGACAAAGAACCTCTTTATGGTGCCTAGAATGTGACGTTAATTAATTCCGTGTCTGAATGCACAACTGTTATATATTGTCAAAGTCTTAATGGAAAATTTGCTCTTTTTCTAAACACGAGAAGGAAATATGATGTTTGAAGCAGTTGGAAAACTAATTAAGACTCTGAAGAAAGAATGTGATTTGTAGGCAGGGTCCATAATGGACTGCTGAAATTGAGGAATGATGATAACATATACTACTCATTCAGTTTCTATTGCTCTTTGCTTCTTGTGGTGTATTACAATATGTTGTCGATGCTGTGCTGTGTTAAATTGTGTGAAGTTAACATCCTGCGACATATGTACAGTAATAGTGCAGACTATAGGCTAATAGCTGAGCCAGTTACCAGTAATTCAGGGCCTAAATTTCAGAAAGGGAAACACTTTAGAAATAGTCCGTTACCTGACGTGGATGCTTCATAATGTGAGTACGGTTTTGTAAAGATTCCGTATGCACTCAATGCTTTATGTTAGGTTGTTATTTTAAAATAATTATCTGCTACGTCACGTCATCAGTCATTGTTCTACACATGTTGATGCATGCCTCATTTTCTGGTACGAACATAGAACCATTCAGAGAGTCGGGCGCAAGGATTGCGTTATGTTGATATGCGGAGTCTTCTTCTATGTAATGAGGATCAGCTACATTACTCTCAAGATGGAATCTGCATCTAGTCCCGAACCATTGAAGATGTTAAGTCTCACATACAGCGGAATGCACAAAAGTCTTCTTCTGAACTCATTTGCTCTAAAAGCCTAAATCTTACACTGTTATTGCTGTCTTTTTGTTTTTCTGGGATGGTAAAATGATAATTAAAACATTTTCTCCTAATTTTCCCTTAGCGAAAGTTACGTCATTCTTCTGTGGTGCTGTTCTTTCATGACGTAATATTGTATTTAGCTGTTGTGAATGGAGAATTCATATTTTGTTTATGTGTTGTGCATCCTTTTCTTGGCAAGTTGGTCAGCAACTTAATGAATTTAAATACTATTATAGTCACTACGTCACCAAACATCGTAAGATGGAGATTACATTTGTAAAGCAACTTAAGTTGCATCAGTGCCACTATGTATCGGAATCCATTGAAGTTATGTTTTTTTTTAATCTTTGTTCATTAATTTCTCTAGTCTTAAGTAATTCGTTTTTTACTAGTGATTATATTGCAGTCTTATAATAATTAAGGATACTGAAAGTATAAGTATAACTTATATCAAATAGTGGATATTAATTCTAAAAATGTTCTAATGTAAAATTCTTTATATAATAATGCCATCTTACTATGGGAATGGAAGACAAGTTGATTCACTGACATATTTCGAACTTTCAGTACTGATTTTTATGATGCTGGAAGAGTAGAGTTGTTAAAGAATTACGAAGCTTACAAAAAGGCATTCAAGAGTGGGCCATTTTACTCTGGTCATTGCTCGCAGCCATATTTCGATCGTAATCCGTATTATGACGAAAGTCCTGGACCTACATATGTCCGACCGAAAGAGAAGAAAGAAACAGGAAAAGGAGTTCATTGGTACCCACCAGCACCTGCAAAATCGGTAATAATCTTAAGAAGTTACGGTACATACTATGATTTCTATGGGGTACCGATATTGATAATGAGCTAAGATTAATGTAGTGATATCCACATTATCGTTAAATGTTGGCAGTCACAAGGATGCTATTTCAGTACAGTACCGGTATTTTACAGAGTGAAGAAGACACATCTTGTGTGTGCATAGACTGAGTTTGTAGTGTGACAAGAAGTTAGAAGAGCATCTGTATAATATTTTCCTTTTCACTATAATTTACAGAACGATTTTAAGAATCATTCAGTTCCTATCAAATGAGTAGTAGTTTTTCTTTATCCTAAGACAGTGGTTCCCAAACTGAGGGTCGTGATCGTGATCCCTAGGGGGATTGTGAGATGATTTATGAATTAAGACAAAAAAAATGCTCTATTATCTTGTAGGCCTACTTACTGTGTGTTCAGAAACATAAACAACATTTAACGTGAAAGAGTTTCAGTAGTTATAGGCCTACACTAAAGTAAACAACAATTTTATTAATGCGACAAATGTGCCTGTTTTTTTTTTTAAGTAGCTCTCAAGTTTGGACTCTGTATTCGATACAGACATAGTGTTCATTGTAATTTATCGTATTTTTTATGGCAGTTACATACGAGAACCTTTTTTTTTTTTTTGCATAAATATGAGGTTGCAATGTTATAAAAAATTGAAAGCTTTTGTTACAAGCTCGGGATATTCATGCATTCTTTTGATCCAAAACTGGTCTATACTCTGCGGAAAAGCCTAGTTTCAACAACCCATCAGTAGGTACTTAGATATTTAAATTAATTTTTCCTTCATATACATAGGCTACACATATTTTTTTTTAATTTCAGCCAGTTGAATGCAACCGTCTAAAGATGGATTTAGTATCCATCAGTGACTAGTGACTGTAGTCAGTGGCGTAGCGTCAATGTAAGCTAAAAAGCTCAGCTTCCCCAGTTAATAATAATTTCATAATAAACCTGCAGTTTATGGACAAAATTATTTATTAATTTTAATAGAATTTATATTTATGCATTAAATATTGTGATGCGGCAGCTCAGGATGATTTGTGATGCAGCAGTAAACAAGTAGTCTGCACACACCACCTTCCAAGAAGATTGGTTTCTTACACTCATTCTTCTGTGTAACCCACCCAGCAGATTTTCCATCCCTTTCTAACTAAACTACACTGGTCGCAAGGCTCACAAGAAGCTAGCTTTGACATTGAAAATTAGTAGTTTCTGAGTTATCACTTTTCGTCAGTTGTGTTCAGTTGAAGTGTTAGTGTGCATTGTGGCTAATATAATAAATAATGAGTGAAATAACAGTTCCTGACACCAATTTACTTGAATTTTTTAGGACAATTCTATTATCAAGACTGACTTACGAACAAAAGTGTGATCTAAAAAACAAATGACCGACTCCCTTGCTGTTAATGATGAACACACTCAAAATACAGACGCATACTTACGTAATGATACTAATATTGTATCTATTGACCGTTAATATTGTGATTTATCTAAGTATGACAGGGAGTGAGCGAATGTTATACATATATGTGTCCATTTGTTAGAAATATGTGTAAACTATGAAATCATATTTTACTATGTACCATTTGAAGTCATGCCTTATTGGTGTTACGAGGTTCCAACCAATCTTCGACTGCTGACTTGACATTGACTATTATTTATTTTAAGACTATATTTTTGTAATACATTTTCTCATATTGCATTAAAGACAACTTGAGTTAGCTTCCCCTGCTCAAAATTTCATGCTACGCCACTGACTGTAGTATTGTTTTGAATGTCTTTCGGAAAGTACTCCAAAGCTGTTGTTTAATTGTGTAAACTTAACTGCATGTTCGCAAAAACAAACTCAATATTAATTGTTGTATCATACTTAGCTAAATTTTCTGTGAATTCTTTGCATACTTCCACTCGATAATGAGTTTTGGAATAATATTCTGGGGAAATTCCACAGATAGTAACAGTATATTTCTATTACAAAAAAGAGTAATTAGAATAATGGTAGGTGCCAAATCTAGGGAATCGTGTAGGACTATTTTAAAAAACTACAAATAATGCCCATGGTTTGTCAGTATATCTTTTCGTTAATAATCTTCCTTGTGATCCTTCACTTGCAGAAAAAACTTGAAATTATCAAAGATGCGGAGGAACATGGAAATCATGACATGTGCTATTAATGTTGCAGGATATCGTGTAAAAAGCCAATTAAGTGAGACAACTGATGTGTGTGCAGTGCATGTGCATAGGATGGGTTTGAAGTGCATCCTGTTGCAGGATAAAATTTATTTATTTATTTGTTGTTAACATAACTAAATTTGTGTTTAATGGTTTTTAATCTTCGTAAATACATTTGTCGAAAGATTTATTTTTTGTAATTTGTGTTTGTATATTTTTTTTTGCCTTTCAAAAGTGGTGTGCTTGGCTTATTTGAGTGTGTGAGGTATCGAGAAAATACGGTGAGTAAATTGAATGAGTGAATCGAAACTGTTATCGTTTATAATAGTTGAATCTTTTAGATTCTTTAGACGACATGTTAAGACCTATTTGAGCCCCACTTTTTATACTCTTTTTTTTTTTTTTCTGCTTTATCCACTAGAGGCCTGTGCAATTTCACGAGACGTTGGACCAGTAATTCTTTTATGTAGGGTACCGTGAATCTGTTTTCAATTTCTGGTCTGAAGGAAACCATAATAAATCTTTTTATTCTCTCAGAAATGTATTCACTATGGTCGAGTTTGAACTCACTATCCTGGATTCCATATGAAGCAGAATTTAGTACGATGTCATTCATGCTTGTAATTCTAACAGTTAATAAAGATATAGTCTAGTCTAATCTAATCTAATCTAATCTAATCTAATCTAATCTAATCTAATCTAATCTAATTTAATCAGATGGCAGGATGCTAGGATGGGAGAGAAGTATGACGACACTAGAGTTGAATTTTTTACACAAGTAAGAAATGACCGGTAAATTTTGCATGGAGCCTTTTCATCAAAAGACAGATTTCTTTATGTGCCGTTAATTTATTATATGAAGGAAATGAAGAAACTTATAACTTTTACTTTTAACATACGAAAAATAATTTAGTTTTTTAAGCATTGTATTAAAGCTTCTCATGTCTTACAACTGAAAGATACAGTAATGCAAAATTATTGAGAATACGAGTTCGTATATACATTTAACAATTGTAGTATGTCACCTACTTTGTACCGGTGTCAAAATTAACTATGGAATATGTAAAGATTTTAACTCAGTCACGGCCACTATACAGTACATGTATGAGAACATATTAGTTTTAACAAAAAATAGCAGACGCAACAAATTCGTACTGAAAAATAAGTAAGAAAATTACAAAGAAGTCAAAACATCTACCATTGAAGACAGACAGACAGACTGACTGAGAGACAACAAACCTGTCAGAATGAGCTTTGATATATCAGTTTTGATAGTGGCAGTGTAATTTATTTAATGATGTTTCAACTGCAGTGATTATGCAGTGGGCGAGAAATGGTAGACAAAATTGACTGAAGCCCTCTATTAGAAACAGGATTCTTTTACGTGCTGTAAATGTATGACATGAGGCCTACAGGTTTACTTCTTCCTTAAGAAAGCTATGCCCTTTAAATTCATTTTCCTGCAGTTGGATTTGAACGGCTGTCATAGTAGGTACGTTAAAGCTGTCATTCTTCAAGCATATCTCTCATGTCATGACGTAGAGATCTTTTTCCTTCCAGCGTGGTGGTTGTGAGGCAGGAGCCTTTGAGAAATGGCCCAAGCATTCTGAAGACAGGTACTTAAGTCCAGCTGAAATTATGCGCAAGAAAGATAAGAAAGATAGTACTAAGCCTTCTGGAGTGTTTTATCCACCAGCTTCGGGCAGAACAATGCAGACATGTTCTGTAGTAAATAACAAACTTGATAGCACAATGAACAGCGGCAATTGGAGAAATTTTCAGCCTATAACATATCCTAATGCGTGAAACTGAATAGTCATCTGTATTATGCTATAGTATACAGTCCCAATATTTTTGCACTTAATTGTCATTTGTTTTTCTTCACATTTTCTACAAATGATGTAAGATGACTGTAACGATAGTAAACTTTTTATATGATGTATTTTTTTAAAGGATTTAAATGGAATGTCATGATTGAATATTGCACTTGAAATATTTATATATGTTTCAAGCATGGTAAATGTTGAGAGCAAAGAAACAAAATGTACTGTAACTTTTTACTATGTTTTGCGAAATTAGGTGTTACTAGTTTCATGGTATAAAGTAACAAAAGTGATATGAAATAAGATATTAATAACAAAAATATGTGTCTGATTATTTATTTAATTTGCATTTAAATATCACACATATCGCTCATATAAGTTCAAAAACGATCAGTTAGGTTTGTGAAATTGTCAGTAAGTAAGAAAAACAGGTTAAAATCACATTTCAAAAATATTTTATGTGATTTTTTTTATGTCAGTGATACTACAAAAAGCAAGTGTTCTTGTCAGTACTGAAGCTGCTGTGAGTATGTTTTGAAGAATCAATGGTTGGGCTACAGATCTGTTTTAAACAAAGAGTGCTGTATTTGTACATACATGGTAGTTGGACTAGAATATACCTATACAAATTGTAAGACAGGCACATTAATCTGATTCAACTTACAACTGATCATTCTATAGACAACACAGTGATACAGATAACAAATCTCAACAAGAATAAATAGGTATTTCAGTTCATCAAAGTGACGATTAACAAATCATTCTAAAACAAACATATACAATTCACAGAAAGGACTTAATACCGATGTCTCATTGGTACAGTATTACATTATTACAGGGTCTCTTTAGATTTACTTACGTAACTTACTCGGGACTCTATTATTGCACTGATATGTGTTTCTCCATCTTTTATAATCCAACTATGTTTGGATTAAGAGGAAAAAGTGCTTCGTTAAAAATAAATTATAGACCAACATAAGTCTCTAAATACCGTATTCAACAAGTCATATTTTCTTTCGATATCAACAAATTAATATCTGTATATACAAAACATTATTACTGTCTGATATTTAGTGTCAGTGACCATTTTGTTTATAAAATGTTCACCATTACTTCAATTATATATGTATATTACAACTTCATTTACATTTTTTTTTTACATGTAAACTTGCTTAAATCCATATTGGCGAGTTACAAATAATTTCATTTGTTCACATGATATGAAATTGTTTCCTAATACAGTATTTATTCAAGTTAATTAGAATTCTTAACCTTTCATTTCAGTTATGAAATTTATTGATGCAAATAGTTGGAAAATTCTGAAATAATTTGCTCTAAAAAGTACAAATGGATTCCTCTTTCATAGCAAATTATTATTCTATGCAAGCTGTTATGAATTGTTACCAACATTATGTATTTATTCAAGTTAGTGATGGTGTCATTTGTTTAGTTGTGAAAATAATACAAATTCTATTAACGTGTTTAAATTATTTTATCAACCAGTATATAAAATATAATCTTTGGTTTTATAAATAATTATCATACATGTATATAGCTTTTGGTTGAAGTTATAAAAATAATTATGATCTCTCTGTTGTCCACTGTTTCTTTATTCAGTCATGTCTTACAAGCACAAAATACTAATCGTTGTATTTACAGATTTTTCATAATTCTGATTTCTTCTTTTCTTTTCAAATGACAATTACATTTACAAAACATTTACAATGGGATAATATCTGAATGAAACAACTCTTGTTTATCAGACTATACAACTTCTACAATGTTTCTGACTGGATTATTACTTCATTTATTTCATATTGTACTTCATAAGGTAACAGTTTTTTATTTGGGACTATAGTCTCATAATAGTTTCCACTTCAAAAATATTGAAAGCTTACAGCATCTTATATAAGAAAGAAAAAAAAAAAAGCAAAATATTACGTATAACATTTTGATTTGTCTTGTCTGATTGATATTCCACACGTGACAGGTATTGCTACCTGACTCGGTGGAGATGGGCTGTTAGCTTGTAAGTCTCTCCAACAACAGGAGAGGAAGACCTACAGCCTATTCCTTATGTGGTGTATGCCAGCTTTGTGGGGTTGAAAGTGACCGGCCGGTAGTAGTCGAGGCCACTGCCCCATCCCCGTGCTGCTGTATTGTAGTTGTTGAGGTTGGCATACAAGTTCTTGCTGGGCTGGAGTGTAGTGGCAGGCCCAGCTGCAGGTGCTGGCGGTGGCTGCTTCGGTGTTGGGGCTGGGACAGCAGCTGGTCTAGAGTCTACAAAAGAACAGTGTGTTGTTAAATGCCACAAATATACTTCAATTAACCACATTCTAGAATGAAAAGTCTCGGATCTTGGTCTTTGCCCCTCATTTTATCTTTGAAGTTTGAAATGCCATTAGAAGGCAATTGAAGAATTACATTTAAAATTACAAGGATTTATAAAACATAATGTCATATTAAAATTTTAAATAGCATATTTATTTAACAGACGTTTGTTTTTCGCAGTGAATAGATATCCTGAGATAAATAGATATATGTTTAATAATTATCTTGAATTTGAACCCAACAGTTTAATTACTAAGATAAGTGCAAGTTAAATTTTTCAGCAAGCTACATGAATTAATTTTTAGATGCATCTGCATATGAGACGTATTTAGCGTTATGTACTCTCTGTCTGTCTCTCCCTCTTTTTCTCTTTCTCACGCATATACACAATGTAATCTAGGCTTTCATTTGTGGAAGAAAATAAAAAGAAAACTTGTTCAAATTTTACGTGTATGGTTGTTATACAGCAGAGAGCACTCAATAACTTAGTCATTATTTCTTCTCGACAGATTTAGACTTTTTTTAGTCGATTATTTAATGATGCTCTATCAACTACTGGGTTATTTAGCATCATTGGGTTTCGGTGATAGCAAGATGGTATTTGGCAAGATGAGGCCGAGAATTCGCCATAGATTACGTGACATTCGCCTTATGGTTGGGGAAAACCTCGGAAATAACCGAACCAGGTAATCCACCCAAGCAGGAATCGAACCCATGCCCGAGTGCAACTCCAGATCCGCAGGCAAGCGCCTCAGCTGACTGAGCTACGCCAGTGGTCAGTTTTGGCTTATTTTATACTAATTTTCGATATATGTCAGTGAATAATGGTACACAGAGGAGGCTGTGAACAAGGAACAATTTGAATTGACATGTTCACAGTATATTCCACCAGAGACCTCCACAGTAGTAATCTTTTTTTTTTTTTAGTTGGTTATTTTGAGTTTGGTGATAGTGAGATGATATTTGGCGAGATGAGACCGAGGATTCGCCATAGATTACCTTGCATTCACATTACGGTTGGGGAAAACCTCGGAAAAAACCCAACCAGATAATCAGCCCAAGCGGGGATCGAACCCGCGCCTGAACGCAACTTCAGACTGGCAGGCAAGCCCCTTAACCGACTGAGCCACGCCGGTGGCAGTAGTTATCTTGATGACATCTATTGCAAGAGTTAAGAATGCAGTAATGGCAGACCAGGATGTAGTATGTTATGTTTATTAATTTTTATTACTTTATCTATGAAGAAGAGGATCTTGTACATACAGCAGATGTGTTACACAGAGCCAACAGCTATATTTCTTCATTCATTGGAAGCCACATTACTTTCTTTCTACCTAGAAAACATTCCTCTTGACTGAATTGAATCTTGTTACTTCACTGTAACCACTAAGGGCAATGGGCAACAACAGAATTGTGTTATAAATTACAATGAACTGAAATAAATATATGCAAGTTATCCAATTTGTCCGTAAAGTTATGCTGGGGTTTTAAATTATTATATAAATTGTAACTACTGTACTAGACAGGATAAACATGTTTCGAAAAGCAGTATTCCATTGTGACTCTACTTCTGCTATTCAAGCTATAACGTCATGTAAGGTATCAATACCAATTAGCCATAAAATATTAGAAATTCAAGAAGCTACCAAAATTTTCACTGCCCCGCAAAATACTATTACAGTACAGTGGATACTTGCACACCGTGGTCTGCAAGGGAATGAACAGAGACATGCGATAGCAACATTTTACAAAAGAAAAATACAACATTATCATATCAGTCTGCAAAATTACTCATGAACAGAAAGAAATGTATATATATATATATATATATATATACAGCTTGATTACACAACTTTAACACTATATCACTTCGGAATATGAAATTTATATTGCTTTCACGTGTTAAATACTGGGTTACGGTACCTTGTTGACTAATTTCAGCCTGTGGACTATCCTCAGAACTGGGTGATCTTCGCGCCTTTTGATTGCGTTTCCTGTGGAGGTGTGTTTGTGTAGTGTAATGTAGTCAAAAAGTGTGTGTGTTCTGAAATTGAGTTGTGTGTTGAAGATTTGGTGTGGGTGTGTTTTTGTGTGTCTGTATATTTCGTATTGTTCTAGTGTGTTTAGTTTCTGGATTTTTTATTAGAGATGTAGAATTTCCATGTCTGTGTTTATGTTGCTGTAGGTGTATTTGGCATTTTTGATGTGTTCTGCGTATGTGGAAGTGTTTTATGATTTGGTTAGGCTGTGATGTGTTCTTTGTAACGTGTTTGAAATGATCTGGCCTGTCTGTCCTATGTAGAAGTAGTTGCATGTGAATACAAACTCTCATGCAATACCTGCAACAATTTCTACATAGGACAGACAGGCAGATCATTTCAAACACGTTAAAAGAACACATCACAGCCATAACCAAATCACAAAACACTTCCACATACGCAGAACACATCACAAATGCCAACCACACCTACAGCAACATAAACACAGACATGGAAATTCTACATCTCCAACTGAAAAACCAGAAACTAAACACATTAGAACAGTACGAAATATACAGACACACAAAAACACACCAAATCCTTAACACACAACTCAATTTCAGAACACACACACTTTTTCACTCCATATTACACTACACAAACATACCCCCACAGGAAACGCAATCAGAAGGCGCGAAGACCACCCAGTTTTGAGGATAGCCCACAGGCTGAAACTAGTCAACAAGGTATCGTAACCTAGTATTTAACACGTGAAAGCAATATAAACTTCATATTCCGAAGAAAGAAATAGTTGAAAAACTCTACTCTGGAAGTACAAATAAATCATGGGCATTTCTACTAAATAGACCTTTGATACCAGAAGCACCTAGAAATGAATCAGTAGCAATGTTTCGGCTCATAACTGGTTATGACTGTTTGACAGTACATATAGGATTTCTATATATGCATTACCGAAAATATGTGTTTTGCGCAATGAGGAAAATGTAGTAATGAACATGGATCATATTGTATACAAATGCCCAATTCTGATGTCATTCCACCTGGACTCAATAGTAAAATTACGCTGGAAAGCAAAAAGGCAAAAGGCTTGCGCAATAGAGATTATTACTACGGTATTTGTAATGAAACAAGATAGAGATGTGAAACAACTACCGATACTAAATGAAATAATAATTTTTCAAGTTTTTTTTATCTAGTTACCGAAATTGGATTTGCGTTTCTCTGATAGCCTAGCAGATTCCCAAGTGGTAGTTCAATTATCGCCACACACGAACAAGAACATCAGGAATGATAGATGTTCTAGCTTGACCGATTTGCTCTTTCGAATATTTATTTAATGTTAATGGATACTGTTTATACCTTTTACTTGACATAATCCCATGAGTAAAAGTCCAGAATGTTAAGTCTGAAGAGTGTGATGATCATGGTTTCCATTCGCCCTTTCCGATTCATCTGTACGGAATTCCCGAACTAAGCTAGAAAAGTGCGGGGGGAAGGGGGGAGCAGTGTCTTATTAAAAGATTACGTTGGAATTCAAATTTTTGGTACTGCAAATAATTCCAATGTACCGTATCGAGATAAAACTGCGAAGTTACTGGTACAGTGGATTCCGCAAAGAAGAAAAGATTGGTCACTTTATCTCTTGCAAGAGCGCCTACCACACAATATTTTTCGTACTATTGCATTCATATCCAACAATGAAATATGGAGTTTCATGAGATTACATTTTCACGTTGTGTCGATGAATATTCCCAGAAACATGAAAAGTGACCTTACGACTAAACACTATGTCATCTAAAAATTGTGCATTCCAACAATAACAGCACTCGATTGGCAAGTAGACCCTAACCATGGTAACCATGATAAAACTAAAACTTGGAGAGTTACTTTTTCATTTAGTGGCTGTTACACACCTGTATTGTTTTATTGCAATTTTATGATTATTTAAAATGCCACCATGACTTTAAGGACACTGTATTATATAATTATATATTTGTATAAACGTTTCATTTAACAGATGTTTGGTTATCTAATGTGCGAATATCCTGACTATTATTTTAAATTAATGTCTAGCTTAATAGAAGTACTGGCACACAGTATCAATTTCGACTGAGAACAATGGATTTTTAGGCGAAAAAATTGTAAATGGTGCTTACAGTGGATGAGGAAATAAAGTCATCGGCTCCATGCAATAAATTTGCTGCTGCAAGCAGGAGACCCTTTTGTTCAAGAATAAAGGCAAAATTCTACGTTCAGTGCCGCCATCACTATGTTCTCAACTGTAGTAAAAGATGTCGCAATGAAAACACTGGATGTTCTCATAGAAAAGTGGGGAAATATTATTTATCTACAGTCTTCTATAAGACTAAGTGAACTATTGACAGATAATGAACCAGTATTATTGAAATGTCTCCAATTTTACATGATCAATTGGATTGGTGTTGATAATTCGAGAGAAATTAAGTTCCTTACAATTATGTTTTATAATATTTAGGACTTACTGAACTTTCATTTTCTTTGTATTTCATACATGTTTAGCTAGAAACTGTGGATTAGGATTTCATTCGGTAAAGAAAATTATAAATCGATGTTGAAGCAGTTCCTCAAACAATAAATAAGTAAAAATAAAACAAAACTTCACATTTGTAATACGGAATTTATTTTGCACTATTACCAACAATATGTAGGCCTAAAAGAAAGGTAAAGATATCCCCGTCACACGCCATGAAGGCACTTGGGGGGCATGGAGGTAGAGCCCCATGCTTTCCATGACCTTGGCACTAGAATGAGGTGGTGTGGTCGGCACCACGCTCTGACCGCCTTTTGCCCCAGGAAAGACCTAGTACTTAATTTTATAGGAGGCTGAGTGAACCTTGGGGCGGTTCTGGAAGTTTGGCAACGAGAAAAATCCCGTCACCATTTGGGATCGAACCCCGAACCTTCCAGTCCGTAGCCAGCTGAATATAGAGGCCTACTGTATTATTTTATGATTGGTAGTGGAAACTGAAATTTATAATCTTGGGTACAGTACTTTCTAGAATAAAATTAGTCATTTAATTTTCAAACACACAACACAAAATACTGACATGTTAGAATGAAGTTTGGTGCAGAGGTTGAAAAATGATATATTCCAAGTTGTAAATAAACAAGTGCCTTAGGAAACGTTTGGTCTGAACTAGTAAATTGTTGCATGAATGCATGATATATGATCAAAATTTAAAAGGGGTTGGTATACTACGCTAGAAGGTGCTATTTAGTATTAACTTTACACAAGTAATTACTGAGATTCAGGTCTATATTAATTTTTTCTCTGATATTAAATAGTATATGAGATTATTAAAGTGATAGTTGTATTCGCATTAGAAGTGCAGTACTGTATTTAAAAATTTGACTTCATTGAAGTTTAAAAAATCGAGTGAATCATTTGTAAACAAACCAAAACGAAACGTTGTCTTGTTAGATTGATTTTAGCAGTTATAATTTTATTACTGAAGTAAAAAATTATCTTACAAAAGCTAAGTACTGGAGTCAATGATTTCGTGGACGACGACTGTTAAGCTTTGTTGTAAATTGTGTGCCATAATGCACTGTATGTGTAATTAGTGTCAATATCTAATGACAAGTTGTTAGCTTACTCACATGAGTGTGTGATCAATATTTGCTTAGGCCCTACTTTAAGTATGTTACAGTAATAGTCGCTAAGTCCTTCATGTGAAAATCTGAACATCGTGAAAATGTAGAATTTTGTTAAAAGTTAAGCAAAACGATTATCAGAACTCTGAAAATGCTCCAGCAAGTGTATGATGAAGAGAATGTGGACAGTAGTTCATTATTTAAGTGGCACAAATATTTTGTGTTTATTCTCCACATAGCTGTATGTTACCACATCTACAATGTAAACTATTTTGGTAATAGATTTTGAAAAATATTTTTTCAGGACTTTTCTGAAATTGTACCGATGTTAGGAGAATTGCATCGTAGTTGGGCATTATTTTGAGGCTGGATATGCATAATGCCATAATTATGTTATTAATGTTCATAGTATCCATAATGCATTAAATTACTGATTTCATTTTTCATTTTCGTTTATTGTAGTACATAGATCTTACATTAGCATTGAAGCTTTAAGATGTGGAACAAGTAAAAATTTTACAAGATTACTATATTTGGCGAGATTCTACCACTCATTTAAATATTATATGAGTGAAGAAAAGTGTATCGTATTGTTATATGGCTACTAAACAATAAACAAGTCAAGGAAATCATGGAATAGTTCTCATTATAAAATCTTAAGTAAGTTGTAGTAAATAAGTTCTCTCACTTCACTCAAGGACAAATACATACATGCAGAACACTTAATATCTTAAAGCAACGAATGTTAGTCTGTGAAAATAAAGGCTACTTAAAAATAGTACAAAAATATCGGAAAAGGGAGCAAAAAATAAGCAGAAGTATTAAAAATTGCTATCTTGCCTGTTATTTGTGTTAAAAGCTGCTGTTGAGTCGCTGCTGACGTTTGGAGAGAGCTGGATTGGAAATTTTGGGTGGAGGAACTTTGTTCCTGCTGGGTTATACTCGTGGTCTGCGTTAAGCTCTGCTGCTGCTCACTCGATGAGAATGACGAGAATTTCTGAAACTGGGTTTCAGAGGTCTCATATCCTGTTATCTGCTGCGTTGCCTGTGTTGAAACTTCAGCTGGCTGTGGTGCAAATTGCCTTGTCTCAACATGAGCGCTTGCCACATAATATACATTTCCATTAACCATTTGCGTCGGTGGAGGTTGTTTTGGAGCTTGTGCTGCCGGTATATTCTTCTTTACGATATTGGCACCCTCCTTCTGAATCTGTTTGTACTTCATGGGGGGCCTGCTGCTTTGTTCGAATGTCTGGATTAGTGATTTGATTGGCCGTGCCTCATACATTGTCCCACTCTCCTGGCTGATGATCTCGGTCTGCTTGTATGAACTGGAGTACTGCATCGACGTCTGCTGTTGCTGTTGTACCTTGCTGGTGAATTGTGTCTCCTTCTTGCTGGCAGACACCTGACTCGTTTCTGTCTGATATATCGGTAGGTCAGCATCTGTAAATGGGAATGCACCAGACGGGTCTGGCCCACTTGGAGGTTTGTAAACATGTGCTGGAGCTGTTACACGGCCAAAGTTTTGTATCGCAGGAGGCTCTGCGGCGTTGAACCAATTTCCTCCAGAAACCTGTTCCTGTGTAACCTGCGTTTGACTGATGCTCTCCTGTGATATTGATACCTCCTGCTTTAACTTGCTCTCGGATGGCAGATTCTGCTCCAGATATTCCTTCGCCACTTGCTTATCGTCAACTTGTGCCTCCGTGGTTAGGATGGGTGCGGTTTCAGTGGGTGCAGGAGCAGGAGCTGGTGCAGGGGCTGGTGCCTGGACTGGTGCAGGGGTTGCAGGTCGGCTACCGGGAGTGGGTGTGCCCGGGATGTACACAGAGAAGGGGGTGGAAGGGCGGAACGAGGGGGTAGGTGCGGTTGCTGGTGCTGCAGTAGGAGCAGCAGAAGTAGCAGCAGTCACTTCCTCAGCTAAGCTGTTAGTTGTAGTGGTTGCAGTAGTAGTAGATTGTTTGGTTGATTGCGTTGCTGCAGTCGACAAGTTAAACTCCTTAAAACCTGTGGAATGTTGAGTTACTGCGTTAGCAAGGTTAGCTACATTTCACTACACAGGAAATTTTATGATTCCTGTGTCTCTCATTACTTTCTCCATACGACTGTGTGAAGAAAGTATTATAATCATAAAAATCGATTGGGAAATGTCAGTGAAAGTTACTTTTTAAGGTCACTTATTTAAGTTGTTCTGACGATGATTGTGTGTACGAATGTGTGATGTACTTGCTACCATGGTAATAAAGACAGTATTTTGATCACAATTCTTTAAACTATCCATATATAATTACAGGTTTTATTAAACAGTCTACTCCTCTTCTGTGCTAATTCACAAAGATTATTCAAACTTAAAATTTTAAAATTAAATAATATTACTTGGGGCTCATGATTTTTTTATTAATGATAGATAAATATTAATTCAGCATTTAAGACTAAACTAAAATTGTCTGGACAAATTTGTAATTCGTAGTCGAGTGGTTAACTTAACATTTATGCCATAGATGGGAGGT
Organism: Periplaneta americana; assembly: GCF_040183065.1. Taxonomy (NCBI): domain Eukaryota; kingdom Metazoa; phylum Arthropoda; class Insecta; order Blattodea; family Blattidae; genus Periplaneta; species Periplaneta americana. The sequence continues at coordinate 99,694,666 of NC_091122.1, read as the reverse complement.
ACATGGATTCAAATTCATCTGAGGACAGTCGACTTTTAAGGCCAATAATCATTAGCTTTGCTTCCTTCAGAAGTGAAATACAGCATGAAGACCTTTGTTATAGATTTTCGGATGTTAAAGAACAAAATCCCTATCTGAGTGTACTCAGAACAGTCTTTTCTCATCCAAATCTCAAATTCATCCTTGCTACTTATCATCCCTGATCCATCTTCACCTTTTTATCATCGGGGTAATGCATTTTTGCCTTATGCACTTCACTACAGAAATGGAATTTTTTATCGGTACTTTGCTCTACTAACAGAGTCCAGGAAGGTCTTCACTCAATACTTCTGCAGACGTTAGGAACCAACTCGTTTCGTATTTGGTAATTGTAGGTCTTTCTATTAAAGATTTGTGTGGAGTGTGGCATTATATGGGCAGAAATGTGGATATGGAGAAGAATGGAGCATGTGAAGTGAACAGACAAAATAAGAAATGAAGTTGTGTTGGAAAGAGTGGGTGAAGAAAGAATGATACTGAAACTGATCAGAAAGAGAAAAAGGAATTGGTTGGGTCACTGACTAAGAAGAAACTGCCTCCTGAAGGATGCACTAGGAGGAATGGTGAATGGGAGAAGAGTTCGGGGCAGAAGAAGATATCAGATGATAGACGACATTAAGGTATGTGGATCATGTGTGGAGACTAAGAGGAAGGCAGAAAATAGGAAAGAGTGGAGAATGCTGTGTTTGCAGTGAAAGACCTGTCCATGGGCAGAACATGAATATATGTATTAAAGATCTTGACTGTTGTGAGGATAATTATAGATAGGACTACTTAGAATTTCGAAGTCATGTTAGACCTATGAAAGAGTCTCAAGTTGTAGATATAATTTAAGAAATAGTTCTTCAAAGCACCCAACATCTATATTTTTAAATTTATATTTAGTTCTTTAATAAACAAGCTTAATTTTAAGGGATAATTTAAAGGAGGAGTTAAACTTTTCACTCACAGTATACCGTACCACTACCAGTACTCAATTTTATGGGGAAAGTTTTGTTACTCAACACAAGTCTATCACTATATTATTGTGCAGGGTCCTAATACTACAATTTAATTTAGATTGTGATCTTTTCAGTGGTGTTTCTTGCATGGTATACGAATGAAATTTAATGTAGAGTACGAATTGTTACGTATGGTTGCTTATTTCTACTTGAATTCGTTTTGTTTAAATCAAAATTCTTCCTTACAAGGATTGTTTTTGAAACCTGAATGAGTGAGACCTCTTATTTGTGTAAAACACACGAGAACTATATTTCAGCTTTGTCTTTAGTATTTTACTGTAATTCAGTATTTCGAATCTGCTGCTGTTATCAAAAATCATGTTGAAACACATAGGTAGAGAAATGTAGCTTTATTCTATTAATATTACTAGTAATATTAATATCTAATTAATTACAGTATATAATGTAACATGTAATTAGACATTAAGATGCAGTACAGTATCATATTTTGTTACTTTCACTAACTTTTAAATAACAATTAATATTGTTACTATAAGAAATGTACACTGCACGTAAATATGGTAAATAATGATTATAGATATACAAACACTAAATGATAAAACATCTTTTAATAAATTCAAACCTCAAAACAAATTTTCATATGTTTATTGCTGTTTATATAACAATTAAGTACGTAAAGGAATCGAAAGCAATCTCGTAGATAACATGCTTGTGTTTGCATATCTGTAAATATTACTGACATTTGATTAGCAGACCTTATTATAGTTAAAACACAAGAAAGGTTGTGGGAAGGTGCTGACACATTTATCCCAGGCAGAGTTAGCAGTACACCATATAATATGAAGAATGTCTTTTTCAGAGAAATTAATCTCGTTTATCTGCTTGTTATCCTTGTATCGTTTTGTGTATCTTTTGGAATCATGTTTATTGATTTGTTTGGAATCTGAATGATAGGAGTTTTGTTTGCCATGTCAACGACTCTGAAATCATAGTTTCTAGAAAACTTAACTAGAATGTTTGGTCCCATAGGCCTCTGCTGCTGTCTTTTCGGAATCAAAGTTCATGGGATTGTGGAACTTTGCGAGAAAAATCCAAAATATGGGAATGTAAACAATGTCTTATAAATATTGAAGATTGTTTGTAAAACATTAAAGACAGGGTGCTTGTTGTGTTGTAGGATGATATTTCTTAACACTACACATAAAGATCAAGTATACTGGGTAAAATGGAATGATTACAAGAAATAGTAGGCTTTGTACTTACCGCTTGATCATGAGAAATTTCATTAAAATGGTTTCACATCATAGGTGCGTTATTTGATTTAAAATACATGAATTAACTTTTACTAAAGAAATGTTTCTAGAATATCATTTGAGTGGCTCTTTAGGAGAATGAGCTAATCCATTTTATAATTTAGAAACATTAATTAATTAATAAAGAAATAACATCAAATTTGTAATTATGGGTAGTTTGATATCATGGTCTATAAAGAAAGAGATTGCTATGGCAACAATGATGTATTAGCATGCCAAATCGTTTCACAATGTTAACCTTTGTGGCACAAGTAATACCGTCATAATAGAAGTCATGACGTTTTAGTTGGCATTGTAATATTTTACGGTTATAGTACAATAATATAGCATATTATGCACGATTTTCACTAATGTTAAAGACTGTTTATAAGGCTGTAGTACAAAAAAATCATATAGGCCTAGAACTCATTGTTAATTTGTTTTTCTATGTATGTCGGAAACTAAAAAAAAAAATTCATAAAAAATACTTATTTGGGTTAGCTCAGACTCAAATGAATTGTTCAATACCTTATATGCAATGATTTTTATTGCTTAGAACACAAGTCACACCATTAATAGCGTCTTTTGTTATCTTTGTCTTGCTTGAATATACTTATTATGCTCTTTAACTTTGACTATATTTTAAAGCAGAAGAAATATTCCAAGAAACATATTAGTACATCTTGATTACACAACTTTTAACACTGTATCACTTCGGAAAACATATTAGATTTAAGTTTCTTTTTCTCGAAATCTGAAGAAACTGCGAAGATTTCTGACACTTTCTATGTTGAAACTATAGTACAGATAGAACCAAAATGTCACCAAATTTGCAAAATTTTATAAGAAACATAAGGGAACCTGGTTACTCATGAAAATGTACAAAATTTAAATATTCAAATGTATTTTTCTACTGTTGCCATAAAATTTCTTTGTTAATTGTTTGTTAATCATTCTTCATCTTTCATAGCATGTCTTTAAATCACGTTTTTTCAGTTGTAAATGTTATCATGAAGACGCTGCTAAAATTTTGGATGAATAGCAGACATTTTGATTCTCCCCCCCCCTTTTTTTTATTTTCTCATTTTATGAGTCCGTGCACTGTATCTTTTTATTTTATGACTTCAAAAAAAAAAAGTTAGCAGAATGAGTGAAGCCTATAAAACTGGATTATTGTTAAAGCCTGTATGTAGTGTGATTCTATATAGGATCATCGCCAGTTTAGACTTGTTAGTTTATTCCCAACTTCAAGAAAATTCATCCATCTAGTGAGAGGGCATCCGACAGCTCGATGTTCTTTTGCATTTGTAATTAACAGCCTCTGTTGGCTTTCTGAAAACATAGGTATTGTTTCTGTCTTTATATTCACACAATTAAATTATCTAATCTTTCTTATTTTTAAAATGTGTATCCACCACCGAATATATGAATATCAATTGTGCTGATTCATTTGTCTTTCTTCTTTCCCATTCAGTGTTAAATTTTTGCTTGAATAATTTAGCTTAGAGATTTTCATCACTTGCTCAAATTTTAATTGAGTGTTTTTCGAGATTTTGTTGGTTCAAAATTTCCATTACCGATATTCAAAACATTCTAAAAACTTAATGTAATTTTTTTTTTTTTTTTTTTTTTTTTTTTTTTTTTTTTTTTTTTTTTTTTTTAGTAAATGATGTATTAAAACAAGAATTGCAGTTCAGTTTTCAGTTTTCTCTCGCATATTCCAGTGAGTTTTATTCACCTTGTCATATTTTAATTAAGTTCTTTTCAAGGTTCCATTGGTTCATCATTCCTATTGTTCAACACATTCTTAGAAAAGTATTGCATCTTTTTAAAATAATAGAATATGTTAAAATCCGCGTAATTGCAATTTGATATTTGTTCTGCAAGATAAACTGTTACAGTCATTGATAATACTGTATTTTTGTTTACAAATATTTGTTTGCTTGATTTTTGGTTCACATATTCAGGAATTCTTGTGATAACAACTTAATGGCGTGACTAGCGAAATACCGGGTAACACTGTTTCTCGTTCTAAGGTACGGATGAGTGATCACTTACCATAAGTTTGCTGCTGTTGCTGCTTTTGCTGCTGGCCTGTGCCCCAACCCCTAGGCACCTTGGGCTTGTACAAGTTCTGCCTCTCGGTCTCGGAGATTCTCTGCTGGTAGGTGAGTGTTTGAGTCTTGGCAGGGATGATGGGTTGTGGTGGTGGTGGTGGTGCATAGCTGAATGCGGGTGCAGGGGCTGGTGCAGGAGCAGGCTGGGGCTGTGGAGGTGGTGCCTGCGCCTGGGGCACATTGTACAGGGACTCGAACATGTCTGCAGTCGGTGCAGCAACAAAGCCTCTTGGTGTCAACAGAGGTGGCATCTCTTGAAAAGCAGTATCCACTGAGCCTGTCTGCAAGGCAGCTTCCCACGGAGATTTAACCATTCGAATCCTAGGCTGCGTGAACCGCTCCTATATAAATTACAGAAACAACATTACGCTCTAAATTATGTCTTTTTTATATTTACATTGTCATCCACCTACAAATTTAGGTAATATTTTTTCCGGTGATATGATTATATGTATGTATATCAACCTAGGTAATATAAATTATAATAAATTCGATAACATTTCGCATGGAACATTTAGGTCTAGCATGTAGACGAAAAAAATAAATAGAGGACGATATATTGAGTTAAATGACAGCAGTGAGTAATATAACATGAAAATAAATGCCAACAAGACGAAGACCATGGTCGTAGGAAGAAAAGTAAAGAAGGTAAACTTGCGAATTCTAAATGAAACAGTAGAGCAAGTGGATAGCTTCAAATACTTGGGGTGTACAATAAGCAATAACATGAGCTGCTTCCAGGAAGTTAAAAGGAGAATCGCAATGGCAAAGTAAGCGTTTAATAGAAAAAGGAGCATCTTATGCGGACCTCTGGAAAAAGAATTAAGGAAGAGACTAATGAAGTGCTTTGTGTGAAGTGTAACATTGTATGGGGCAGAAAAATGGACATTACGACGAAGTGAAGGGAAGCGACTAGAAGCCTTTGAAATGTGGATATGGAGAAGGATGGAGCGTGTGAAATGGACAGACAGAATAAGAAACGAAAAGCGCGTGAAGAAAGAATAATGCTGAAACTGATCAGGAAGATAAAAAAGAAATTTGTTGGGTCACTGGCTGAAAAGAAATTGCCTACTGAAGGATACACTGGAAGGAATGGTAAACGGGAGAAGAGTTTGGGGCAGAAGATGTCAAATAATGGACGATATTAAGATGTATGGATCATATGCTAAAACTAAGAGGAAGGCAGAAAATAGGAAAGGCTGGATAATGCTGGGTTTGCAGTGAAAGACCTGTCCTTGGATAGAATACTATGAATGAAAATATTCCACAAAAGGAAAAGAAAACAAAGAAGCGAGGATAGGAGAATGAGGAAGGGGAATGAAAGGATTACTAGAACCTTGGAGTTCTGCAATAGCTATGAGACAGATTAAACTTCTTATTGGAGAACCAAAACCTGACTCAACTAAACAACTCCTGGCCTTGGGAAGAGAATTCTAAGATGAGTAACCGGATTTTTGACTGGAAATTGCCATCTAAATAAGTACCTACACATATTGGGCTTTAGTGATGGCCCAACTTGGAGGAAATGTGAGATGGGTATTGAGTTATCACCCCACATTTTGTTGGATGGTCCAGTCTAAGCCAAATCGGACATCATTACCTCGGGGAATATTTATTGTCTCCTGAGGAATTTCAGGAAATTAAACCTAGTAGCATCGCAAAGCTGGTGTGACATTGTGGTCTGCTGGGTTGATTTCCAGGTCATGGATTGCACAAGGGGCTATTTTTTACCTAAGTGCTAAAGTTGAAATGTAAACCCTTAAATCAAAAGAAGAAGAGTACCGGTAGTTTGTGTTCCAGTAGGTAGTCAATCATTTTACCAATGGGCTACCGCACACTGCGGGAATAAGACTTTGCCATTGTGTTTTCCACATGCATGCGCGGTGAAAATCGCGGGAACCTAAAGTATTATCGGTATTTGTTGTGAAATTCGTGTATATGGAAATTTCGTGAGTTACATCATTACCTAAATTAGGAACAGATAATGGCAGAAGGTTCGTTCCAAAGGTGGGGAAGGGAAAACAATGAGTGAAATCATAGAAATAATATTTATATGATCAGGAGCGAATTTGTGTGTGATCTGTGCTTATGACAGAGTTAGCGGCGTCTCACATCAGTCGTCACAAAGCTTATGATTGCGAGCAACGATATTTCCCTTCCTAACGTATCTAATATATGTAAGTAAGCTTATAAGTAAGTTCTTTAAGTTTATCACGTGAGACTCTCACAGTGAGAGGTCATAACATTGTAAAAAGTGCTATGATCGCATTGTGACACAATTATTGAAAAACTGTCCTTTTTCCGTTGGCAGACCATTGATTAAATTTGAACCGACTGTTGCCGATGTTATTCATATCCTTTTCATTGTGCGTTTAAGTTCATGTACTCTTTTAAAGAGTTATGAATAAAATTTATATATATATATATATATATATATATATATATATATATATATATATAAACATTAATAGTAATATGGTAGCTTAAAAACCGTTCCCTCAGATTTGCCGCCCAAGGCAGCTGCATAGTTGTAGTACCTACTGGATTTCTAGTACAGCCCTTTTAATGGCTTAATATCATGGAAGAAGAGCTGCATTGATTTAGACGCTTAGACTCTACAAAACAAGTGTCTCCCCTGTGATCAAACGGTAGCTTTTTTTGCTTAGGTGCTTATTTCTTTTCCAGCAAGAAATTTTAGATTTACTGTATTTTATTCCCTTAATTGTATTTTCGTATTTTCTGTAGGTTATATTCTAAAGAGTAGCCCTGCCATATTCTGACCACGTGGCCAGGGAGTCCACCTACTTATGGATGTTTAGCGTTGGTGCTTATAGAAGTGAGAACGTGAGGGATAAAATGCAGTTCTAAGATCAACCTCGGCCTATTTCGTACATAACCTACGGCATGTTGAAAGTGTTCATAGTGCATTGACAAAGCGTACCTGGATCTCGTTGAGCTTCTGCATGACCTCGGCGCGCTTGGTGGACTCTTCCATGTACGTGGGTATGGGCGGCATCTTGCCCTGCTGCTGTTGCTGCGTGTGGGTGGTGGAGGAGGAGATCAGCTCCGTGGTCGTGGTGCTCGAGGATGCCGACTTCACCGTCGTCTCGTCCACCACCCACTTCTCGGACTTCTTCCGGCGTTTCGCGAAAAGTTCCGCTCCTGCGAACATGGATAGCGATATTATGATTTGTATGGAATAATTCCATAATTATTACGGAAAAAAGTCGTATTAGGCATATGAAATTAATCTTGCCTAGAAATGTGTTGAAAATCTTCGGTAAATATACACGTAGCAACTTCGTGATGATAAGGAAGTGTGCTGATTATATTGTACCGTGCTCATTTAAAATTTTCCATACTCTTTTATCTGTGCTTTTAAAATTATAATAATGATAATAAGATTATGAACATGAAAGTATATTATTTGTTCTCCCGGGCCTCAGAAGTTTTTGAGTACAAAGCATTTCTTGACATACAAATGAGAAACTGTTGGCAGACATGCAAAGAACATTACACTAACATGTGAATGAGGATAGAAATTGTGTGGCGGGCTGATGACCTGTCAATGTATAAACTTAACGCTCACAATACCAAAGAAAATTGCCGGGCGGACATATTCAACGACGATAATAGCAATGGACTAAGGGCTGTTTTAAATAATATGACAATTCCACTTCATTTAAAAATTAACAGAAATAATTTAAGCGTCAGAGATGAAGATTATGAGGTCACTTCTACGAGGTTTAACTTTGAGAGATTATATCAGAAACGAAAAAATAAAAAAAAGTATTAAATGTTGAAACAACAATGGGAGAAGATATTGCAATTATTAATATAAATGGTACAGTCATATTTAAAGGATCTCCCTGATCTCCTACCACGGCAAAAATTTAATTCTAAACCGGTTGGAAGGTGTGATATTGGACGACCGAGGAAAAGATGGAGAGAATAATTCTAAAGAAAGCCTTTGGATTCGGGATGAAACTCGAACTCTGGAAAGGATGAAGAAGAGTTAATCTGCGTTAAAGTATAGAAGGATTTAAGACATTCTGGGCACATTAATTTTCTAAAATTTCTGGCAGCTTACCTAGATTGGACAAATCTTAAAGTCAATTTGATATTTACGTGTATCATTATTAGGATAACCATAAGAATATAACGCAGTATGCTTATTGGTTCTGCATAATTAGTTTTTACGAGTTATACGAGGTCGGACAATAAAGTAATGAGACTGGTATAAAAATGATTTTAGTTACATTTCTAACCAACTACAATGTGATCATCTTCAAAGTAGGTCTAGTTCCCTTGAGACTGCACAAACTTATTCCAATGTTGCTGCCATTGCTGGTACCAGCTATGAAACTCATCTTTTGAGACACTGTTTAATGCCTCGGTTACGGCTTTTTGGACGTATCTTTTGTTTGATAAGGCCTCCTTTCACAATAAGAAATATAAGAAGAAGTCGCATGGTGAATATGGAGGCTTCGGCAGAGTTGAGACAGATCAGCAGCCACATTTCTCCTTTTATCTTACTATTGCCCGAAGAGATTTTTTGGAACGATTTTTGCACAATTTTTTTTCATGTCCAGGCCTTCAGTTAGAATGAGGTGAACAGTTTCCCGATTCACGTTCAATTCTTATGCTATCATTCGTACAACTTCACGTATCATGGCAATGTTGCCATCTGTCCGTGCAGTTGTTGGTGTTCATCTTTAACGTTGCTTCTGCCCTCGGCAAATGATTTTTTGCCATCGGAAATGTTGTGCTCTTGACATAACTTTATTTCCAAAACCCTGCTGAAGGTTTCATATGTTGTCGTGGAATTTTCACCGAGTTTCATACAAGCGCGACGATTTCATTGTATTGACGAGGAGCAAACACAACTTCACTAATGAAGCAGTTATTCCACAATTACGGCTTGCAGGGAGGTTCCAGTTGGAATTCGAGTGGAGAAAGGACCAAAGTGAAACATATCTTTGGTAGGAGGCTGCGATGTTGCCTCATCAGGTGGGAAAAAAATCAATCTCATTACTTTATTGTCCTACCTCGAATTTTCGAAAAGTCTCTCAAATATATGGTTTACCCCAACACATGTGGATAAATACTTTTAATCGATTATTTAACGACACTTATCAGTTGCGAGGTTATTCAGCGTCAGTGAAGTTGGTGATAGCGGGACGAGTCTTTTAATTTGCCATGAGATTACCTGGCATTCGCCTTACAGTTTGGAAAAGCTTCGGATAAAACTCAGTCAGGCAATCAGCGCAAGCGGAATTCGGACCTTTGCCCGAACGCAATCTCGGATCAGTAGTCAAACGCGCTACCGTGTGATCTACGCCGGTGTCCTGGATAAATCTTAATATTAGCTTAATATTTGTAATGACAACGTATTTCCATTGTACAAAGAGATATTTTTCATGAAGTCCTCTTCATGTTTTTATCAAATAAGAAACAATCCCGATGTTATACTTCAGTTTATGTGACATGCAGAGCGTATAAGCATTGCTGCTGTGGATGTGGTAAATAAAGATACAATGACGCACCCAAGCTGTACACTTTCGGGCAGTACTTTGAATAGTCTCTCTCTGTTAAGATGTCATACTCAAAGATTCAGATTTTGGTACCAGCTTTGTGGATTCCTGTGGTTACTTTTTCCTTAAAATATCCGTCGTAGGCATCCATACATTTCTTATTTCAAGGGACCGTACCTACGCTATGTGATCCTGAATACGATGCAGCTGATTGCCTTATTGTATCTGTCCCCGCAAGAAAGATTTGCACCCTCGCATTTTTTATTACTTGCTGCTTTCTCCGTTATACACCTCAGTGATCTCATGAGACGCACCACAGAGAAATATACAGCCTCAGTTGAGAATTTTGCTTGTAAAGCATTTGTCTACAAAGGCAGGGGACTGTGTAAGACAGTGAACAGATGACCTGTAAATTTTTCACACAGTAAAGGACAAAGTCTTATGTGCTATGAATCTTAGGACACGGATGGAAGTTATGCTAAGGACTTTTATTTCTCTTAAGTCCATCGTTCTTAACCAGATTTATAGACATTTAATATTTGAGGAGAAAAATCTATAATATTCAGATTTATACAGCTTGTCTCATGAGAAATTGATATGTGCGCACGATGGCGATAAGAATGATTGTGCATTATTGAGAGATGGTGAAATGACAGGAGACACGAAAGTATTTCAAAAAGTATTGTCACAGAATTATTTTTGATCATCACAAATTCAATTTGAACTCTCTGGAAATTGAACCCGAACCTTCAGCTTGGAAGGACAACTGTTCGAGTGACAGCCATTTTACACATATGTGTAACGAGGATAGTGAAAAGTCAAAATAAAGCTGTATTGACGCGGTAAAAATTAAATGAACGTAATTATATTCTTTCAGGATGTGATCGTTTATGACAATGGGTTTATGAGAAGATATGCTTCTCTTCATCTTTTAATCGATGTTCTCTTCAAGTAAATTATTATTAAAATATTCAGCGTATTTCGAATCTCACCGGACCGGTGGACAACAATGACGTCACGCTGCAGCGAATTAGGAACAAAACTGCTGGAAGGATCGATGGCTGTCATGGTGACTGTATAAGTTGTTGTCTGTGCTACGTTAGCAAAATTTTGCGAAATTTCCGTACTGCCATCTCATTCAAAGAAAAGAGAGCATAAACAATTTATTTCTTGAACCGGTAGTAATAACTGACATGTTCGCTCATAAGCCATTAACATATTGTTTTTACGTTGTGCTCATTACAAACAATACAGCAGAACTAAAGCAGAACACACCTCCATGACACAACAGTGCACGATGTCATTCATCTGCTAATTCCCGCCCTATACAAGAACCAATCAGGTTCACTGATGGCGGCTGATGGAGACTACCACCACCTCTGCAAGCTGATGGCACCGGTGCGACACCAGTGGAACATCAGTCACGCCATCGGTGAAATTCGGAACACCGTGATGTCATCAGATTGCTCAGCGCTGAGATTCGGAATACGCTCATTGTGACCTTGTTATATATTTGAGGATATGTTTTACTTCTTAACAAGTCAGTGAGGTATGTTGATGAGACAGTAAGAAATAATTACTGAGGTCATGTAGAGGAAATGAGAGTGACCAAGAAGAAGTTGCCTTTGTTCATCAGAGACTACAATTCAGATTCGTCGGGGTTTTAACCTGGTTTTCGTCGTGGATAGACGTTACTCAGACCATCGGGTAACGGCATTTGAAGAGTAAAATTACATATAAGAATATTAAACATTCGGTGGTATGACTTAATAATGTTGAAACCTGACAGAAACTCGTACAATGATCGGTTAAAGATTTAGAAGCGAAAGACTACAGCGTCGGCTTTTCACGCTGGTAACCTGAGTTCGAATTTCGATGGGTCCCAAGTAATCCCATTTCCCCTACCGGCATTACAACATTGGTCCATTAATTATCATAATTATACTGATACGCTGTGCACCACTCTTATGATGTACTAAGCACAACGCTTCGGCGGAATATATTCTACAATTTGAAGACCTCCCCGGAAGAAGGGTGTAACCAACAAATCTATAATATACGTTTCAGGAGAAAGGAAATTAATTTCAGGGGCATATTTCGTTAAGCCTACATTTACTAGCAGACTGATCAAAGATACAAGTTTATTCAGCTATTGGATGTTGTCATTTATTGTTATAAATAAATGCTTCAAAATTATTTTTTCTTCCCAAGTCACATATTTTATTAATGTGATGTTACACTCCTATTCCAGGGAGGTGTTCCTCCTAGATGGGAATGACTGGATGAACGACAAGTCAAGTATTTGCCATTGGAACAAAGAAATTAGAAGCAAAAAGCGAATGTTAGAGGGACGAATTAACCAAGCTTGAAGTCGAATCAGAATTATTAAAAGTCCTGAAGTATGATAATTACGAAGGGGGGGGGGGGAGTGGAAGTTGACGACTTGAAAAAAAGCTGATTTATGCTGGAGAATAAAGTTGTGAAATGCGTTGCGATTAATTAAGGAATCGTCATCAGAATTTTGCCGTCTTGGTTCTTTCATTACTATTTTCATACACTACTTGATGCGCCGTGGTGTTGCGGCAACTTCTTTGGCACAGACGTTAGGCAGGAAGTCTGAAGTTAAGGCGTTGGTTTTTGTTAAGACAGAAATATGCACTTAAGTTCTTCACAGACGAATATACAGTCCCTACTTTGAAACCTTGCACATTGTGCGCATTTATATCGTCAAAATGCTCACTTCCAAATCAGAAAAATTAATTATCGTCTTGGCTAAATGTTTGGGCTTGAAGTACACGTGAGATCTAAAATTGATGCTTATCTTTCATTATATTATTTATTGTATATTTCTTTGCGTCTTAAACCCAACCAGATATATTTGTGTCATTGTGTAATTCCTTCATAGACCCCTAAATATAGTTGTAGTCTGAATTAGAGTAAGCATTTAAAATAAATGTAAGCTACTCTTCGAAGTTATTAAGAAGTTTGTCAGACATATTCTCACACTTATAAGAATAAGTCGGCCTCTGTAGCCTCGGTAATGTAGTTGGTATAGCGCTGGCCTTCTATGCTCGAGGTTGCGGCTTCGATCCCGGCCCAGGTCGATGGCATTTAAGTGTGTTTAAATGCGACAGGCTCATATCAGTAGATTTACAGAATGTAAAAAAAACTCGTGCGGGACAAAATTCCGGCACACCAGCGACCTCTGCAGTTACGAGCGTCGTTAAATAAACCATAATATTTATTTATTTATAGGAATAGTAAACAAATTATTTCCTTATATGGTGGTGGCTCATTCGGTTACTACTGACGTACGTGTTCGATCCCCACTGTTTTCTCGTACAAAGAACTTTTTCTTTTTTACATTTAAAAGTTACGATGGGATGGATGCAGTAGTTTAATTATATCCATACAGGTGGTGATGGTGATGATGATGATGATGATGATAATAATAATAATAATATTAATATTATTATTATTATTATTATTATTATTATTATTATTATTATTATTATTATTAAATAATCCCCTACAGTGGGAAAGTATTAATTATCACCTCCGAATTTAGTAAATTGTGAGTTTATGACGATATTCAAAAGCATAAAAAACAGTAATTTGTTATTATAAACTTCGTAACTCCCAATCTATAATTTACCAGTACATATAAAAATAACATACAAAGTACCGTATACAATTATGATTCTAGTCTCATTATAACAATTAACAATGAACATTTTCATTTTATCAAAGAAATACTTCTTTTTTGTTCAGGAAAAAATAAAAACAGTATTTGTGCTCTGAAAATATTCGTTCTACGTCACAAAGCGTTACTGGAGTAAATCTGAAATCTGATACAGCAGTATTTCTTACTATCATAGATGAACAACTACTTTGTGAATCTAGTAGTGTATCTTCCATGTAGTATATAATATTAAACGCATAATTGTATTAAATAAAAATGTTCATTTCTATTGTAATGACAGCTAGGAAGTTCGTATCGTAATTCCGATGTTGAACTCGGACTGTAACGCAACCGAATGCATAGCAGCACGAGACGTCAGCATTTAACGAAGAATAATCCGGGAAAAAATAAACGTGTTACACATTCCTGTTTGTATAATTATTTAATAACAGGTGGGTTTAATTTTATGGAATCATGGATAATATTAACATTACGTAAATAATACTAAAATAATGAAAGAATAGCTCACTTTGTTGAGAACCTAAAATATTAGTATAAATTAAGAATATTCTTCAAACTATTCACTACTCTACACAGCTCCACAGAATCATACTACACGTTGTTTAAGTGAACTGCTTATCGTCTGTAGTGAGCGGGAGCAGAGCGAGGCGCAGGTGAGATCTATACTCTTATCTGTACTCAACTTATATCTAATGTGTTGGCACGAACTTCCTACCTATGGTAATAAGAATAATTTATTATTATCTGTATTTACATTACATTTGGAGTGAGCGGCAAGTCTTTATGGTTGTTAGTCTAGTGTAATTTTTTTACGCTTAATCTGTATAACTAAAGTTCCATCGTGCCATTTTTGTAACATAAATTAATACATTATGCTGCAAGACTATTGAAGTACTATTGATTTGGTTGCTGTTCTTGTTTACTGACCGTAAAAATGCTTAATATGGTTTCAGGCTTGTTTTTTCAAATTCATTCAAATTTATTTAAAATTTTCGTTTATATGATATGATGCAGACTAAAGTTATCTGAAATGAGCAAGAGCTCATTCTTGGGTGCAGTCCAGTAAAGCATAACATTTTATACAGACATGAATAATAATTAGAATAACAATGACGAAAAACAATACCAATAAAAATAGTAATACCATTTCAAATAATAGGTTGATAAAACAGATGTAAAACATAAGCGAGAGAAAGTTAACACAAATTCACATAAGCATATTGTAATAAAAAAAACTGTTTGTGGCTTCTTGTAGAAAGTGACCATATAATTAAGAATAGCATTTATACATCCGTTGTGAAAATAATAGATCGAGATATCAGTCGAATAAAATAAGTAAACTCTTTTACGTAGCCTACAGAAATTTCAGTGATTACTTGCTGACAATTGAATAAGACTTAAATAATAATTTGCAATGCAGAGTTTACTGAATACTGATCAGTTATTACTTTTTTATTCAGTAAACACTTACTTTTCCAGTCAACACTTAACATGTTTTGATTAAAGTTCATAATTACTTGCCTGATTCAGTAGGCTAATTAAATATATTTAAGTTTACTAAAGAGTTGACTTGAATGTTTGTTGTTAAGTTGTAAAGAAAATGACAGCTTTTCTACCTACACCTCAGAAAAAGATGTGCAAAAGCAGAAGGGATATCAGTCTCAGTAATTCAAAGAAGCTTCTGAGATTTTAAAGAGGAATTATAAACTTCTTAAGAAACTATTTTCTACCTCATACCGATAGAGCAAGTGGTAGACTATAGCATTAAGTTTACAGCTGAAAATGAATCTTCTCTTACGCTATTTAGCAAGGCCATCTGCAATATATCGAATCTAAATGAAGATACTTGTTAATTTTTTATTCATTAAACACTAATGATTTTCCAGGTATTACCAGCAGTAAAAGTAAACTTTTATTCAATTAAAAAACAGTGATTGCTTTGTTTTCAGTGCATGTAATAAATTCAAAGATTTTACTGATTTTTATTTAACTGGCCCATTTCCTCTCTAATAGTTCAATGATACAGCGCTCCCTGAAATCGGAATCGTTAGGAATTGTAGGAACGTTATCAGGATAGCACGTGGGACACATGGAGCTCTATGATTCGTTCTGAAAGAATTGTTGCATCCGAAATGCAATTTCACGCTCATCCTTGTATAGAACCTGATGTTTCCGTTTTTTCTCCCGTCTCCATATTCCTGTCCTAGACGATAGGAATGCAAGAATAAAATGAAGATCAGAAATCGCAAAAAATAATCCAAACCATGCTACTTATCCATATAGTACAAGAACCGAACAAAGATTGGACGACGTAGTTCAGTCAACTGTCCGAAGAAGACAGATTTGAACCTCATAAGTGACACTCATGAGTAGAGCCCGGATGTTTAGGCATTTATAACAGTTAAAATAGGCAGGCAAAAAAGGCAATAAAAACGTTAAAAAGCACAATAATCTTTGAAAAAGGCATTATAAATTTTAAAAAGGCATAATATATTTTAGCAATAAATTGAAATTATATCAACATAACTTATATATTTACTTCGTAGGTGACACATGTTGACTTATAAAAAACTTTTTTTCGTGAATAACTGTCTTTTCACAAACCTTACATAACAAAACTATTCCTTGTGTTGAAAACACAAGCACTCCAAGTTCACTAACGCAAACATGAAGTTTACTTTTCAATGGTTTACTGAATTTAGGCATTCTAGCTAACCGATCTTATACCTTGTGTCACCCGACAATAACTGACTATTCCTCACCAGTGTTGCCAACACATAAATTGTATCCCCGTCAGTCTAACACCTTGAAATCCGTCAGAATCCGTCAAAATAAAAAAGACCCACTCGATATATCTATATACAAATAAAAACAAGTTTTAACACAGCTTACTTACCAATCTTGATTAAAATAATAATAATTCATCAATCTCTGACTTGATTACGAGGAGATTTGAAACGGGATTCTTTAACATGGTTCGGCACAGGCAGGACTGATCGAAGAAAAAGTAAAATACCCAAAAATTAAGCAATTAAAATGACAGCATCTAAAAAAAGTCAAAAGACGATGTAAATCATAATTTCCGCCAGAAAATCCGTCACCCGTCAAAGCCATTCTTTTCCCGTCCGCTACGTTGAAATTCCGTCAGTTTTGTGGAATTTCCGTCCATTTGGTAACACTGTTCCTCACTCAGATTTCTTTCTCCTACAATAATAAACACGTGTAGCACAAAATTGTAACAGTAAGATTTGAAAATATGAAAGCAAACAAACTGGAAATGCCACGCGACAACTTCTATGAGAACGAGCTTAGTAGTGATGGATGAAATAAATTAATACCGATATATTTGTATTGCAATATATTACAAATCTAATTTCAATAAACGGTATATATCGCAGAAAATATATCGATGTATCGAACGATTATCGATATATCGCTATTCCGTAAGCAAATCACATTTTCAGGCGTACTTTTACTGTATCACAATAAAATTACGTAAATTTTAATATTCCTTTATACCATTGAAATTAACATCATAACAGTCAAAAGCATAAATGTAAAATTATAACAATAAACAATATATTTTCAATACCATATGATGTAGGCCCTAACCTAAATCAAAATTATGGTGGAGGCAATGATATAGTGGAAAAGAATAAAGTTAAGTCTACATGGTTGAATATTTGATATTGGAACACGATTTAGTTATTCTAAATTTATATGGGATTCAATCCAGGACACATATAATGCTCTATGCTACCTAACAACGTAATAATTTTTAAATGTAAATAAACAGAACTTGTAATTATTTTTAAATGTAAGTAAATCGTACTTCGAATGTTACAAGTTTGAACAAACTTCACAGTTGATTTGATACAATCCTTCTATAGTAAGTTCCCACTGCAAGCTATTGTTACACTCCAACATTCCAAACAACAATGGTGATGATAGGGATAGAATTTTTATGCACTAAAAGATATAATAAGAAAACAGAATGTCAGTACTAGGCTGTACATAGAAATCATGGCCGTAAACAAACGTCATATCGGTATTAAATCCCTTCATTTCAGACTATAAAAATAAAGTTTTGATACCCGTTTTGAGGTCAGACGGTTCCCTTTCAGGGTGGGAATTGCTCCTGCTTTGGAGAACATTAATAACAATATTAAAATAGTAGTAGATAAACCTCCCGTCTGTCTCACGTTCGCACGCGCTGCATTTTGAATTTGGTGCTGCATATTATACCCTTTGCATTCGAATTCCAGTCCAGCCAATTAGAGCAAGGTATTGATTGTACTGGATATTTCAAGGTTGCACAATTATGTAACAGGCCACCTTTATTACCGCCATCTCTCGGGAATTATCGGAGTATCTGGTGTGGATTTTGTTGTTGTTGATAATGATGATCATCATCATCATCATCCTTCACGAATTAGGCCTCTGTAGACCTGTTTCGGCCCCATCTAGCAGTCTTCTTAACGGTCTTCCTGGTCGACGATGTCCTCTAGGTTTATATTGCATCATAATTTTTGGGATTCTTGAATTTTCCATTCTTCTTACATGATCTAGCCAATTGAATTTGTATCTGGTGATTTTTTCTTCTACTGACTCTACTTCTAATTGTTCTAAAATTTCTTCATTCCTTTTTCGGTCTAAAAGAGTATATCCTGCTGTTCTCCTGAAAAATTTCATTTCCGTTGCTTTGATTCTGTTCATGTCTTTTTTCTTTAATGTCCAAATCTCGCTTCCGTATAGAAGGGTGGGTAATGCTAGTGTATTATATATTTTTATTCTTGTAGATTTTTGTACTAATTTAGCTTTTAATGTATTGTTTATTATTCCTAGAATTTGTGTAAATTTGGTAATTTTCTTGTTCACATCTTTTTCATTTTGATAAGATATTTCACAACCCAGATAATTGAAATTTTGCACTTGTTCGAGGCATTGGTTATTGTGTATTATCTTACTTCTCACTGGGTCTTGTCCTAAAAATGCCATTACTTTTGATTTTTGTGCTGAAATTTCCATCCCAAAATCTTTTAATATTTCATTCAATGTATACAATCCTCTTTGTAAATTATCCACTGAATTGGAAATTATGACTTGATCATCGGCATAGAGTAAGGTATTTAATGTTAGAGCACTGGTTATTTTGATTCCTGATGTGTAGATTTGGTTCCATTTTAAAATAATTTCATTTATATAAATATTAAATAAAGTTGGTGATAGTGGACAACCTTGTCGAACTCCATTATTAACTAATTTTCTTTCGGATATACAGTTATTTATTTTGACACTTATTTTGCTGTCCGTGTAGATTTCTATTATATTTTGGAATAGCAAATTTGGAATATTTTTTTCTTGTAATATGTCGAATAAAAGGTCTCTTCGGACTTTATCAAAAGCTTTCACAAAATCAATAAAAGCTATATGGGTTTCTAAATTAAATTCTCTTCTTTTTTCCAACAATAGTTTGATACTAAATAATGGATCTACACATGATCTTCCTTTTCTAAAGCCATTTTGACACTCCAGAAGGAAAGTTTCAGCATGTTTTTTTAATTTTTCATTTAAAATCCTACTAAATATCTTATAACATGTGTTGAGGATACTAATCCCTCTATAGTTTTCAACATTCTGTTTATCTCCTGTTTTATATATGGGAATAATTACACTATTTTTCCATTCTTCTGGTAAAGTGGCAGTCAGATATATTCTGTTTAGAAATCTTAGTAATCTTTCTTGAAATAGATCTCCTGCATATTTATACAATTCTGAATATAGGTTATCTTCTCCAGGTGATTTACTATTTTTCGTCTTCTTTAATGCTTCTTGTAGTTCTTCTTTTGTAATGCATTGTTCATCTGGGTTTTTTGTGTCCCAGAATTTTGAATCAAAAGTAGGATTGTTCCATAAGTTTTTGTAAAAGTCTAGGAATGTTTCTATTTTGGGGCAAGGGTTTATCTTGGCGGATTCCTTTATGTCTCTGTTCATGTATTTTAAAATTTTATATGTATTGGGTTTCATTTTATAAATGTCAGTTTCTAAAAAATATATAAACTCTTTCCATGATTGCCTGTGTCGTTTTCTAATCTCTCTGTTAGCTATCGCCCTTTTATGTTTATAATCTATTTCATCATTAACGGATTTTGTTTGAAGGTATTTTCTATAAGCTATATTTTTATTTTTTATGATCTCCTTAATTTCATCATCCCAAGATCTTAATTTTTTCTTTTGTGTGAAAGCCTTATATTTTCCGATGCTCTCCGTGGCTGCCTGTGATATTTGAGTTTTAATATTTTCCCATTCTTTGTGAATGTCTTCATCTTCAGGTATTTCTAACATTTTTTGTTCAAGTCTTTTTTGATAAAGCCAGCGTACACTGTCGTCATGGATTAATCTAATTTTGTAACGCATTAATTCTTTTTTGGGGGAATTTATCTTTGTTAAATGTAGCCATCTTGGTGTATATCTCACTTTTGCTAATACAAGGTAATGATCTGATCCAATGTCACTTCCTCTGAAGATCTTGACATCTAAAAATAATTCGGATAATTTTCTATTTGCTTATCCGAATTATTTTTAGATAATGATGATAATTCCACAAAAAAAAAACGATAGATTTATGAAAAAGCGATATATTATACGATATATCAAAACAAAAATATAGGTATTTCGTAAAAACCGATATATTGTATCATTCCCATCTCTAGAGCTTAGTATTTAAAATTATAAAGCTGATTGTTGGTATCATGAAGACATGGTCGATCATTATTCATATTAAACCAATAGTATTAAAGCACGATTATTAGCAGATTAAGCACCGAAATAAATTACTTTTATTTACTATTGATAGTGAAGTTAGTCATTGTTTCATATATTTAAATTTCATGCACATTACATTGCAATTAATTAGAAAATTGCAAATAAACCAGAAATATTGCTTTAAAATGACAAAAGAGGCATTTATTAGTAAGAAACACCTTTAAAAGGCAAAATAAAAATCGGCCATATCACTGATTTACTCCAAATCACATTTATATATATATATATATATATATATATATATATATATATATATATGCAAATACAGTAATGATTTACTTCCACCTAGTAAAAAAGGCATTTTGCCAAACATCCGGGCTCTATTCATGAGGCAACTAAACAAGGACATAAAGGGGTAGGGTGGCCAGTTCCCTTTCCGCCTCCATTGCATGCATTGCTGACTGGTAACATATTTCAGACGACGAGATATATAACATAATTTTCTCTTCCATTACGCATCCTTCACACGGTAGAAGGCACCCGCTTTCTTACAAGATCCATACTTTTAGTAGTCACTAGTGAGCATCACATGCTTTCATGAAGAAAAAGATAGGCTTATGTCAGGAATGAAACAGACAATAATTTAATTATCTTGTAGAAGACTTTTGAACTACCGCAATAGCTCCCTTTAAGATCTACTCGTATTTACTTTTCTGATTCGAGCTACGATTCACAGGCCTGCAGGGACTTCTATGTGGAAAGTAGGCAAATTGGGCAAAAAATTTCTCGTTAATTTGCCTGGAGCCGTTCGTTCTACCACAAGATTATTTACCTTCTCCTAAAAATTCGTATATGACAAAGAACCTACTTCTATGATAATATTACAGGAAAATTAACATGTTGATTGGCTGGTACATGAACTAAATTCACCTACCTTTTCCTTTGGGTGCGTTGAGGTCACGCACCAAGTCGAAGGCTACCTCGGGGCTGAGAGAGCCGGGTTCGATGTTGTAGCCTTGTCGACGCAGGCTGTTGAGGTCCTGGACCTGCCCCCTGGGGTCCATCACCAACTTCAGCACGGGCTTGTTCTCATCGCGGAACTTGCTGTCCTGCAGGCGGATGTTTCTGCTTAGCAATGTGCTGCACGTCAAGTGTGTTTGAAATGAGGCAGTGGTTAACATCTGCTTGCAACTTTAGAGCCAAGGTGATTGCACAGTTACAATTATAAATGACTAGCCGTTTGCGAAACTCTTGCATGAAATGTGTGATAAAATTCTTGAGTTGCAGAATTAAACTGTTCGATTTTACGAGATCTTATTCGGTAGGGTACTTGAAGTAAATAGCAACATGTGTTTTAAGGCAGAGACATCTTGATTTTCCAATAAGAAAAAGTGTTAATTTAATAATATTAAAATGACTTTTATTGAGATATTTTGTTCCCTTCGTTAAAAAGTCTTGAATTTTTTTAAAGAATTTGTTTGAACTGCAGTATATGAAAGATCTTCAGTTCACTTTAAAAAAAAAACTTCGTTTCAAGTATCTAATATGTGTTATTAGTTTTCAATTATGTTTTATTAAAAAATCTCGTTTTATTTAATTAAGAAGAGTTTTTTATGTATTTAGAATGTCATGATTTTCATTACTAAGATATTTCATTACAAATATCTAACAAATTTTGATTTTTCATTAAAAATAAATTTTGCCTCAAAATTTTATTTGTTAGTAGGAGGAGATTTTGTTTGAACTTTATTATTATTATCTTTATTATTTATTAATAATTCTTTTCTATAGATATTTAAAAACCTGAATCTTTAAGCATGAACAGAATTCCTTTAAACTACCTCAAAGTCATTACTTCTTCATTAGGAAGGAGGTTTTTTCTGTTTTTGTTTATTTTTCAGCAAGACTAGATTTTGTTTGAATTCGTGTGTGAACGTAGGGATGCAGTTCTGAGATTTTTATCGAATACAGGACTAGATAAGGTGATTTAATTTTTTATTGACCCGTTTTACTTATTCTCCGGACCCTTTACATCCGGAGGTTATATTTGTTGTTTTATATTTGATTTCACATTGTTGACATTTCGGACTTTATACATCCGAATATCTGATAAAATTTTATTGTTTTTAAATGTGATACACAATTTATCTCTGGTGGTCTTAGTTTTATTATTTTATTTGTTCGTTTTGAATACCACCTAGGGTCGTAGAATTGCTCACTTTTATGATTCTGTACAAATCACCTTGTGTATACTGCATTTGTGTACCTCGTTTTACCGTGACAACGCTTTGTTACTTCTTTTAGCACTCTGATTATTATATTATTTATGTCTATGTTTTATTAAGAATTTTAGATAAGGGCGCAAATAGCCATAGTAGCTGACGCGCCCTTTTTAAACCCTACTATTACTAAACATAGGGCTATAAACATTTTATTAAGGAAGGTTTTTCTTGAAATACATGCTTTTTTTTTTTTAGTGAAGACATACCTTTTGAACTAAACAATCTGAATATTTCGATAGAAAATTCTGTTTTAACGCTTTTGATTATTGTCGGAAAATAGTTTAGTAATTTGTTCCTTTTACTACATTCAAGCATCGCTTTCCATTATTGAGTACAGTAACTCTTATATGAAATTATTTTTTCGGTGCGTGTAGAATATATTACTGTACCTCAAAACTCGACCTCGAGGTTGAGTGTGTCTCTGCCTTTAGATAGCCGGAAGATAAGCTGTTGTTTTGTTATTCTAATTGGTGATATTTTAGTTCACAACCCTCGAAAATTTAACATCATCTTAGTGATTTTTTCACTACCAGTGCTGAGGGGCGATCTCTGACAGACTCGGTGATTTGTGGTGGAAGAAATGTCCTAAGTTTTCTGGAATATTTCAGTTCTCCCGTCATGCTCAATCACCGCGATACCACTAAATTATTGTCTTTACTTCAAAAGAGATTTTGAAAAGTAACAACTATTTTCTTACCCTGAACATCTTTTCGTCTCCAGGAGTATCCGGGACATCTCCTTCGATTTTTGACCCGTCTGCCACACCTGTAACGAAAGGATTTTAAGAATAAATAAACAAGAGTGTGACAATCTGTGCCAAGATTTGAAGCCGAGAGCTGATGGATTTCTTAGTTAACATTTGGTTAAACAGGAAGTCATTGTGTTACGCAGGATTGTATAAGAGCTTTCAAATGGACGTTCATCCATGAGTGTGCGGCCACGCCTGGCGGCTGGGAGCACCCTGTTTGTCTGCAGAGTCGGCTATTCATAGCCCCTTAAGCGCATAGATTGCTTATGCAAATTACAGTAACCACCTACCTTTGTCATAGAAATGTTGGAAATGATGTCTTGTGCAGCCACATATCTCTCACACCATTTAAGAAAATGATCATTAACACATGAGTTCTTCTTCTGAAATTGCAGTAATTTCCCTTCTTGTATTGTCTTTCAGTTCTTTCAACGTATGCTGATTATTCCGATACAATTTATTTTATTTACTTTTAAATTCCCCATAAATAGAAATCGCATACGGTATTACAAGAATATCTAATGTAAGATCTCGAAATTAATGTGTCTAATAAAAAACACTACCTCTGATTAAGGTTCTGAGTCTGTACATCTATTATCTCACTTGACGATATGTGTCGGAGGAAAAACAGTTGTTTGTATACATCTAAAGTCTGATTAGTGTAATATGTAGCTAGTCGACGATGTATGCAATGGAGGGAGAAAGGAACTAGCCACCCTACCGCATTATCTCCTGGCTTAGTTGCTCATAAGCCTTTTCGATAGGCTATCGCCTGCGAGGTTCAGACCTGTGGATACTTGATTAAACAAAAATAAAAAATAGCCAGGTATCACTTTTTTCAGAAATTCCAGCCACGTGATAATGCGTGTAGAGTAAATTTCTGCAATTGAGTGTTTGATAATGTGAATAATGGCTGTATTGTTCCACATTTGCATTAATTGCGGAAATTTTGGAAGATAGGTCATCAGTAAGGAAATATGCCAGCGCGATCCCCAGATCTTACCGTATGCGATTTCTATTTCTGGGAGAACTTCAATAATAAATTGTATAGGAATAACCCACATACGTTGAAAGAATTGAAATACAATATAAGGAGAGAAATTGCAGAAGAAGAACTAAGGCGTGTTAATACAAATTTTCTTAAAAGGTGTGAAAGATGTGTGGCGGTACATCATTTCCAGCATCTTCTATGACAAAAGTAGGTGGTTATTGTAATTTACATGATCAATCTATGTGTTTGACTTATGAGGCTATGAAATCCGTCTCTGCCGAAAAGAGCGTGTTTCCAGCCGCCACGCGCGGCCGCACATTCACGGTTGAACGTCTATTTGAAGACTCTGTATATGATTATATACAAGAGTATATCTTCAACATTGAGATTGTTTACTTTTATATTATTGAGTTGATAATATTTCGGTTTTCGTTGTTAAGCCTATATCATATTCGGACCCTTTTCATGTACAGTATTGGTTTCTGCCGAAAATGTTAAGAGCCTTCAGAAAAATAGATTCCATCGGACACATACTTTCTTTTTATACGTTTTACATACGAATAAATGTAACTTTGAGTAAAGGTTTTTCCGAATTATGCATGATTACATCCTCTCAGAGCAGTTCCTTTTGTGAAATCAAATTTCCAGTGCTGAGGTTTTCTACCAATTTTTTTTTCTGTTTTATAGACTGAATGTTATATAGGATGCGTCAAAAACACTTGATGGTTTTCAACTTTAATAACTACCATGTCCCCTGAATGGCGCTGCTGTAGTGACTGTCACAGTGTTAAATACTGTTTAGACTTCAGTTTAGATGGAGCACTGGTCTGTGTAACACCGCATTGTTCTGGTAGAATTTACTGTTTATTTAAGCAGAGTCTGTTACAGCTATGTAGCAAGGTTTCCGGCTGCACTTTCATACACGCAATGCACTTAGTCGCAATAGCTTGTTACTGTGGATATCAAAATGGCGTGAAATATCTGTAAAGAAAATTCTAAACCATCAAAATATGGGGCGAATGCGAGAAGCTGTTCTCAATAGTTCAAAGAGATCAGTTTTACGCAATGCTGTCGCTCGTCATTTGCATGACATTAGTGTTATTCGAATACTGCACAAAGATTTTTGAACTTCCACCCTTATAAGATTCAAATGTTCAGATTTCTAATTAATTTTTGGACATAGTGAATTGCAATTGCACTATGTTGCCGATGTGAGACGAAGCACACTTGCATATGTGTGGTTATGTTAATAAAGATAATTATCGATATTAGGCCCCCAAATAATTCTCAAGAACTGTACCAACATCTACACAGTGAAAAGGTAACGCTATGCTGTGAAGCTTCTTCGGATGGCATCATTGGCTCTTATTTATTTGAGAATAGGGAAGGACATGCTATATAAGTTCATGCTGGAACTGTTCCTACAGAATGCCTTAGGTCCTCATCAACGTGTTGGTGATTTCAGCAAGATGGAGCAGCCGCTCATTGCTAGATATCCATGGGGGTTCTGAGAAGGTTATTTCCAGGGAGACTTATTTCGCTCGTCTGATCTGAGCGAACCTACTATTTCCTTTGGGATTACCTCAAAAGCAAAGTTGACGAAACACTCTCTCATAGCATTCTTCATTAAGAGAAAGAAGTCGGGACTGTACGAAGGAAACTCGTAGTGAAATGCTTCAACGTGTATTGAGCAGAACAGATGACTTCCAAGTTGTTTGGCATAATATTATAATTTCGGGATAGAAAATATCACTAAAACGAATTCAGATTGACTTATTCATGGGGCATTCTACCCATAAAAAACATGCATAAAATGGTATTCAAAGTAGGGTTTATGAATTAAGAGAAAACCGCCCAAAATATATTAATTATTTGGAGGACTTTGTGTGTTAGGTTTGTGTTACACAGGAATTATAATTTTATCACGATAGGTTGGCTGTAACCTATGTCGAGACAAACTTCTAAGATACATTAATGCAGGAGGAAAGCATTTCGAACATAAGGACGCGTAATAGTAAATTTTTACAAAAGCGAGGAAAAGTTTGAAAAACGCGCACAACGAGTTTTCAGTTTCCGAGATTTTGTAATGCACTTCAGAAACGTGTATTGTACAGTATTTTTTTCACGATAGTATATTTTGACAATATTTTTAAAATTCTTAATATACAGTACGTATATTACACTATGAACTGCTGATTGAATGTTAGCAGTTTGACCAACGTACAAACTTCACCATCAACTTCAATCTGAAGGAGTAAAAATGATTCAGGCACTTGTAATATTTCGTGTTCCATTGAAATAATTTTCATTTCTTTTTATTAAGTGAAGTTTGATTTGTTTAAATAAAGTTCAATACATTTCAAATGCAGTGATTTGTTTTGCATAATCCCTGATCACATATATAACAGATTGCCCAGCCTTACAGGCTTTGACAACAACTTTTATCAATTTCACTATGCTGCCATCTAACTACTGCATAAGAAGTTAGTTATAACTCTCATTTGAATTGCATGGAGCAACGGTACTTCCGTCTAGCGGTCGTTCCCAAGCGATGGTAGCGATCCTGGTGGTTGTTGTCTTCCACATGTTACCGTTTTTAACATGGGGATGGCCAATCTTAAATATGTGATCAGGCGTATAATGTACGTATATTAATTAACATTGCATTTTACGTATGAATTTTACATGCATTGTAAGATTGTAGTGTACATAGAAGGGAGCGGTTTTCATTACAACTTTAGAGCAGTTATTTGTAATATTTAAACATACTTATATAGGTTGGCAACTCTGAATTCAGTAAAATCAACTTTCATTCGTGGCGGCCGTTTGCTGTAACGATGAGAAAACACACTATCGTGCTAAAAAGTAAATACAATTTCATAGTTTCAAGTGATATTTGCGCCAATCAGTACATTATTTGATATTATAAATCCTAAAGACAGGGAATTCACCAAAAGAGGTTGTGGGTAACCTTCTGAAACTGGTTAAATTTAAATATTCTTAAATCATCCTACCCCTATTTTATTTTAAAGAGGTAGACAAAAAGAATCCATTGACTTATCTTACCCTCCTGTAGGTTTACTCTGTTCTAAGTTCAAGCCGTGTTCTTGGCCCTGTTACGAGATAATATCTCAACTTATTTTAAACAATTTTGTCACATTTTAAATTGTGTCTTTACCTCAGAACAGGCTTTCAGGATAGTCAGTATCTATAACTGAGGACAAATCTCATAAGTTTCAAGTTTTGTGCTGTAGCTTCGATTTTGTACCTGTACTGTGCACACCATCACTCCATTGTCGTTCCTTGCATTGTTCGCTCTGCTGCGCGCATTCTATTTTCGTTTAACGAAATGTAACATCAATAACAAGCGTTCCATGAACAATGTTGGCACAGTTTCTTTACGAATGTTTACTTGTGATATCTAAAGCTTGAAGTTGATGGTGCTTCTTTAGCAGGAAGCATATGTGATTCGCGCTAAAAATATGTAACTTATTACGAGTACAATTAATATTATTTACGAACCATGCTCTCGTGTATCTGTTTCCTTGCTCTATATTTCATACGAGAACCTGAAATGTGCAGTAGAAATTGTCCATATTTTCTACGTTTTATGCAAGGGGTAATGGAAATAGTACTTGCTTGGTTCGTAGCCAAAAAAAAGTGTCATTCTGTGTACAGTGCAAGCACATGAAAGCTGGCGAAATAATTTCCGCAGGTATTTTTTAAATTTTTCACACTCTGTTACATAATGTATAAAAAGTTGGTGTCTAAACGTTTTCGGTGTAAAACTTGAGTAAGACTGTGACAAAAAATAAGTCCAACGTTTGTGATAAAAAATATTGAATTGTATAGGTATTTTTAACTTAATTCCAATAGAAATGCAGCAGTTCTAGAGTCAAAATAGATAATCTCTGACAACTCTCAAAAGAACCCATTATGAATATTATCTTTTTAACATCAGAAAGGAGGTGTTAATTTAGCAACTCTGGGATATTATTTTGTTTCAGAAACTTACAATGTCTTTTGGTGTTATCAACCGCAGATTTATGATACCAAGAAATTTACATCTTCTAAGGCTAAGGAAAACGAATCGCATTTACATCATAAAAGAATTGGACAACCTACCCCACTATCCCCTGGCTTAGTTTCTTTGTGAGTAATATCTTATTGGCGTCACTTCTGAGGTTCCAACCTGTCTTCAGACAGTTGATTAAACAACAATACCAGATGATCATCTAGCCAACAAAGCTTATTCTTTGTATGTTGTCACATTCTCTCGCTGTGTTCATGTATTTCTGGAATTTCCATTATACTCATATTTTATCGCTTATTTAATAATGCTCTTTCAACTGTGAGAATATTTAGCGTTGATGAAATTAGTGATAACGAGATGAGTTCAAATATTAGTCATAGGATTTCTTGACATTTTGCCTTATAGTTGGGGAAAACTTGAAAAAAAAAGTCATGATAATCAGATTGTTGCGTAAGGTATAGGCCTATGTGAAAACATTAAATAGTTTAAAACAAAAGATTTTATAGCCTCAAATACAAATAAAGTCACAATAAATATTAAGATTTCACCCAAAAATAATAAAATAACCTCTAACTAAATAACCTTTAACTAAATTGTTAATATATTCACAATCCTCGAAATTGCAGATACCATGTGAATGAATGAATGAATGAATGAATGAATGAATGAATGAATGAATGAATGAATGAATGAATGAATGAATGAATGAATGAATGAATGAATGAATGAATGAATGAAGAATTAAAAGGTATACGATCGCTCGCGCTCCTTGCAAGGGAATTTGGAAGTAAGAGGAATTGTCTGTGTGAGTTCCAATCCTATCGGCCACTTGTCTCACTCTAATTTTAAGATGTGTTGATGCATTTCTAGTCCCATTGTAGATGTTAACTGCACGGTCTGCAACACCTGTCTTCCGTGACGGACTTCCGTTGAATTCTTTGTTGCATATCTTAAAAAATTACTTCATGGCTGTCGCATATATTTTCACATAAAACAAACCAGGTAATTAGTCTAAGCGGGATTCAGTCCCACGTCCGAGCATAGACTCGAAGCATGAGTTCCGCTCGCTAACCTCTAGACCGCACTGGTGGCCCTTAAAGTCTTATCTTGTGCACTTTTTCCTGAGAGTACAGTGTTCCGTCAGTAAACTGATCACAATCACTTTTGGTGGATTCCATACCTGGAATTTGTGATGCCAGGTTTATCAATATTT
Source organism: Periplaneta americana (assembly GCF_040183065.1). Classification (NCBI taxonomy): domain Eukaryota; kingdom Metazoa; phylum Arthropoda; class Insecta; order Blattodea; family Blattidae; genus Periplaneta; species Periplaneta americana. The sequence goes on along the minus strand of NC_091122.1, from coordinate 99,664,987 downwards.
TCTGAAGTTAATTCACATTCATAGATACATGAGAAGAAATTTATTTTCCTTTAGCTCACAAAACCATGCAACATACGCTAAGAATCCCATTTTTACTTTTCTATGGAGAAAGTATTGCAGTGCTGCAAAAATTGATTACGATATCTTCGCGGCAATACAACTTTTGAGTATTGCTGTTACCAAAAGTGTTAAGTTACCTAAATATGTCCGTCCGTCCATATATCTATATTTTACACCGATTTATCCTAAACCCTTGGATAGATTTTATCATATTTAGTGTCTATGAACCAATTTATACGGAAACAACGCACGCGAAAAATAGGTAGCTTAAGGATTTGCAGTTAAAATTAATAGGTTTCTATTTGAAAAGTGAAAATGAGCCACTACATAATAAGTATCATGTAATACAATATCAATTGATGAATTTGCTAATACTACACCTGTTAAACCTCCAATAGTAAATAGAAATTCAAATCCCAATGATCATAAACAAGGTGCTCTATAAGATAGTTGGGACCCATATACAGTGGCTAATCAGCTAAAAATTTTAATTCCTGTTGGTACTGCAATAATTATAGTAGCTGATGTAAAATATGCTCGTGTATCAACGTCTATTCCAATAGTAAATATATGATGTGCTCATACTACAAAACCTAGTAAACCAATTGCTAATCTAGCAAAGATTATTCCTAGATTTCCGAATGCTACCTTTTTACCTCTTCCAAAAACACAAGATCGACAGGTGCATAGGTTTACTATGCAGCATATCTTTATGTATACAAGGGGACAGAGGGAAATACAAGGAAAACAAGGGGAGTACAAGGAGAACAAAGGGAATACAAGAAGGTTAAAGAGAATACAAGAAGATTGAGGGGAATACAAGGAGGAAAAGGGGAATACAAGGAGACGAGAGGAATACAAAGAGAACAAGAGAGAGGAAATTGCATTTTTAAGTGACGATCAGTTCCCATGTTATCCCTCCCTATAACTAATGTAGATGTAGTTCTATGTAAAAATGACGAATTGAAGTCGATCCAAATTATTGTTATTATTTACTAATTATCTTTCATGTAGAAGCTGAAATAATGAATTAAATCAGCTTTTAGTATCCTTCTAGAGACCTATATTTTGAAAAAAAAAACTAATACGCATCATTATTTCTACGTTCGTTCCAAATTTTATAAAGTTCTCATAAGTTAGCCTTAGGCCAACCCAGGTATAATAGTCTTAGTGGAGAGAACCTCATTGTTATAAGATTAGCATCCTTTGTCGTAGAGGTATAAAGGTGCTTATCGGGCGGGATATGAAGCATTCGTAAGCACTTCAGACAAAATAGACTTTTTGTGCACCCATTATGGAATGACTTGCGTGCCGATCGTGTTGCTAAGCTAAATTGGCTCCTCCATTCGCCACAGAGAGTATTTCTCTTCAGTCTTCAAATACGTACACTACATCTCTGATGGTGGTCTGCTGTTCCTCATGTAGGCGTCATCATTCCTGTCAGGCATCCAGGAACCTGGGGGTTTCGGTGCCTTTTATACAGAAATACGAGTCGTCTAGAACTAACCAGTATTGTTGTCTACCAATCTTTGGACAAACCGTGAGGAACTTCTATTGTGGCGGACAGCGGTTTCGACGTCACGCAAACACAAGTGATGTCTTATTTTTGGAGACTGATATGATAATGAAAGGAGAATTTTATCGTGGAGAGATTGATTACGATTGACGAGGGAAAAACGGGAAAAGATTGAGAAAATTCGTCACAACTTTGGCTTTATCTAAAAATACAACCCCGCCATCGCGGAGATTTTGGGTCTGCGGTTGTAAGTCAGCGCTTTTTCAATCAGGCTACCAAACATAAACACGTCTTTTACGCCGGTTGTGGACTCTTGGTTTTGTGAGCAAGCCAAGAAACGAAACGTAGTCATATTTGGGGGCATATTTAATTTACGTACTTCCATTATAGTTCAAGGAAGTATTATTATTATTATTATTATTATTATTATTATTATTATTATTATTAATATTAATGTCATTTGAAACATGATAAAGGAAGTGAATTGTTGTGAAATGAGTAAAACGTGTATAGTGAGAAAGTACGTCTCAACTTTGAGACACTAATTTTCTGCTTTTGTTTTCTAAGATTATAGTGCTCTGTCAGTACCATTGAGGTCCACAAGTAAGTCCTTATCAGGGCATAATTTGGTTTAGTTATCATTAAGTCAATGAAAATTTTATTGACTATTTTTATGTTCCCGTATAAATGTCAAGGAAAATATTATTTAGCTTAGGTTTTGTCTTTAGTGATCATTTATATTGGGATTTCAGTGTATGTTGTTTATTTTTCTTTATTCGTTAGAGTAATGTGAATCATGCAACTAACTCTAGAAGTGTACTCCAAGAGGAATAGTAAGACTGTAACCTTGAAATATGAAGTTTGTTTGAGCTATATAAGATGTGCAAATACATTTGACTATAATTAAAAAAATTAAAAATCAGTTGTATATTAATATTTTTTCATATTTTCTCTCATAGTGAAGAGAAAAAGAATATTTACCACAGAAGAATGTTTATTTGGAGAAAGAAATATCAGCGCCATTATCATCAGAGAGTAAAATACTATTTATGAATATCGATTTTTTTCTATTCCACTATACTTTAAAAACTTGTCCTTCGTTATTTTTTTAACTCTTTTTAAAGGCTGTAATACGAGAATCTTAAAATGTATCTTGTGTATCTAGTTATTTTTTAAATTTCTTTAATACATATTTCATTATTATTTTAACCATAATTTGCTTCGATTATTTCTTCCGTTAAGGAACATAATTTTAACGGTAGAATTCATTTTTGAATCGATTATTCAGCATTGTTGTGTCAACTACGGGGTTATTGAGCGACAATGAAATGACATTTGGCGAGATGAGTCTGAGGATTCTCCGTGAAATTACCTGACATTCGCCTTATAACTGAGGAAAACGTCTAATAAAACTCAACCAAATAATCGAAACAAAGAAGATTCAACCTCGGATTACGAGTCCAACTCGTTACCCAGATGCTACGTCGGTGGTATCAGAGTGATTGAAAGAAACTAAAAATAAAAATATCTAGTGCAAAAGTGCGAGAAACACTACTGTAAGTTCAAGTAATGCTGTTCATATTCATTTGTTGCGTATTATTTTCATACGAGTTAAGTTTTAGTGCTTGTTTTGTAAAAAAAAATCAATTTCCCTTCTTAATTTTAGACATCTAGAAGTTCAGCTTTCCCTATATATTTGTTACTTAATTTAATTTGAAATAATTTTATCAGTGAATAATTGCAGGAATCCCTTTTCATTAGGCAATTTAGCTCAATTCATATAGTACATAAATGGTGCAAACTGTAAAATTGTGTGCTATACTTTTATGAATGTAGTCATTTTATGAATTTGCATAACAATTACTTCGTAATTTATGGTTTACGAAAATGAAGTTTTTTTTTGCATTACTTGTCTTCATAATACAGTTATTTTAAATGACTAGTTTGTTATTATAATAAAATTATTCTTTACTTTGTATCCAACAGCTATTCAACGAGGGAGAAACTTACTCTATGCATTCGGATTGTGAGATGCGAGGTTCAGTGCATTTAGTCGGTCATCTTGGCTTGGATTTCTGTTGTTTTCATGGCATTTGCACACAATATCACACCATCACTGCGATTTGTTCCATCAGTAAGATATGCTACTATTCTTTGAGAACGGTGTATCTATTACCCACAGTTACAGTCTATATTATATGGCCATAATAATAATAATAATAATAATAATAATAATAATAATAGCCACCGGCGTAGTTCAGGCGGTAGTGCGTTTGCCTGATAATACGAACTTGTGCTCGGGAGTGGGTTCGATTCCCGCTTGACTTGATTAGCCGGTTGGATTTCCCCGACCGTAAGGCGAATCGTCAGCCTCATCACTCCAAATACTACCATCTCACTATCACCAATTCCTTCGACCTAAATAACCCAGTAGCTGATACAGTGTCGTTAAATAACTGGATAAACAAATAATATAATCATGTGCACGACAGCCCAGTAAGGGTCAGGGACAAGGCCTACCAGCCGACTGCTAGTCTTACGTCCACATTCCTCAGAAGAGGTGAACGATCATTTAGCCAGTACGGGGGTATCATATGGTCAACACTACTTCTACTTAGGTTTACAGTATATCCAAAAATTCATCACGATACTGAATGGACACTAGTTCCATACACTAATTGAAATTTCATGAGAAAATTTCTTTCCTCATGAAGACCCGAAGCAGTACACATTCCTTAAGGCGAGTCCAGGCATGACCACGACGTTACGACACAGGACATACTACATACACATTAATATAGAATACTTGCTGCTCTGTTTTGAGACCCTGTAAGACCTGAAGGTATTTGTGTATATACTTTTTTAATGAGACTATTTGATATTAAAAAGAAAACATTTTCTGTAAGTTACTTTGGATTGTGTTTCAAATGATTGCAGCTTATGCAGAATTAGTAAAAGGTAAAGGTATCTCTTTAGACGCCGTAGAGATACACGGGAATATAGAAATGAAACTTTTTGCTTTCATGACCTCTGTACTAGAATGAGGCGAAGTGGCCGGCACCACGCTGGCTACTACGCCTTCTACCCTCGGGAAAGACCCGGGACTCAACATGACAGGAGGATGAGTGGGCCGTTCTGGAAGTTTTAGAAACGAGAAAAATTCAGCTACTACCTGGGACCTTCCAGTTTTTAACCAGAAACTCTACCAACTAAACTACCTGGTCGCCATTCAAAAATCAGTTCAAAGCTACAAGTTTTTATTTTGTTTTTTTCCCCCTCATAGTTATTTAAGTAGGATATTATTATCTTTGTGTGGAACTTTAAATTTTTTCAAGCTTTATGTAAGAACATGAATGCATGGTTTCTTTATAGTAAACCTGTATTCTCTTAAAAAATATATATTGTTCCAATGCACTTGAGTATAAAGCTTCTTGAAACAGTTTTCGCCTCTAAAAATCCTGCTGATTTATATATTAATTAAATATTACACAAAAAAGAAGAAAAGTTATTGTTGGGATCATACTGCTGATTTAATTTAACATAAGAATCTATAAAGGAATAATTACTATTACTACTGAACATCGAAAAATTCTCGAAAATACAGAGATCTGATTCACAATTCATGATTTATCATAACCTCTTGCGTTGAAAAATTGCCGAAACTTGATATTTTATTTATTGTCCACTAAATGAGAAGTGTATTCTTTCATTAGACATCAAATATCTTAGATAAAAGATCGGCCTGTGTAGCGCTGGCCTTCTGTGCTCGAGGTTGCGGGTTCGATCCCGGCCCAGGTCGATGGCATTAAAGTGTGCTTAAATGCGACAGGCTCATGTCAGTGCTTTACTGGCATGTAAACTCCTGCGTGACAAAATTCCGGCATACCGGCGACGCTGATATAACTTCGGCAGTTGCGGACGTCGTTAAATAAACCATAATTTATTTTTTTAGGTAAAAGTCTCTCTTTTTTGAGTTCATACCCTGTCTGGTACACAGTATTCCTACGTGTGCGTTTCGTGGATATGTAAGCCTGAATGTCTGAGTTGTATAATGCCTAAGGTGACAGTAGGGCCAACTTTACCTGCAAGAAGCATTTCCCTAAATAAAAATGTTATGAACAATGTGACGGTCGCCGTCAGTTATCTTTGAATTTACCATGTTGGTCATTAGATCCATGTTCACGGGTGCAAATTGACTGAAAGGAATGAATATTAAATATGCGTTTCTTTCTCCCGAAGGAAAATGAAGCTGGGAAGCCGATGTCGTAGATTTGGGGCATGAAAAAAATCCTGCTCCTGTTAAAGGTTCCATGCAGAATTCGTCAGCAATTTCTCGCCCTCGTTGAAAAAAAAAAAAAAAAAACACACACACACACAAAAGCAGATCTAAGAACAGACTGATGCTCTCAACAAAACAAAACAAAACAGATAGTTTTCTTAGGATTTGACCCCACTGGCGAAGAAACCAAGAAATACAGATAAAATTATTTTAAAAAAATACCGAAAACGTTTTATAGCAGCTGAGAATTTTCTTTGGAGGCGAGAACTCGAGCCATAGCACGTACAAAATCCCACTTTCGAAAACATTTATTTAATATGAAATGGAGCAGGATTTTGTCATTAGTATTTTTGTTATTAAAATTGTTCATAATTTACATTAGCGGTATTTTAAATTTTATATACCGTTATTATTATTTTTATTTTTATTACTGTTATTATTATTATTATTATTATTATTATTATTATTATTATTATTATTATTATGTTACGGTAGGCCTATATTTATTAATATTACATTAATGAATATCCTTACAAAATCTTTGAAACGTAATATTTTCACAGACATCCAATTTTTAACATATTTTAACTTCAGTTTAATTTCGTATAATAAAAATGATTTTGTCATTATTACATGTACACAATAATCATATGTATATATATATATATATATATAATTTGTATATGATAGGTAAGACACTTTACATAACAGGAAAATGCATGGATACAATCAAATATATTGAAATGAATTTAATTAAACACAATAATGGAACATGGAACTCATCAAGGATAAATGAAGCTGGCATGATGAATATATTGAATGAGGGGTAGGAGGACTATACCCCATGTCGATGTAAATTTTGTTACTCTGACAGTGAATAATTAGAGAAGAGAAAACGATTATTGATGAACAAAAACTGAAATATAAATATGTCATTTTTTTAAGTTCAATTGGGGGGGGGGGGGAGTTCTAACCCTGTAATTCCCCCTTGCGTACGCCCTGATAAAATTTAATAATGAATTCATTAATTATTTCTTCGGCAATGCAATCTCATCACTATGAAATTCATACGACTACAGTATTTCATATACTGAATTAATAGTCCTGCAGTATCATTAAAAACAATATGTTTACAATGGAACTGAAGATATAACAAATTCAGACTTCAGAAAAAATGATAAGATGAAGTACGCTCGGTACATTTAGGTGTAGAACGCTCTTTCTCAGCATACAATTTCATATCAAGCGATGAAGTATCAAATTCTTCTTGTTTAAAACTCTGGAAAAATGCTAATAATTCATAGTGAAGCTATAATGAAACCACACTTGTTACAGAAATAAATAACAAATTCTGTGTGTTTGTTCGATATTTTTATTTCATTTAAATTTATGAATGCATTCCTTTTCTTTAATTCTGATAATTTTTCTAACATACTTCAAGGTGTATGTTTAGTTTAATAAGCTATGCAAAGGAAACGTTATGTTTAGATGTCTGAAATTCCATTCTTAGAACTCAAATATCTACTGTATAATCGTGATAACAGTCTACGTTGATAAATTTTCTACTAGACGCGTTTGTTTGGTACACACTGTATATTATCACACTGCATCAAAGAACACAAATATTTCTCTTAGAAAGCAGTGCACGTTAACTTTTTCTCGCAGTCATTTTTTTACAAATTGTTTTCACTTAATAAAATCACTTCGCGTTATTTCTCACCTTCGTTAACAGATCTTCTCTTCTTGGGCAGATAGGTGGGTGTCCCGGGGGGCGGTGGCGCCCCGATGCAAGGGATCCAGCCCACTCGAGTTGTCATGTCTCACACCACACTGCACTCCATAACCTCACAAGCCGTCTGTCTTTTTTTCCCCCCGCTCGAGTCGAAATTTTTTATAAATGCATACTTCCTGTCTTATTGTTATTAGTTTTGTGCGTTGTTTGTCGATATGCGGTGGGCTACGGACGAATCAACTACCACTACTACTAGAGAGCGTTCGAGTCCTTGGACGGACTTAACCTACATGGTCCCCAGTTGCCGACTGCACCATCGCGCCGGCCCCCGCTATAATAGAACGAGTAGCCCCGGATAAAGTATTCTGAAATAGCTTCAGTCGGCGGTCTGCTAAACTGGCTGTCCCGAGGGAAAAACCCTGTGACCCCGGCAAGCGGTTCCTCGGGCTATCGGACACGGTCTGCCCAGTTGGCACCGCCGCGTATTCTATTCAGGTGGTTGTTATGTACTTGCTTTTGTCAGTTCACAAGTCCCTACAGTTACTTATAACTTTAGCGAGTGTCATTTATTTGGTCGAGGCGGTGAACAACCGTTCTCATGAGGAATCTGTGCCATTTTATAACATTTATCTAATGTGTTTTCTTGGCGGTTGTTTCTAATTTATCATGATACAAAGTAGAAAGAGAAACTATTCTGCTGTTACTGTGAAAAAAAAATAACTTAAGTATTTTCACGGTAATATAACTCTGTTTTTGGGCATGGATTCTGTCCATCTCTGCAGCATTTCAGTCGAAACAATGATTTTCTCAGAATCGCTTCTTACAACTTTTTTTCTACATTTTTGCTACAAATAACACGATTTATGCAGTACATGCATGTTTATAAGGATTTGAGGTTTTAAAGAGCTGTAAAGGTAAGGGTTCACTACATCGTATCGCACTCCTCGTACGAATCGCACGTAACGGATATTTTAAGTACAGTACGTTCACTGTAACGGCTCTACCTCTTCGTCTCATCGGATTCTCTATCAGCTGTTTAAAACATATGACGTACGATATTGACATTACTGAAAACAGAGGAGTTTTGAGGTTAGAGAATAAGAATTTGTAATTGTTTCACGGTTCTTAATTGAAGAGGAAGAAACGAAAGAGATATTGGTTACATAACATATATGTAAGAAACGACTTGATTACTGTAATGGGAATACCTCGAATTATACAATTCTTCGCAATTTTTACAAGCGAAATAAATTTTCTGTCTGCCATTTTGGCGCGACACTGAACATAGCACAACATAAGTTAATAGTAACAGTTGAGCAATTAAAATTGATTTATTAAAGAAGGCCATGATCGCACGCATCGGAAAAGTTGCTCATCCGAGAAAAGTGAACGGATTTAGTTTGTGTACAGGATTAAGCTTCGAACCGAAACATTTTTAAGAAAATAATTTTAGAATTTAAAATATGTTTTCATTCAGTAGCTGGTAATGATTAGTCTATTACCATTTACCTCAGCGTCCTCATCTATAAGTGATGCGTCGTAACTGTAGATATTTTTGCCGCCATAGCCGTTGCCCATGGTGCATCATGAAAATGATAGCAACAGATGATGATGAATGGAGCAATGGTGAACTACTGATAGGGGAGATAGTAGTTTCCCATAAGAATCTACCGCCGGGCACCGTCTCTGTCCATCACAAATTCCACATGAACTTACTGGAATTGGAACCGGGTTACGGGCGTAGAACGCAGACGTGGCAACTATTTGCCTGCGGTATGTCATGCCGGTTTGAAGATAGGTTTACACACACGAATTATTTCTAAAAGTTAGCATGACCCTAACCAATCAGGAAATATGTTAAAAATGGTATACATTTAAAACACTTTTGTAACTACTTTGTTATTGTGTTGTTACCTAACAAAATTTAATTGGCAATGTTACTTGTGATGTATCCATTATTATTAGTAGGATATGTCGATTAACTAATTATTAGCGATAGATCCATACATGTAAATAAAAATAGAGCATTATTTAAGAACTAAAATTTCGTTTATGTACCATTGCAGTCCTCGGTGTCTGACACAGTTAATTGTTTTTTATGCTTAAGTTAATCAATATCAAGCATTTCAACAAGAAATAACTGAGATTTTGAACTGTTAAAAATTAATGTACCATTGGACGCCCCAGGATGTAGCACATATATTAGTGTCTTCTTTATAAGTGAATGAAGAACATATCCTTTTCAGTGCTAAATAATTGTGATTTAGAACTGTTGTAACATGCAGTAGGCAGTGAAAAAGTGTCTTACCTCTTCGTTTACTTTTATAGTCGTCGTATTCAGACATACAAATTTTTTTTAAGTTAAAACTTAAATAAAATTGGTAATGAAAATGTATGTACCATTTTAGGTGACACTGTTTATTTTATACAAATTTCCGAATTATACCGCTTTCAGAAATAGATATTTTAACTTTATTTGGAGTGCAGAGAGTTTCTGTACCACCACTTGTGACGCAATTGTTTTATTACTTAATTATTTTGAGGAAAAATAGCATTTATATGAGAGTTTAAAACTAATTTGTATGGACTGTTTAACAGAAAAAGTCATTTTGTCTCTGAAACAAAATAAATTCTTATCTAGTTTTATTTCTGATCGTGAAGGTGAAATATCTTAATTTTAATTTTTTTTAGACTAGATCTTTGTATATAATCATCTTCATCGTCATCATCATAATCATTACCCTTTGGTAATGTTTGGTCCTCTTCTGAGAATTATGAATATGAAAAGATAGAAACATTTACAAGTACTCTACTGGATTGTTCTGATCATGTGGTCAGCATGGTGCAAGATCATCGCTTATAACAGTAGGGGACAGTGGGATTTTCGTACGCATCGAATAATTGTACATCTAAGTTTTAGGATATGGCACCACTCTATGGCCGTGTTCGGTGAGTTAAATTTAGCGGCAACATTGGTAACGTCAATTTAGTCCAGTGTTAGCACTGTGCTGTTGATTCTTCTGTTACTTTGCTTCTAAGACCATTCAGAGCTAAACTATTCTAATGACAACAATTGGGGTATTCGCACGCAGTTGTGCTTCCCAGTACTCCTGCGTTCCAACATTCAATCACAAGAAATTGATTCTATCAGTAAGTGCCTGTCTTGTGGTGAATTCGGTAAAGACAATGAACTTTGGTATCTTTGTGCCCTGTGTTCAGGATGGGGTCACTCAGATTGCAATGCTGTTGAAATTCTTTAAAATTTCATTTGTGACTTCTGCCAATCCACATGAAAGAAAATTTAGTGTTATGTTTCTTTAATTTTTGCATATTGTTGCTAAATATTGATTCTATAACTACTAAAACATATTTCAATTGCATTTGTATCTGCATACTACTACCCGAACTGCCTGCGTTCCATTTCTCCAGTCCACATCTGTGGAGTAACGGTCAGCGCGTCTGGCTGCGAAACCAGGTGGCCCGGGTTCGATTCCCGGTCGGGGCAAGTTACTTGGTTGAGGTTTTTTCCGGGTTTTCCCTCAACCCAATATGAGCAAATGCTGCGTAACTTTCGGTGCTGGACCTCGGACTCATTTCACCGGCATTATCACCTTCATCTCATTCAGACGCTAAATAACCTAAGCTGTTGATAAAGCTTCGTAAAATAACCTACTAAAAAATCCATTTCTCCACTTGATAGAGTAATGACACGCATTACAACTTTTTCCTATATCAGTACAAAAGAATATTGTTTATAAATTCATTTTGTAACTTCTGAATATTATTAGAATCTAATTGTTTTATTATCTCCGAAAGTTCGAGTGTTAATATTAAAGTTACCTTGGAATTTATAAAAATAGGAAGTTAGGTGCGTGTAATTACTCCACTTCCTAGATGAGGCGCACACATTCAGTCTAGTAAGAAAGATACACATATATCCGTATTTTATAGTGAATTGAACCTGTTTCGGCTTGATTTTTAACTAGAAACGACGTCCCTTGAACCACAGCTGAGAACTACACTTCGAACAATGTTATTGAAATAGAACTGTAATTTCTCACAAATATATGTTAATGTGTGGTCAAACGTCCCTATTTTTGCAGGGCTGCAGTACAGTATGTATGTATGTATAGTAGGTTATTTTACGACGCTTTATCAACATCTCAGGTTATTTAGCGTCTGAATGGGTGAAGGTGATAATGACAGTGAAATGAGTCCGGGGTCCAACATCGAAAGTTACCCAGCATTTGCTCAGATTGAGTTGAGGGAAAACCCCGGAAAAAACCTCAACCAGGTAACTTGCCCCGACCGGGAATCGAACCGGGGTCACCTGGTTTCGCGGCTAGACGCGCTAACCGTTACTCCACAGGTGTGGACTGTATGTATGTATGTATGTATGTATGTATGTATGTATGTATGTATGTATGTATGTATTTTATTTTTTTATTTTAGTAGGTTATTTTACGACGCTTTATCAACATCTTAGTTTATTTAGCGTCTGAATGAGATGAAGGTGATAATGCCGGCGAAATGAGTCCGGGATTCAGCACCGAGAGTTGGGTTGAGGGAATACCCCGGGAAAAACCTCAACCAGGTAACTTGCCCCGACCGAAAATCGAACCCGGGCCACCTGGTTTCGCGGCCAGACGCGCTAACCGTTATTCCACAGGTGTGGACTGTATGTATGTATGTATGTATGTTTGTATGTATTTATGTATTTATTTATTCTGTGTATGTATATATATATGATAACATTTATCTTTTAACTTTCCATATCATAGTTTCAAAGAAGAAAGTTATCAATATTGTTCACGAAATACTGGTATTGGTGATTGTTATTACCAGGGAAAGGATTTATATGTAAATACATATTTACTTATAAAGCTAATATAATTTATATTTTGCATTATCTTTATGTTTCACAATGTGTAGGGTTGAAAAATCCTACTTTTATTTTCCATATTTTTCCATATTTTAGAGTTTAGTACATATTTTCGTTAATTTCCATATATTTTCCATATTTCATATAAAACAGTCCATATTATATTAGGTTTAACAATAAAACAAAACAAAATTCCATTAACTTTTAAAAATACATTTCAACAATAGAGATTTAAACACATGTTCAGTAATCCCTTTAACATCAGAGTTATTTGAAAATTAGCAGTCCTATCAACAATGGGAAAGTAAGTTACAAAACTGTATTAATTTAATTTAAAATTTTTAACAGACTTCAGTTGTGCAGCTCAACAGTTAAATGCCAGTCAGAGTACACATAGGTTCAGTTTTGTAAATCATACTATAAAGACGGTAAATATGCCAAAAGTACGTCATTCAGTCAATTTAAAATCAAAACTAACAAGTTACATTTCAGAATTTAAAGAAGATGGTTTATCAACTGACAATAAAATATTATTTTGTAATTTGTGTCAGTGTGCAGTATCATCTACACAAAAGTTCCTGGTGCAACAACACATTACAACTAGTAAACATCAGGCCAACAAACAACTAAATTCCAAGCAGAGACAATTGTTTTTAACACAACCAACAACATCGAATGTAAGATCTGAGTTTAACATCGACCTGTGCCGTTCTCTCATCTCTGCTGATATTCCTCTCTACAAACTAAAGAATAAGGTCTTCAGGGAATTCCTTGAAAAATATACTCAACATACAATCCCGGATGAGTCAACACTTAGGAAGACGTATGCTCCATCCATCTACGATGAGACAATACAGAAGATAAGAGATGAAATTAAAGATAGTTCAATTTGGGTTTCCATTGATGAGACTCCCGACAAAGAAGGTAGACTTGTTGGTAATGTAGTTATCGGTTTGTTAAGTGAACAATATTCTGAACGAATTCTTTTACATTGTGATGTTCTAGAAAAGTGCAATAACAAAACTATAGTTAAACTGTTCAACGAAGCTATGGGTATCCTGTGGCCAAAGGGTATTATGTACGATAATGTGTTATTCTTTATTAGCGATGCTGCCCCTTATATGGTCAAAGCTGGACAAGCATTATCTGTTGTATATCCTAAATTGACTCATTTTACTTGTGTGGCGCATGCATTTCATCGTGTGGCAGAAGTGGTCAGAGACAATTTCCCTAAAGTAGATTTGTTGATTTCATCAGTGAAAAAAGTATTTCTCAAAGCTCCCAGTAGAGTTAACGTGTTGAAAGAAATGTACCCTGAAATTCCATTGCCACCAAAGCCAATTTTAACTAGATGGGGTACATGGCTAGAAGCAGTTGAATATTATGCCGAACATATAGACTCTATTAACAATGTTCTCCTTGCATTGGACTCTGAAGATGCAGTCTCAATTGATACTTCGAAAACAGTTACCTGTGACATAAGTGTGAAGAATGACTTAGCTCACATTCAGCATACATTTTCATGCATCATAAAAACGCTCAAAAGTCTCCAAAATAGGCACCTTTCACTATCTGAAAGTTTTGAAATTATAAATAGTACTGTGGAACAACTGAATCGTGGTAGAGGTAAAGTTGCAGATGCAGTAAGAGCTAAGGTGGACACTGTACTTTCAAAAAACCCTGGATATGAAGAACTACAAAAGGTTGTTGCTGTGATGAGTGGTGAATCAACAGTGAAGATTAACTTGGACTTATCCCCAGCAGACATTGTGAAATTGAATTATGTACCAGTTACTTCTTGTGACGTCGAACGCTCTTTTAGTCAGTATAAATCTATCCTCAGAGACAATAGAAGAAGATTCACTTTTCAGCACTTGAAAGAAATGTTTGTAACCTATTGTTATGGTAACAGACAATAAAAATTGTGTTTTGTTGAAACTACATTGGAAGATAAGGTACGTCCATTATATTTTTTGTTTAGTTTGATTAAAATGTACCAATATTTAACGTACATAGTCATTTTTTTATAATTTTAAGTCCATATTTAATTCCATATTTTGGTAAAAATCCATATTTAATTCCATATTTTGGTAAAAATAACTACATATATATTTACATATTTCATATATTTTTAGTCCATATAAATCCGTTCCCTGGTTATTACAATGCGTTAATTTTGGTAAATCTCCATCGTCATGATTCCATTATGATCATTAATTTAATTCTGTGCACATTCAAGATTTTCTTGCTAAAATGTTGCACTTTCACAGTGTGGTTCACTATAATATAGCATGTAACATATTATGTTTAACAAATCCTTGTTCTGTAAGCTTAAACTACAATCTTGAAAACATGTAGGCCTACAAATTGCTTATATACAATTTTAGAAACTGTCAAATAGCCCTTCCTGCTTCCATCCTCCTCCTCCTCCTCCTCCTCCTCATCATCATCATCATCATCATCGTCGTCGTCGTCGTCGTCGTCTTTATTTTGTTTTCCTTATTCAAGAATCAATTTGATTGATTTGTTCAGGATCCAAAACTATTCTTGCCTTTAAGAGTTCGTCTTTATCTGTTTATGAGTTCTTTTGGTATGAACGTGTCTAGCGTTTATGAAAAGCGGATTCCTGTATCCTAGTCACTTATCTATCGCGATCATGTCCTTTCGCTTTGGTAGAGAATAGAGCTTCGATAAATCAATTCATTGCTTGGAAGAGGTGTAGGTTGTCTTATTCCATTCCTGGCAAAGAAAAGGAAATCACGACGTTCCGAAAATTATTTTCGTCTATAAAGCTGGGACTTCCTTTTCGCAATGGAAAAATTCTAATCTACACTTTTTGTAAATAATTCAGCATTGCTTTCTTCATCAGATGAATGCAATTCAATGCTCCTCTTCCATAACATTTTCGGTCTTCGTCTTCCTTTGACCTTGGGAGTTCCAAAGCGATGCTTACACTTCAACTACATCTTTATCTTTGAGCGACGTGTGTCCAATACATATCCACTATCTCCTCTTTAGGCCGTGTCTCAAAGTTACATTTTCAGCTGAAGTGAACTAGATTGTTGACTAAATAGCCGGATGTGACGTCAGAAGTTATGATTCAAAGCTACATAGTGCATAGCAATCAAGTCCGTAGTAGCTAGTAAACGAAAATGCTTGCTTGATTGCTGACTTGTTCACTAAACAAACATAGATACCTCATCAGCAATTGGGGTTATGAAATCTGAAAATGCTTTGGAAGTGAAATAATGTAAATATAATGTAGAATAACACGTTAACTTTGAACACTGACATTGTTAGTACCTTCTGTACAATGTTTTAAATATTATTGTAATATATTAAGCCCTTATCTTTTCGACATGACTCGTAACGAAACTGCATTAGGACACTGCCTTCTTAATTAAGTGCTGCACCGTGATGTCATGGTTTTATAAAAACAGTCTATGAAGAAGGCCATGTTTCAAGCATACATTTCCAAAACTCCTTGTGTAGTTTACAAGCCACGTAGTTGCTAGTCACTAGTGTGCAATTTAGACCTTAGCTTTGAGACACGGCCTCAGTTGTGTGTCAATCATTCTTCTTCGGCTTTTCTCTACAACTCTTCATTTGATACAAATAGCCGAAATATAAGTACAGAATATTTTTATAAGGCATCTATTGACAAAAGTTTGGAGATTATTCATAATTCCAGCGTTAACTTTCCAGAATACTTTTATAAGGCATCTATTGACAAAAGTTTGGAGATTATTCATAATTCCAGCGTTAACTTTCCAAGTTTCACATCCATGAAGAAGGATAGTTCTGACAATCCACCATGTCAAGTGTAATTAATAGGCCTACTAATATTGAGGGTATCTTTAATATACTTATCTCTTCTTTATTTTTATTTTTATATTGCCGTATGCATTCTGCAACCGACCACAAAAGTCAAACATTTCAGTTTTTCATGTCACTGTGAGCAATGTTTCGTTGCATATGGAAAAGTTGGAACAGCCATTGTTCTATACAAATTATACAACGGCGTCTGTTCTTCTTTTCATGGACTTCGTTAAATGATATTAAATCCATTAATTCTATATTCCTCCTTAAGTTGCATAGGTTGCACTCTAAAAGTTAAATTCTTTAATTTACTTTATTACCTATATTTCGTTCAATAGTAATTTCAGCTTTAACAGATTCTTTTCCTTTCATAGTGGTTGTAAATAAAATACACATTTTAACTTAGAGCGTTTTCTTCTGATTTCTCGACAGATCACAGGAGTCGCAAGTTTTGGTATACTTTCTTGATGTGATAGGAAGCGTAATTTTTGTAAATACTTGTTTGAATTCGTTCGATCACTGAATTAGAGGAATTCGTCAATCTTTATTTAACCCCCCGAGTTTAGCTTGAAGTATTCACTTGTTCTAAAAACGTATCTAGGCGACGACATTGCCAAACACTGTTCCAATCATTAGACATTTCAAGCGTTCGGATTCTCAGGAGCCGCGTGAGATCCTACACTCATCAGCAGCCCCGACACCGCGACGGAAATAGATGAAGAGTCTCCAATAAATCACTAAATCTACAGATAAAAAAGTGTCTCGGCGCCAATGTGTGTCTGTCGTCCACCCACCCGAAACAACATAGACGATCATTAGTCTGTTATGCCGACAAGAAAATTATATCTAGGCCTAATTCAAAAGGTAACTTCCAAATGGAAATATTTTTGGAAAGCATTTTTAGAAGGTTTTGATATGAGAATTTGCCCTACAAAATAATGCTGAACTGATCAGGAATAGGAAAAGAAATTGGCTAGGTCACTGGCTAAGAAGAAACTACATACCTACTGAAGACTGTACTGGAAGGGATGGTGCATGGGGAAAAAAGTTCGGGCAGAAGATGTCAGATGATGACATTAAGATATAGATCGTATGTGAGAATTAAGAGGAAGGAGGAAAATAGGAAAGATTGGAGAGTATTGGGATAGGAATAAAATAACTGCCTTCGAATAAAAAAAACTATGAATGAATGAATGAAAGAAAGAAAGTATGAATGTAGAACAACCATAACGTATATTGGCGTAGTTCAAATTGTAAGAGCACTTGCCTGATGAGAGGTGAATTCAGAAGTGGGTTGCATATCTGCTCGGGCACGTTACTTGATTTGTTTTTTCCCCAGAGTTTTCCCAACTACAAGGCGAATGTTAGATGATTATACAGAGTATTAAAAAGGGTCTAATATTTTAATAGGTGGTAGAACTCATCAAAATAAGTAAAAAAAAAAGTCAAATCAATATATGTCCTGAAATTAATATCTTCCGAGATATTAGAACTTACTTATCCATAGCAGATGCTGGATGTGAATTCCATTCATCATAACACATCCTTCTGTTCGACGTCTTAGGAACCACATAATGAGTCGACCTGGTTTGCGAGTTGGTATAGTGCTGGCCTTCTATGCCCAAGGTTGCGGGTTCGATCTCGGGCCAGGTCAATGGCATTGAAGTGTGCTTAAATGCGACACGCTCATGTCAGTAGATTTACTGGCATGTAAAAGAACTCCTGTGGGACAAAATTCCGGCACATCCGGCGACGCTGATATAACCTCTGCAGTTGCGAGCGTCGTTAAATAAAACATAACATAACCACATAATGATATTTCTGGTTGGTTTCGCGGATGTACTGGCAGGCATTGAAGACATTCTTCTATAGCGTTTAAACGTCTTCAATGTGTGTTGCATACGCTAAGGCCTTTAAGTGTCCCTATAACAAAAAGTCCAAGGATTAAGATCTCGAGAAGGAGTGGGGCATGGTACAGGACCTCTCCGACCAATCCATCGAATATTAACTACCCGTGTTAGATGTCTGAGACTGTTAAGGAAACGAGCTGGTGCTCTGTCATGTATGAACCACAATTGTAATCTTTGATGGTATGACACTTCCTTAAGCAAGACGGGCAATTGGTTTGCTGAGAAATACCGATACTGAGAACCAGTTAATCTGCGAGGTAGAATGTGTTTCCCTATTAACCTGTCACCAACTCACGAATTTTAAAGTATTTTTTTTCTTAAAAACTGTCAAGTTTAGGACTCAAGTTTATTGGTTTTCTTGTTGTGATGCGTACTACCAACCTTCAAAATAATATACCCTTTTTTAAAAACCCTGTATAGTGAATCATTAGCCAAATTTTGCCAATACCATTTCACTACCTTCAATTCCATCGATGTAAAATAACTTAATACTTGGTACGGCGTCGTTGGGCGTAAATAACCTACTAAAATGTAACTAGCATCCCAAATAGAGTAGGGGCCCAATTACCGGACAGGTCCTATTTTCATTTTATTTTTGTAAACATTTAATTATTGAATAGGTTCATGTTTTTCATTTAACAGGTCATGTAGTACTACAAATGAATAATACATGTTATCTGCACTGAAAAAAAAAACATATAAAGCACTAAAGAATCTCAATCAAACAAATACTATATTCAAAAATTGTGAAAAGCACAGTATTTGACCAATCTATTTCAAAATTACCAAATTTCAAATTGTGAAGTTTCCATAATCTACTACCGGTATTGGAAGACTTCCTATAGTCCAAGATATCGCGTTAATTCAGTATCATTAGGAGGCGAATAATAGTAGCCATCCATCTTAAGAGGAAGATTTTTTTTACTTAAAAATTTGCCGCTCCTGAAAATTTTTCGTCGTAGGCAGCTGGCTACTCTGTCTATGCGCAAATTCGCTCTTATTCTAGGCAAAAATTATTTTCAGTTTGTATTCTTTGTATCCTTTGTTACTGTTACTTAGGAAGCATCCTTAGATAAAGTATCAGTCGGTATCAACAGCACTGTATCAACTGGTAGGTTATTTCTGCTGTGCTTGGAAAAAGTGGCATATGTCAGTTTCCCCAAACATTTTTATTAATTTATTGACAACTTACGGAACATCTGCTCGCTTGGGAAAAGAGACATAAGTATTTCTCCCATTACAATAATTCATACAGAAGAAAATCAAATCGACATAAACCAGTGTGAAGACAGTTTTTTTCCTTCTTTTGTAAATTTAACATTTTTTACTTGTGCCACTTTTCCCGAGCACTGCAGATTTAGCGTCGGCGTAATTTATGTTAGCGAGATGTATTTGGCGAGTTGAACACAAGGATTCGTCATAGATTACCTCGTATAATAGACCCAAGTGGGAATCGAACCAACCCCCGAGCGCAACTTTGAATCAGCAAACACACCTGCCGCCTGAGCTACGCCGATGGAAATTTTAAATTTATTTTAACCTTAAACTTCGCTTATAAAATTTGTACGTATACACTGGTATTTCTTGGGAAACGTACTTGAAGCATGTTATTATCTGACATCAATTAGTAATGTCTTTCTTTCTTCCTTTGTTTGTTTCTCTTTTTTGTTGACCTGGTTGGCGAGTGGGTATAGCGCTGGCCTTCTGTGCCCAAGGTTGCGGGTTCGATCCCGGGCCAGGTCGATAGCATTTAAGTGTGCTTAAATGCGACAGGCTCATGTCAGTAGATTTACTGGCATGTAAAAGAACTCCTGCGGGACAAAATTCCGGCACATCCGGCGACGCTGATGTAACCTCTGCTGTTACGAGCGTCGTTAAATAAAACATAACATTTAACATTTCTTTCTTTTGTGAGATAATCGTATTACTGAAATATATTTTAAAGCTTCTGATTTAAATTCCAGTATGCGGTCAGAACACGACAATTATAATTATGACAAGATATGTCTAAATGCAGGCTTTGTCATATACTTCATGCAGTTCATGCATTGAATTCGCCGACCTTCCAATTGATATAACAGAAGGTTTTGTCGCACAATTGATTAGTTTCCAATGCTGAACACTTGAAAATTAAGTAATTTACTCTTCTCGATTAGGGACGGTTTAATTGACACCAATTTTTGGTTTATTGACATTGTACATGCACGTCGGCTGGTATCGTTTCATACTGTGGCGTCATCAGATGTTGGCGTGGTGACGTTGGTTGAGAACTGAGCATTTGCGGACTGCATATAGAATTTTGTTTTCATGCATCTTTTTAAATTAACAAATGCCTTTAAGGTGTGTTGGTGGGGGGAACAAAGAATGTCCATTTTTAGCGAATGTATGATAAATTATGTACACATTGTGTAGGTGGCAACTGGGTCTGCAGAACTGTCCAGTTACAAAAAATTTAAAAGTGGAAATATTCATGCAAGGTAACGTTAAACATTTGGTACACTGCTTAAAAACCAGGAATGTTCAGGTATTAAAACTTATTTTTCTCGATAATGATGTATTGTGACATTCCCTGTTCCCACCCCTCCCCCCGACAAGAAATGTACTACATGGTGTCAACAGCTTGACTTCTTGTTCGATGGAAACTACTTCTAAATATCCATAGTCTAATGCCGAGTTTGAATTCATGATACTTGATTGCATAAACAAATCCTGTGTCACATTGAAAACTTGAAAATATCAATTTCTTTTTTTTTATTAGGTTATTTTACGACGCATTATCAACAGCTTAGGTTATTTAGCGTCTGAATGAGATGAAGGTGATAATGCCGGTGAAATGATTCCGGGGTCCAACACCGAAAGTTACTCAGCATTTTCTCATATTGGGTTGAGGGAAAGCCCCGGAAAAAACCTCAACCAGGTAACTTGCCCCGACCGGAAATCTAACCCGGGCCACCTGGTTTCGCGGCTAGACGTGCTAACCGTTACTCCACAGGTGTGGACTCCATTTCTTAGACTAGTTTTTAAACACGACGCAGTTCTTAACGCTTTCCATGTCTGAACATGCAGAGGCTAAAGAGTTAAACATTTTGTTACACGCCTCAAGGAACAAAATGGTGACTGGAATTGCACTCACCCTCGTGGACCCATTTGACGGAACGCTTCTTCCGGTTGACGTACATGGATTGACCCTTGCTCTGCTGGTTGCTGATATCGCTCAGGGACTGAGAGATGCGCCTGGCCAGCTCCACTTGGTCCTCCACGGTCGGGTGAAGACTGGGCTTGTAGAAGCTGGACGAGGCGAACATCTTCCCTGCGGACAAGAGAGTGCGAATGAAAGGACAAATAAATTAGCAAATCGATGGATTGATTCTTGGATGGATGGTTGGTGGGTCGGTGGATGAATGGATGGATTGATAAATGAATTAATGGTTGTGTAGGTGAGTGAATGGATTAGAGACGGAAGAATAGTTGGAATAGTCTGAGAATGAAGAAATTTGAAGACCTGGTTGGTTGGTTGGTTGGTTGGTTACTTGCTTACTAACGTCTCTATATACTGAATGAATATTTAGATCTTTTGGATTCTACAGTATGAACAGTGACGGTGCGTTAATAAGAGCACAAAAGCACGTGAATTCCTTGATTCCGTTAATGCACGACTATTTTCATTATTTAATGTCGATTTGACGTACTGGGGATGTATAATATTTGAATCGAGTAGTTTAAACTTCCTGCAAGTTAAGAGGTTAGGTACAGCTTACAGCAGTAAAATTTTGGAAATATATAACATTTTTTTCCTTCATTACTGTATCTTGTACAGTAATGAAAATTTATATGTGTAAAACACTGTCCTTCTGCTATATGAAAAAATATTTTACGATAAAAAAATATTTACATTTTTTTTTTCAAAATTCATTTCACTGTGCAGTGATAAAGCATTTCCCACATAACTCAAAAACTATCCAACATTCTGTGATGAAATTTTTTGTGTGTATTTTAGCATGTTATATCTACAATATGATGCAAGATCACTTCTCTACCTTTGATAGATTATCTGACAAAAAATAAATTCATTTAAAAATGGTCAAGTATCAGTACTTTCTTCTAACACAAAATAAAAAATATATATTATTTATTAAGGAATGTAGTTGAAAGAGCATGATATTGTAAACGTGAGTTTCAGTAATAAAATAAAAGAGGAGAACATGAAAAAGTTAACAAATTCATGAATTATGAGGGAAACGCTTCATCACTGCACAATGAACTGCCACCATTTTGAATTTGTAAAAAAAAGTATGAATAATTTTTTTTTTCGTATAGCATCAGGATAGTGTTTTACACATACCAATTATCGCTATTGTACAAGATAGAGTAATGGAGGAAAAAAAAATGTTGAATATTTCCAAAAATGTTACGGCTGTAAGCTGTACCTAACCCCTTATGTAGAATTCTTATATAAATATGGCAACGTATGTTCACATGAAAGTCGTGCTCTTTTGAAGGACGTTACACGACTTGACAAGCATGCGTGGGACAAAATCGTCTGTATAGCTGGCCGCTTATGACTTATCAAGAGCACAAGGCGTTAAGTGAACATTGAATCTATCCTGCAGATGTCAGGTGCGTCGATGCGTTCTCGAAGTAGGAAATAGTCTATATTTTAATCTACAGGTGTCAGCATTTCTCGCTGTCGGAGCTTTTATTTTGTATGTGTGTGTGTATACAGTACTGGTACGGGAGTGTAGTTTGTGAATTATAGTACTATACTTTTAGTTAGCTATATGTGCCATGCTATAATGCCATCATACAAGGGAAACGTGGTGAGCAAACTAAAATAAAATAATTGGGGTTTTATTGTTATTATTATTATTATTATTATTATTATTATTATTATCATTACTATTATTATTATTAATTTTTTTAACTTATACATGATCTTTTTTGACATTGAGACGTTAGAATAATGACACGTATATTAAACCTTCGAAATTTGACTAATGATTTCAAGTTTTCTTCGGTTTTGGAACATAAAGTTGTGAACACCCGCAACATTTTATCACGAGCCGTCACTAAGTACGAAACATTCCATATTTCACGTAGAGGTACATCTTGATTCAGGGATTTTCGCCCCTGCAAAAAGTCAGTAGATAGACTAAGAGCGAGTTGCTCATCACTACTGGCGGGCTGGGTCACACAGGTCAGGCCACGCAGTCATAACACCTGACACTTCCTTCTTACCATGTCGCGGTACACTTCGTCTTAAAACACAATATTCTTCCACACCTCCCGTTACTAACCTCTACGTCTGTTAACTAAACAATGTCATGATGACTTATATTTTCTTGACATGAGTGTCCCTCAGCTTCGAGCATAGATATTATTTTCATTCTTCCTCTTTCCTCTTCCCCTCCTATGCACATTTGTGATTAAATTTCTTTCTTATGACGCAACACACAGCTCGCTGACTAGCCAAACAACCAAGGACAGGGGCCATTAACGCTGAATCGAGTTGTACCTGTAAGTGGTTATTCATAATTCCCTATTAAAGATCTTCAAGTAGGAATGATGACATAAGAGTTGAATTTTGAAGTAGATGGGAAATATCTGACAAATTTGATTTGGAGCCTCTGTCATTTAGGGACTCTTTCTTCTTCTCCTCTTCACATATTAGACTTATTGCCTGTTTCGACTTCATAGTCATGACTTTATTGTTGGCCCTTTGGTCTTCCCACATCTCTCGTTCCCGAATGTATGTTATTTTGGGCAGTCTGGTCTGTCATTCTATGTGGGTGTTGTTGTCACGGTACTACAGTCTTTTTTTTTTTAGTTCCATCTCATCTCTTATGTCACACACTGTTTCCGCGTGTTACTTGACTATTCGCCGCGCCGATACACATACCAGAGTTTACTGGTCATCAAAGATTGCATGATGGTTTTCATTATTTTTTTTTATTGTGTTTCCCATGGTTCTCACTAGCATCTTTTGTCTGTATTTTCTGCTGAACTCCTTACATCATTGTGGTAATGGATAGGTCTTTGTGCGTAATGCCGACTTCGTTTATTTTCCTTTATCCGCTGACTGAGGAAGATCTATTCACAGAGGCCAATATTAAAAGATAAAACCACACAATTTGTTATTTTGATACCGATAAGTCTCCGTGGACACTTTTCCAGAAGCGGCACATTTAAATTTTGCTACACACTTCTAGATTTTTCGTGATTATATTGCTATCTGATAGTCTAGAAATTTTGAAAGTATTGACAAACATAATCAACTTCAATTCATAGAATAGTTACAAAAAGTTCATTAAGAGTTTATAATCAATAATTTTGAAGTGAGCAAGATTCCGTATTAAAAATTAAATTTGAAGATGTGTACGCAGGTAGACCATTGCATAGCAAGTATGATGAACTTGGTTTTATTCCATGAAATTTGAAAATAAAATCTGCTCAAAATGTACATCTGGTTGCTTGATAATTAAAAACACGAATACAGCATCTTCAAGCACATAGTAGAGTATGTAACTTATTAATTTAATTCCATGAAAATAGTTTACTGTGCTGCATAGAACATCGTATTAAATATAAGTGACGTAAATTACGTGTAATTTACGTAAAATATTTATCATTTATATGTTGATAAGTGATTGATAGCTATATGACCGGAGGTCAATGCTGTCATTCAACACTGTAACGCACTGCAGCCAAATAAATAAATAAATAAATAAATAAATAAATAAAATAAATAAAAATGTGTACCATGTAATTTATATGACCATCCCCAGTGACCGCACAGAGAGCGATGTGAAATCGGTTGTGAGTCTACCGCCGTTCTGTGCATCCATAGTAGCCTACCCTGTCCTTTCAAGTAGCACAATATGCACATACCCTATCCTTTCAAGTAGCATGATGCTGTGTCGTTTATGGGTATTTGGTCGTTATCCTACCCTATTATACCCCACTAGTACACAAATTGTCCTTTCAAGTAGCACATGCAACATGAAACTCGTTTTTAAACTCACGGTACCATAAGATTATTAGTGGGATGGTAGATAATATCCTGCAGCTACCAATTTTGAGAGGGCTGGTTCAATTGTAGATACTATAGATGCCCAAAGTCGCAAGTTTAGCTCAACATTAAATTTACTTCTGTGTGTGTTCTTCAAGAAGACCAAGGCTAAGAATGGACACTGGACACAAGTATGTTGCAGCAAATTACATTTAAGTGTTGTAGTGCAATTCGGAAAACATAGCCATGCATGCAACTAATATTGTAAAAGGTCTTTTGAGGAAACATGATTTTAAGATCGAATCAGAAGATAATTCTAACTGCTTCTCTTAGAATACAGGCTTTCACGGCCGACGTCTATAGATAAAGGATTCTTCGGGCTGACAAGCAAACATTCTCATGGTGGCAGATAAAGAAGTTCTTTTTCTTCCACGATGTTAATAATATCGAAACAAGTGCTTGTACAAATTTTGGCGCAATTACGAGGGCCGTAGAAATAAGTTTCCCTGTGGCCGTTAACAGAAATAAGATAGAATTTTATCGGAAACATTTATTGGAACAGATACAACTGTTCAGCTATTTTTCAACATATTCCCCACTGGAATTGAACTATTTGTCATACCATGGAATCGACAGAGAGGTGTAGATGGCTGTCACACACTGGTTTCGATCCCAGGCGGCAGACTTCTACGACACAGGGATACAAATGTTGATCCCACGTTATGATCAAATATGTCTCAATTCCGGTGGGGAATATGTTGAAAAATAGCTAATAATTGCTGTGTCTGTTTCAGTAAATCTTTCCGTGAAATTGTATTTTCTCTTCTGCAAACGCCCGCAGGTAAACTTATTTTTACGGCTCTCGTAATTGCGCTCGAGTGGCCAAAATTTGTATAAGCACTTGTTTTGACATTATTAACATGGTGGAAGAAAAAAAAACTTTCATATCTGTCCCCATGAGAATATTTGCTTGTGAGAGGCCGTGGCCTATTGGCTGTGTTGGATCCAGACGTTTTGTCTAGAGATATGGAAGACATCTTCAGTGGCGAGGCACACTTAGGCTAAGTGATCTCGGTGTATTAGGGCCAACTTTCTTCTGTGTTGATGTTTTTCCATTTTCTCCTTTCCTCCAACATTTTCGCAGTGACCCAAGGTTTCTTAATACTCACACCTTCTCTGTAATTATTGTTTCTCCTGCTGCTATATGTATACAGCTTTTAGATGAGTCCAGGACTCATTACTATTCTCAGGTCTAGATTCTAATGTAGCGACTTTCGCTTGAAAATTTACTTCAAATTTTCTTCTTCCCTCTTCGTTCTTCAATTTTCCCTGTTCAATTTCTTCATCACCTGTCTTCCTGTTATCTTCCTCAGACAAATAACATGATCTGAGTTAATATCCGCTCCTGGTAAAGTATTTGCACTTTTAAAGTAATTTCAGAATCTTTCATGTAACCAGTATATAGCCTATTTGATATCTTCTTTCGTCCCTTGGACAAGTCCAGGTGTATATTCTTCGTTTATGTTGTTGAAATAATGTATTTTAAAGTAATTGCATTTCTTTTATAGAAATTCACCAAAGATTCTCCTCTGCCATTTCTTTTTCTCAATCCATATTTTCCAACTATTCTTAAATTTTATC
Organism: Periplaneta americana; assembly: GCF_040183065.1. Classification (NCBI taxonomy): domain Eukaryota; kingdom Metazoa; phylum Arthropoda; class Insecta; order Blattodea; family Blattidae; genus Periplaneta; species Periplaneta americana. The sequence goes on along the minus strand of NC_091122.1, from coordinate 99,638,142 downwards.
CTCCTACTACTGCGTGCCAGTCGCCCATTAGGATTATGCATGCTCCCTTCTTCTCCTTCTTCTTCTTCTTCTTCTTCTTCTACTCAACAATTTCTATCTTGTCATAGCTTTCCTCCACTTCCTCCTCTGCTAATCCACTATGTGGCATGTAAATTTGCACTAGCACTAAGTCTCTTTTCTTCCGTACTGGTCTCACCATTATCATCCGATTGTCTACATAACGCACTGATACCACTTTATCTTTCACACGTGGTCCCAGTAATACACCAACACCGTGACTTCATTTGCACTCACCATTTTAATAAAACAACCTAAATTCATCACTCACCAATACACCACCATTTTCTCACCACACTTCTCATATTCCCATCACATCCACTGTTTTTGTTCTCATTTCTTCCTTCAAGATGCAGAAGAGTCCTCACATTTCATGTTCCAATCCTCTATCTTCTTTTCTTTTCTCGTGTCCTTCACCAGTATTCCCTTCCCGGACATCCGAATAGGAAGATAGTTTATGTCTGGAACCTTTTACCGTAGAAAGACTCATCATGTGTGCCATATTTTCAGTTTTTCTTAGGAAGGATAAATGCGGTAGCTCCCCATTGCTTTCCACACACCACTCGCTCTTTCGCATCTTAAAGGATCGCTGGAGGTTCCAGCGTGGAGGTGAGGAGAGTGGATTTGGCTAACTAGGCGCTTTGGACATCACAGAAATTCATCGTAATCAGTTGTATCAGGGTTTTTGACCTGATTAGAGACCGGGAAATCCCAATTAGTATATCAATTAAAAGAGCGGCAGACAGTAACTTTCGCAACCAATAAACCTTAGACTTTTTTGCATTGCATAATTTCTTTATACTGTATTTCGTTTTGCGTTATTAACGTTCATCCAAAACAATATTGTGATTCCAGAAGCATATTGCAAGTCATCAGGTAATATTTTTATTATGTGGTGGGTCTTAAGTATAATAGAAAGACCGGTTCGCTTCTGATTCGGATAAATATTACTTCAGTGAAGTACTTTCGTCAGTTAGCTTACAGAAATGAAGAGAGATGTACCGAGCGATTTGGATCGGGAGGTTCGTGGTTCGATTCCCCGACTGACCAACCTAACTGTGGTTTTTCCGTGGTTTTCAGCAGTTACTTAGGTAAATGGCGGATTGGAATTTTCATTGCCACGGTCCATTCATTTTATCTTCACCTCCCGTGTAGAAGAAGAATTTATAATATCAATTTTTTGTTTACCACCTGTGCTTATCTTAATATTTGGATTTATGAACGTTTTCGACACTTGGTGTGTGTCATCTTCAGATATGGGGCCTATGTCATTGTGTGTTGTGAAGCCCTAGTTTCTTAATTATGTTGTGGGTTGTTCACTTGTGTATTGCCTTTCATGATTTCTTAGTTTACTATAGGCAGTATGTGGTTGGTTATTGTGATTCTGTTAAGTTCTATCTATTGCAAAACCCGTATAGGACAATAAAATTATGTTGAAAACATTATAACACATAATTATAAACAAATAAAACAAATAAATATATACACTTTAAAACACTGTGAAACACTGTATTCACTATATTACTTTTTCACATATATGGTTGGCTGTGTTGGCCTGTTGTATCGTTAAAATTGGGTTACTTTACTGTCTTTTTGACGCACTTTCACTGATATTCCATATTGTATGTTGGGGTTTTTTTTAAAGTTGTTCAAGTTGACTGCTGTGGATCGTGGATGCATGAACAACTTTAAAAAAACCCCCAACATACAATATGGAATATCAGTGAAAGTGTGTCAAAAAGACAGTAAAGTAACCCAATTTTAACGATACAACAGCCAACCATATATGTGAAAAAGTAATATAGTGAATACAGTGTTTCACAGTGTTTTAAAGTGTATATATTTATTTGTTTTATTTGTTTATAATTATGTGTTATAATGTTTTCAACATAATTTTATTGTCCTATACGGGTTTTGCAATAGATAGAACTTAACAGAATCACAATAACCAACCACATACTGCCTATAGTAAACTAAGAAATCATGAAAGGCAATACACAAGTGAACAACCCACAACATAATTAAGAAACTAGGGCTTCACAACACACAATGACATAGGCCCCATATCTGAAGATGACACACACCAAGTGTCGAAAACGTTCATAAATCCAAATATTAAGATAAGCACAGGTGGTAAACAAAAAATTGATATTATAATACAGTGAGCTTATCGGCATCTCCAAAATGAAACTAGAAGAATTTAGATTTTATATCATATCATTCATCTTCCTCATCTCATTTAATAGACATATTCAGGTCAAGACTAATGCCTTCGCTTACGGGAGGGGACGTCCTCTCCGCAACCGTTCCTGGGTTCCCAGCCTTCCGTAATATATCTGCCAGAATAAATTCCTTAAGAGCACTTGCAAGGGCACTTCGACATCTTGGAAAGGCCGTTGGAATGGATCCTGTACTGCTTGGTCATCTTGGCGGTATGAATTTAGAGCGGGAGAGGGTAGGAGGCCCCATTGGGTGAGCAGGTGAGGGGTCACATGCGGACGATAGGCTGGTACACCCTCATCCTCATTCATCCCATAACATTCGGGGTGCATAATAGGCCTCAGTATGACCGACGTGTAAAGGATCTTTCTAACCCGCCCGTAGCCACCGTAACCTAACCTAAGAGACATGTGCTTTTGCGTAGATCCTTAGTTCGCTTTCGCACTGGAAAGTTTCAATTGACTTTGTGAACAAATCATAGGCCTATGCATTATGTTGCTACTGAAATTGCGTGTCTATTAACTTTTATATTCAGTTCATAACTTTTGTTAACAAAACTTTTCGTGTCTAACAACTTTTTCGCCCACAAATGTAAGGTAGCAAAACAAGATATCACATTCGTAATATCTTTTCCTCAGTTGTGTCCAGTTATGTTTCTTAAAATTTCAGTATGAACGAAAGGAATTCAGAGAAATTTACGAAAGCCTGCTGAATCATTAAAGTCTAATAGTTGAGTCACTGAATACTTTTCCTGGCATAATTCCATAATTTTACAGAATCTTTCTGTGTCATAATTCGGTAAACTTCATTTTTGTGTATCTTGTCACAGGGAATAATAAATGCTGCACTTATCCTACCTTAATTCCATTTTGTAATGCTGTAATATCGATATGAACAGAAAGTCAAAGAAATAAAGTTTAAATTTATTCTTATTACAGACATACAACACACAGAGTTACGGGAGGTTATGATTCCTATCTTAGCATACATTCGGGATTAGTAGTAGTAGGATCGCCATAAATAGTAAATATCTGCTTGCTGCATTTACTCCCAAAAAATACCTTGATACTCTTAAGTTAGCACAGAGCCATAGTGGGGCATTGTTGAAGACTACAGTTCACCAACAGTGTTCATTAATTGTGAAGTATTGGGAGATTCATAAGGAAGTAAGTACATTGTGTATCATCAGATGGTTCTTTTAGACGGGCAGATATTATTACTATTAACGAACGCTTGTTCTTGACCCTATATTATCCGTTTCGAAAGGAACCTAAATCAGGCCACCGAAGTTCATATTGAGAAGAAGTCTATATATGAACCTTGTCTGCCTTATCTTCTCAAAAGTACAACATCCCTCTTAATCAATGATGTGTCATTGGTTTGCTGTTTGGTGGTAGAGGTTCTATTACAAAAGTCACATAGAATAATTATCTTAAGGAACTTCACATTCCTTTTGATTATGTATAATGTCTATTCTTATAAATATTATCAAGGATTCTCTTCAAATATTACATCATCATCTCTATTTCAATTAATTCATTTATATTTGTCTTCAACAATTAACATTGTTTTTCTTTAATGTTTCAAATCACATTATATTGTACATGTTTATTGTATTCAGGACCCTTGTGGTCACTCAAATTCTTTGAGCTGATGTCTTTAATTTATGAATGAATGAATAAATAAATAAATAATCGCCAGATTTTCGAGGGCTGAAACTTTGACTAAGAATGTAAATTAGTCAATAGTTACATAACATATTGTGACTTAATGTTCAGTAGATTTCGAATTATTGCCTCAACAACTTAAAAGCCGACGTCTACCAGTGCTGACATTTTTCTCTAAAAGTGAGGCCAGTTTCGTATAATTTTGAACAGGAAAGTGTTCTCAAAGCTATATTTTCATGATTGTGAATATTTTGAAACTATGAGATTCGCCCGGAAAACTTAATATTTTTATTAACATTAGCTACATATCGGGACCTTGCAAACCTAATTTAGTTCTAAACATGATATTAAACGATAATACAGATTTTGTGTTTTATACCCTTTGTTGAGATTTAGTTTCTCTAGTGCTTGAGAATTAATTACAGGTTACCGCCTTTAAATGATCATCACTTGATAATTACAATGTTCAGTTACTTTATTTAATCCTCGGTGCTAGTCCAGCGCTGCGGAATAATGGTTAGCATGTCTGACCGTGAAACGAGCCTGTCCGGGTTCAATCCTAGTTGGGACAAGTTAACCTGTAGAGGTTTTTTCGGGGGTTTTCCTCAACTCATTAAGAACAAATGCTGAGTAACTTCCGGCTCTTTACCCTGCGCTCATTTCGCTGGCATTATCAACTTCACTCAGACACTCGATAACCACCGCTGTTGATAAAGCAACGTAAAATAAACCAATAACAATTCTGTGTGCTACCTCAAACTAGAATCCATTACGTATTTCTGTTCTAGAGAACTGGATACGAAGTTATATTTCGAAAGGACGAAACGTGTTAGTTCTGAAACGTCAGAAATATTAATATTAACACACGATTGCAAACACAATCAAGTGTGAAAGTCTGAACTCCCATTTTATTAATTAGAGTTTTCAGCTTTATTAAGACTTTTAAGCTTTTATGTAGGCCTATTTGGCGCAATATTCTCAGGTCAATTTACAGTAAAGTCACTTGAGTAAGGACTTGGTATCAGAGGGGCCGTCACACATGTGTGAAATTTATCATTGATATCACGTCTGCTGGAATGTTTTCTTCGAATACTTCGATTCTGCTTGCTATCTTCAGTCGATCATTCCTCTGTTAAGTCACTAGTCACTGAGATCAAACAGTCTCTGTGACTGAAAAGAATTAATCCAGCATTCTGTCTCTAATTAAGGTACACCAACAGAAACAACTTACTATTCCGAGAAGGCGTGACCTCTCCAGAGTCGGATGCTGGAGTGAAGAGCTTCTCCAGGTCGATGGGTTTGTGGTGGAAGAGTCCATCGCTGGGCTGGCTTTCATCCTGGAACAAGAGAAGCGTCCGTTATGAGATATGGTACCACTCGTCATAATGACGTCTAAATAAGGTAAGGTTATTTTTAAGCTCGCCAATAAATTATGTGCGTTAAATCTGCGCATTTACCTGGGGTAAAACGGGAAAACTGCTGTGAGGACAGACAGCTTGGTGATATGGAATTTTCGGCGTCAGAATTGAAATGGGTTGCGCTATGTTATTTTACTCTGATTATACGGTTATAATTATTTGCATGCTGTTTAAATAACATGTTTATAGTGCCGTACCGAGAATAAGTATGTCATACTATGAAAATTAAGAAATGTATAGGCCTACCAAATAGTAATTTTTCATATTAAATGAATGACTCTTTTTATGTGAAATTTAAATCATCTGTGACATTTTTAATGAAATTGAATGCCTACATCGAGAAGTTGTTTTCTTATTACTGTAATTTCGAAACCATTTACGATATCATTTCGTTATTTGTTAAATGAATATTTATTGCATTATACTCAATTTTTACAAAGCGAAGGTTTTCTCTGATATTCTATTGTTCCTTAAAGCGTTAATATTTTTTTACTTGAGATTGGACACTTGATCTCAAACATACGAAAAAAAAATTCCTAGCCTTTTAATAAGGGCCTAGTAATTAAATAAAGATTGGGAAACGGATTGTTTTACATTGAAAGGTAAAGATGAGTTTTCAAATAGGCTACTTGATTGTTTATACATATATAATAGTTGCCAAAACATAAAAGTTCAGTCTGGTATAAACAACTGTGACGATTCAAGGCGTTCGAGAGTTGACCATTTCCGATGTCTTGCTCGTTCGTTACAAGCAGTCAGCGACTTAGGAAATATTATCGTGGGGGTTTTCGGCTTTGCGGGCGCTGTTAGTCTTGGTTTCTCGATCGTTGTTCAACTATAGTCCATACTAAATTATGATTATGTATGTGTGTATGTATGTGTTTTAATGTCTGATTTCATAGCTTTAATGTATGGCGAAATATATGGAATTTTTCAAAAGAAGGGGCTAAGTTTAATTGTTAATATTTTCTTCATTTTCTACACAATCTTAAAATTCTCTCACTGGAATATTATACAAGGAATGTATTTTTTTTTGCATGACCACTCGTTGCAATAAGTTCATCGAGATATTGCATGTGTCCACTATTTTGTTCTTGTACAAGTAACAACCACTCTTCAATGCTGTATACAGCAGCTTTGAGTACGTGTTCTGTAAAATATCTGCCACAATGTCTACGATGGAGTCCTACAACTCATCAATTGCCATAGGTTAGCTCAAGAACACCCTTTCCTTTAGAAAGCTTCGCAAACAATAATCTGATATGTCTCTGTCTGGCGATCTTGTAGGCCAAGTTACAGCAAAGTGCCTGCTGATAACACGACCAACAGAACAAAAAGAAACAAGCTCGTTGTAATGGTGTTGCAAAAAAATCCCATTTCTTATGCAATAAGCCAGTGCCAGAATTTTTAAGACTGTATAGACAATGAAGAGAATATAAGAATTAAAATTGTCTTTTACTATACATCTTGATTTTTTGTTTTACTTCTGAAAAACCCTCTACATAATTTATAACTGCAATAAAAATTCAAATTTAATTCTTACATTTCAATGTAGACCAGAAATTGACGTATGTAAAATATTACAAGCAGTGAAATGTAAATTATTTGATTGATAAATGAGTTCTATTCAGTCAATACTTTTTAATGTTAAGTATTGACTGAATAGAACTCATTTATCAATTAACATTGAACTTCACGGAACCAATATGCCTTTAAAATTAAAAGTAAATTATTTGGTTCAGACTTGTACACAGATATAATCGAAGATAGTAAATAACTAGATTTTCTCAGACGCGACTGAAAAGCAACGTGAACAGATATTATGCATATGAAATAAGAGGCAAAGAATAACATTTCAAAGACTTGAACTGGATAATGCCACATAGACAGTGTCTCGCTGAATAGAACATTTTAATCCAGCCTCGAGGAAAATCTCTGGGGACGTGAGTGACATACAAACAAACAGCAGCGAACTGTAGACCCCGACACCTGCTCTTTGTCTGTGAAGTGTCGGTTTGTTTAGCCAGAAACAAGTGCGCGCTGAGCAGCAGTGTCACCAACCCGACGTGCACTTCACGAACTCTTACTTATAGTCTCGGAGAGATTATGTTACACGCATAATACAGTATTGGCAAGAGAAAATAGAATGCATACAACAGCCAGTTTTTATAGCGGCACAAATATCCTTTAACTCCTTGCAAATCGCTATTTAATTCATTACTATGGTAAGAATAGTTATCCTTTTTCTGCTTCTTTGTCGTTCCATCAATATCATAATCATAATTATCATTAACAAGAACTGCAACAACAAACTGTGGGCTAAAACTTTTAAGATTTGTTCCATCACGCCGTTTGTAAGTATATAGTGGTTCAGAGTCTTGGAGTCTTTTTTTTTATTGAATTGGTTATTTAACTACTGTGGGGTCATCGTTAGATTTGTGGTAGAGAGACAATATTTTTAAAGATAATTGCGGGGTTTTGCTATAAGATTACCTGGCATTCGCCTTAAGCGGTGGTTTGCAAGAGACACAGATCCGATGCACCGTGCGTGAAATTCTGTTGACGCTTGCGGTAGGCCTATATAGCTTCGACTGGTTTTTATAAATGCGTGCAATTACATAATTTTAAGTCAAAATGGCTGACAACATGGATCTAGCAGTTATTTGTTTGTTAGAACACGAGGCAGATATAGAAAAAAATTCTAATAATGTATCTATGTAGCCTAAATGAATTTCCCATTTTCAACACCGATTTTTTAAATGGTAAAATTTTGTTATTTTTAATACTCTATGTTTTATCCATGTTAGCTATTAAATTATAGTATTATTTTTTTCTAGTTATTTACTGTAGAAACAGGAGAGATAGGTATATTTTATTCTGTATAAGAAACATTTTTCTGTTAATTATGTCAAAATAAACTTGTAGAAATTCAAAGAATCTCACATAAAATTTTCCAGATGTCTTATTTAACACACAAATTAATGGAGAAGCAATGTGACACAAACCCAAAATTGAGGTTACTACTGTATATTTTATTTCCAATTAATCATTACTATTTCTGGCTGTATAAGGCAATACATAGTTTCAGTTCTGCACTAAATTAAAGAGCCAGGATAACCTATCAAAATATGTAATAACAAACGAATTATTAAGTTACAGTAAACTTACTAGGTTTTCCCAATCATTTGCCACACATTCTCTTGTATTGTCATGTTTTTAAAATTATTATTCCCAATATGGGATGATTCCATATAAAATCTATCACTTTTTCACCCATATTGTTGCTGAACTCAGATGCCATTCTAACAATCCCACCGTTAGATGAGGAAACAGTTGCCGGCTATCCAAGCGAATCGTGACACAATTTTGTACAGGCTGAGTGTGTGCAGCGGCGTGGCATATTAGAAACCATCATAACGTATTGTCCATAAGAGTTGTATTTGCGTGAAAACGAAATTCCCTCCCCGCATTACCTGACGAGACATGTGTGGTTCTTGGAAACCACCGCTTTACTGTTGCGTAAAACCTCCGTATTCAGCCCAAGCGGGATTCGAATTCACACCTAATGCAGCGCCAGAGCACGAGTCCCGTATGCTAACGTCATTACAACGATGTAGGGCTTTGAGTCAGTGTTAGAAAACCGGTTTATAAATCTGTTGCCTATTCGTTATAAGAATTGTGCCTATTTCTTCTAAGAAGTTGTTATAGCTTTGCCGCCTTGACAGCGACAACCGTGAACTTGAGTTCAAAGTCCGGCGATAACGGATTTGTATTTGTGAGGGACAACGTCAAGGTTGTAAGGGATTTTCTCAAAGTTCTCCCGTTTTTTTTATTTTCATTACAGCAACATTCTCCACATTTCCCTTTCATTATCATCTCCCATTCCAAAAACAGGGCATCTACTTATGTTCATTCAGATCAGATCGGCCGTCCGTTGTGACGGGTGTTTCTCATGGTTTGTCCAAGGATCGATAGATGACACTGGCGATTGATTATAGAAAACTCACATATCTGCAGAGGACCCGGATCCTCACTATGGCGGGAACTTGACTACTCAAGTGGATTTCTGAGGTACGGCAGTCCATCACTAGGAGTTTAATATTGGATTTGATGACTGGAGAGCAGTGCGTGGTGCTGCGGATGGTGAAACCGTCTTAGCCGAGTAGCACAATAGGTATTCAATACATTCCATAATGGTGCGTACTTCGGCTGCAGTCCTTAGAAATAATTCCGTCTCGTGTGGTAGTCACATTGCCAGTACCAAGATGTAGCTTCCACAATATTTTTATTTATAATTTTCTCTTGAAAAATGTTCATTTCTTTCCCATTATACGAGATTTTAAAGAGAAAATATTCTATCGCTTAATAGTAGAGTTCGATATTTTCACGGAAATACATTTTTTCAGCAATCCCTAATAACAAAATGGATTTCAGTATGTCGTCCTTGTGTCAGTATATAGGAATTTTCTTAAACCATTGTAAACATTTTATTCATATTAACCGCTATGGACTAACGGTTAGCATGCCTGACTGTGACACGAGCGGGCCCGGTTCAAATCCTGGTTGGAACAAGTTACCTAGTTGAGGTTTTTTCCGGGATTTTCCCTCAACCCATTGAGAGCAAATGTTGGGTAGGTGTCGCTGGACCCTGGACTCATTTCGCTGGAATTATGACCTTCATCTCAGTCAGACGCTAGATAACCAATGCAATTGATAAAGCATTGTAAAATAACCATTTAAAAAGGGGGTTGAAATCATGTCAAATTTCTCCTCAACCCACGCGCATAGTTAATATCCTCAGAACACACACACAAATATATATATATATATATATATATATATATATATATATATATATATATATATATATAGGATAGGTATGTTTAGCCTACTAATTGTAAGAATGTGGAAGCTTACTGAAAGCTTACTTGAAATGTTACATTCAGAATCTTGAAGAGTTGTTTAGTTGTCTTCTTCCGTAAGTACTTGTCCTGTCACATGAAATGCGAAGCAATGTCTTGAACATAATGTGCTGCAACAGCTGAGTGACTACCATGTATTACAGACAGGAGACTACTATATTTTTCGGTAATATTTTGTTCAAGCTTCAATTTCACAACCTTAACAGTTAGCATAGACGGCTAATTTCTATGTCTAAGTGCCGTGGAAATCAATGTGCGCGCAGTTTGAAGGGAGATGTCGACACGGGCCCATTAACAGTTTTTTTCCAACTACACTATTTGAGAGTCTACATTACTTACTTACAAATGGCTTTTAAGGAACCCGGAGGTTCATTGCCGCCCTCACATAAGCCCGCCACTGGTTCTTATCCTGAGCAAGATTAATCCAGTCTCTATCATCATATCCCACCTCCCTTCCTCAGCTCCATTTTAATATTATCTTCCCATCTACGTCTCGGCCTCCCCAAAGGTCTTTTCCCTCCGGCCTCCCAATTAACACTCTATATGAATTTCTTGATTCGCCCATACGTGCTACATGCGCTGCCCATCTCAAACGTCTGGATTTAATGTTCCTAATTATGTCAAGTGAGGAATACAATGCGTGCAGTTCTGTGTTGTGTAACTTTCTCCATTCTCCTGTAACTTCATCCCTCTTAGCCCCAAATATTTTCCTAAGCACCTTATTCTCAAACACCCTTAACCTATGTTCCTCTCTCAAAATGAGAGTCAAAGTTTCACAACCAAACAGAACAACCGATAATATAATTGTTTTATAAATTCTAACTTTCAGATTTTTTGACAGCAGACTGGATGATAAAAGCTTCTGAACCGAATAATAACAGGCATTTTCCCATATTTATTTTGTGTTTAATTTCCTCCCGAGTATCATTAATATTTGTTACTGTTGCTCCCAGGTATTTGAATTTTTGCACCTCTTCAAAAGATAAATTTCCAATTTTTATATCTCCATTTTGTATAATGTTCTCGTCACGAGACGTAATCATATACTTTGTCTGTTCGGGATTTAGTTCCAAACCTATCTCTTTACTTGCTTCAAGTAAAATTTCCGTATTTTCCATAATCGTTTGTGGATTTTCTCCTAACATATTCACGTCATCCGCATAGACAAGTAACTGATGTAACCCATTCAATTCCAAACCCTCTCTTATCCTGGACTTTCCTAATGGCATACTCTAGAGCAAAGTTAAAAAGTAAAGGTGATAGTGCATCTCCTTGCTTTAGCCCACAGTGAATTGGAAATGCATCTGATAGAAACTGACCTATACGGACTCTGCTGTATGTTTCACTGAGACACATTTTAATTAATCGAACTAGTTTCTTGGGAATACCAAATTCAATAAGAATATCATATAAAACTTATCTCATAACCGGGTCATATGTGATAGTCTACATATATTCCCGAAAGAACATGAAATAGAATCATATTACAATTGATTCATGGGGCTTAGTTAAAAAAGTAGCATCGAAAGCGATTTGCCTGAAATCGGGCGAATTACTTTTCATGGGTTTGTTTCTTGTATACTATAAGATGTTATAAACGAAATGTTACGGAAAGTTTATCTTTACGAAAAGCTTTTTGTCAGATAAATTAATTTTAATTTCGTAATTATGTCTCCGACTGAAAACTTATTTTAGACAAAACTCTTAAAGATATGTGTCGATGATGTTTCAAAATGAACTTATCAATAGCGCGTTTCTTCAAATTAGTTAGGTTTTCTCTATTATTTTCATTTCACATTGGCTGGCAGTTTGAGGGGAGATGTCGACACGAGCTCATTAACAGTTATTTTCCAACTACAGTAGGCCTACTTAAGAGTCTATTTATTTGCAAAAGAACATGAAATAGGATCATATTATTATTGATTCATGGGGCTTAAAAATTAAGTAGCATCGAAAGCTATTTGCCAGAAATCGGGCGAACTATTTTTTTATGGTTTTGTTTCTTGTGTACTGTAAGATGATGTGATAAACGAAATGTTATGGAAGGTTTGTCTTTACGAAAAGCTTTTTCAGATAAATTAATTTTTATTTCCGTAAATATGTCTTTGACTGAAAACTTATTTTAAACAACACTTTAATTGTAAGGCTTGAAGTTATCTGTAACGATGATTTTTCAAAATGAACTTATCAATAGCGCATTTCTTCAGATTAGTTATATTTCTCTGTTATTTTCATTCCACCATTGATCCATTTTCCCTATGTCATCATCTAGGTATCCCCTCAGTTGGTGCAGCATTTTTAAATAACCGTAGACTTGTATTGTATGTAAGTATTACATTAATAATTACAGAGAACTCTAGAGTCAGAAAACCCTAAAAAAAATATGTGCACCTCGTAATTGATGGAATATCTGTGCGAGCTTCATATCTGTAGGCCATTTGTTCCACTTCAAGGTTCGTCACTTCGCAGAAGAAACTTCAAGGGTTTTTAGGAAGAAAAAGTCTAATAAGAGACGTACGGTAAGGTATTAATATACATAATATGGGGTATATAAGTTGAAAATAAAATAATCTATGAATAAAAATAAGATGATTGCATTGTTAGGTAATGCAGGTTACATCTAAGATCGAAAATGATCCTGAACAATAGCATCATACAAGTAACTCACTTTCTCCACATTGTAATGTATTTTATCTCTAAAAAGAGGATTGCTGTTGTTTAGACAGGTTGAAATCTCGTAAGTGTCGCAATAAGGCACCACTAATGAGAAAACTAAGCCAGGAGGTGGTGGGGTAGGGTGGCCAGTTCCTTTCCTCTTTAAGCACTGCGACGTTCTGTTTTATTCACCGATCCCTTTTGTGGAAGGGACGGATGAGATGAGTGAAATTTCACATGTGAATTTCAAAACCTCAAAAATATCACAAAGATAGACCACGCAGTTCTTTAGCAATCACTCGATTGATAGAGCAACACTGGCTGAGTTATCTAATCTCACCTTAGGCTTTTACGACGAAGTTGTTCATCGGTCTGTGGTCATAAACTCTACAGAGAAGAAGTTATATATCTCGATTTCATATCGCCGAGGCGTTTATGTCACCCTTTGCAATATCTTTTTAACAGTTACACTCTGTGAAATGAGGAGAATGGGAATGAAATATGGAATGAAATTTTAAAAATATATACAGTAAAACTTGGTTATAGCGACCTTGTTTTGTGCGACACCTCGCCTATAACGTCAAATATTCTGTGGTCCCAACTAATTCCCCATAAGACATATGCTTTTCTACCTTGCTTAATACGACAAACGTACAGTATATGCGTCTACCTAGCATATAACGTCATTTTCAACCTCAGTTTGGAATACAATTTTCTAAGAACCAAAGTATTTTAAGAAATATTTTGCTGAAATCTGGCAAATCCTTTACTGTTCCCTTCTATCGTAGACCTCTGGACTGCAGGCAGATTCCCCATCCCATTGTAACCTGCCCGAATTCATGCGGTATTAATGGTACCTTTGCGCGGTCAGTTTCGACAGGAAGTTTTCACTAAGTGCATGCATTTTAACGCAGTATGGCCACTAAATGATGTGAGTGACACTTTAGAAGCCATAAGAATTGTGAACATTTCTATGAAGCTAGAGGAGGGAGTATGAAGCTACGTAGGAGAGGGAGCAGTGAAATTGAAACTGAAATAATGAACATAGAATGTAATTTAGGAAGTGTATATTGGGCAAGTAGGAGAGAACAGAGTAAAATGACTGATTACTCACTCCTCAGTAAAGACGTTTGGTGAGTAATGAACAAACTGTTTTAATACAGAATACTGTATTTATAATTGTACGTGTATTTTATTGTGTTCATGGTATGCTTAGAAGTGAATACATAAATCTAAAATAATCCTAATTATGTTTATTATTTTCCATTTTCCACCTCACTAGACTGATAATATGAACCTCTGTTACTACGACACTCGTTTATAACAAAATTAAGTCCCTTGGATGTCGTTATAACCAAGTTCTACTGTATTACTAAAATATATAACTCTTGTTTACAAGTGAAACAATTAGGTTACATTTTTATACAAAAGTCTAGAGACGAGAAACACAAAGTTCTTATAAAATGTAATAGCTTCTGGGAGAAGTAAGAGAAAAATAAAATACAACTGAGTAGTTTGAACGAATGTCTGTCAACAAACCTGTGATTCGAACTCGTAGGTGGTCTCGATCTCGTCGAACTCGGACCACACGACGATGACAGGCGGGTTGGTTCGTACGTCCTTCATGGCACGGCCGCATTGATGCGACGTCGAAGCTTGACTGGAGCCGCACAACGAGTCGTGTGATGCAATGCTCTCTCCGTATTTATTATTTGCCTCTCTGTCAAGATTTCCTAACTCTAATATACAGACGAGGGCGCCGTTTCCGCTTCTAAAGTACAGTAATACTCAACTTCATTCCTCTTCTTTAATCTGTTTATGCTATCTCAAGTGAAACCAAATAGACAGAAGTCTCATTATGTTGCTTGTGGTTTTCATAGGGCGCTAAGAAAATGTTAGGATGAGCCCTAAAGGAAAATAATGGGCCACGGACTATATCATTTCTCATAATATACACTGACATTTTCCAAATTTAGGCGTCCACAAATTTGAGTCTTTGCGTTTGCATGTCTTCGGGGACTTCTGGATGAGCTCACTCAGTCTATTAGATCTAAGGGCTCTCTTTCTTTTACTAGTAAGGATTGCGATGCTTATCTTTGAGTTCGGGTAACATTTTAGGCAACCTTACATTGCTGCTGCAAAATCTTGCTTCGGATAGTCCTCTGTAACTTTTTGTCCCTATTTAAATTGGTCCTAACAGGATACATTCATCTTTTGACTTTCCCCCTCAATATATTTCTAGATTCTTTCAGTGGAACTGCGACGTGGGTACTGAGTGAGACAAGTGGCCTACCGGCTTGGAGCTCGTATACCTTCTTACTTACGTCCCCAGATGCCCTTGTAAGAACGCGAGCTTGCATGCAGTTTAGTTGTTTTTTCTGTCCCTCAAATCTTCTTCTTCTTCTTCTTCTTCTTATTCATTAGCAGCAGAAGCGGCACCACCATCACCAGTAACACCACCATCACATCAGTCTCGATTAACTGGCCCGACTAGAATATTTCTGTGCCGAGACAGAAGTGAATTCGGGATTAGCGTCGTGCAATACAGGCGCTATGTTCGGTTCAAGTTTGTCGAGTATGGCGAAGTTCGATATTCGTCGAAATTATTCGCTGTCCTTCACTTCCATCCCTTCATGTTCTAACCGCTTAAGGATTTTAGCACATATCTTGCGATTGGTTTTTCATATCGAATAAGACGAATTTTGTAATATCTTGGTTGCAGAGCAGTGTATAGAGAGCACCGCATTCTTTTGATCCGACAAATGCCGACGCGGCGGCCATATTTACTCCTGCGGAGACTCAGTACACCGCAAGATTTGCATAGGAATACAGGTTTCTAGTGTGATATTCCATTGTTATCTCGAAGAATGATGTGTTGTTGTGCAGTTAATCAATGTGTAATCAATTGCTGTTATACAAAATTAGCATTAAGTCACAAACAAGAGGAGGAATATACTTCAATGATTAATTTTCTCAAAGACAATATTTTCACTGCGGGCTAAAGCAAGGAGATGCACTGTCACCTTTACTTCTTAACTTTGCTCTAGAATATGCCATTAGGAAAGTTCAGGATGACAGACAGGGTTTGGAATTGAACGGGTTACAGCTTCTTGTCTATGCGGGTGACATGAATGTGTTAGGAGAAAATGCACAAACTATTAGGGAAGACGCTGAAATTTTACTTGAAGCAAGTACAGCGATATATTTGAAAGTAAATCCCGAAAAGACAAAGTATATGATCATGTCTCGTTACCAGAATATTATACGAAATGGAAATATAAAAATCATAAATTTATCCTTCAAAGAGGTAGAAAAATTATATATCTTATAGCAACAGTAAGAGAAATAAATAACACTAGGAAGGAAATTAAACGCAAAATAAATATGAAAATGCTTGTTATTATTCGGTTGAGAAGATTTTGTCATCTGATCTGCTATCAAAAAATGTGAAAATTAGAATTTATAAAATAGTTATATTACCGGTTGTTCTGTATGGTTTTGAAACTTAGACTCTCACTTTGAGAGAGGAGCAGAGGTTAAGAGTGTTTGAGAATATTGTAATTAGAAAAATATTTAGGGCTAAGGGGGATGAAGTTACAGGAGAATAGAGAAAGTTACACAACGTAGAACTGCATGAATTGTATTCTTCACCTCAAATTATTAGGAACATTAAATCCAGACGTATGAGATGAGCAGGGCGAATGGGCGAATCCAGAAATGCATATAGAGTGTTAGTTGGGAAGCCGGAGAGAAAAAGACCTTTGGGAAGGTCGAGCCGTAGATGGAAAGATAATATTAAAATGGATTTGAGGTAGGTGGGATATGATGATAGAGATTGGATTAATCTTGCACAGGATAGGGACCGATGGCGGATTTATGTGAGGGCGCCAATGAACCTCCGGATTCCTTAAAAGCCATAAGTAAGTATAATGACATAATATTTATGATTGAAAATATGAAGGTGGGCAAAAGCGGACGTTGGAAACCATTCCAAACTGGTATAATACTGGTAATGAAAACAGTTCTTGATTTTCAAAAAAGTTGTCTTAATAAAGCAAGCTTCAAATATCTTTTACTAGATAGATTCACTCAGGATGCATTAGAAAATTTATTTTCTACTGTCCGTTCCTTAAATCCAATCCCAGATGCAATAGAATTCAAAACTGCATTGCGATTTATCAGTTGTTCTATATAAAAAACATGGAAATTACGCAGTTTGCGATTCTGAACAATTAGTTGAGTTTCTAGGTACAGATGTAAGTAAACCCGAAACAGAAAGGTCTAGTGAAGATGAATGTGAGCAGAATAAATTGATATAGACTAAATTGTAATTTAACTGAAAATAGAAATATTGACTTCAGTGAACAACAAGCTCTTTACTATTTGTTGGGATCAGTTTTGTTCAAAATAAAACATAATAAGTTATATAGAATTTGTGAAAACTGTATTTCATATCTAATAACTGATAACAGGGATGAATCTATAAATTTTATTAGCACATTAGTGACTCTCAAGTCGTACAAGTAAATGTCACTTGTATACCCTTGTAAATTCGTGTTTGGTATAATTCTAAATGCAGGAAAATGTGAAACGTTAGTAGAAAATGAGTTGACAGTAAAGGATTTGAAGTTTTTATTCATTAACACTTCAACTCATACGTTCCCAACTTGTTACAATATATTTGAAAAAATCTTATCACCGTATTTTAGGACTAGAATACATTTATTGTTAAGAAAATTGTCTGTTATAGCAAATGCACTACAACAATCTGCTAAATGTGGCGGTCGAAGTGTTGGTATGAGAACTGCAGTAGAAAATTGCTGATGTTATCCCTATTGAAATGGACATAACATAGGATTGGCTAAATAGTAGTGTTATCTCTAATGAGTCATTTCACTGTGACAATAATGTTTATTAATTCTTGTCTCCTGTATTCAGTAAACCACAATAACATGTACGATATCGCCTTTAATCACCATCGTTCTAGCATTACTGCTTATGCTTCTGTGCCGAGCAAGGAGTAAATATGGCTGCCGCCGTCGAGAATGCGGTACTCTCTAATATACACTGCTCTGCTTGGTTGCCTCTCGCATGTTCGGACATTACGGTACAGGACATTATCCGGGATAACACGGATTGAGGTGTTAGTTACAGTATACTGAGTACTTGCTCATTGCTGCGTCCAGTGATTTCCGTAGAAGGTGATTTTTGTGTCTGAAAGGAGTGAGAGGGGAAAGTTATACTGATGGAATTTTAAACGTGAATACTTCTTTATAATGAGACTGATACATGGAGTACCAGAGTGGAAATAGCGATGGAACGTTTGCAGGTTGATCTATTTAGATACTAATACTTTTGTCTCGTTGCATCGAGTATACGACTACAATGTGAGCACGATGTTGAGTTGACGCCGTGCACGATGCGCGGTTGGGGGCCAGTGGCGACTATTTTGGATGTGGGCGAAATTTTCCGGGCAGTATATCTCGCGGCTCCGATGTGCTAGCGCGTTAATTTTGGTGTCAAACGAAAGATCTTGTCTAGATATCTATTTAAGCCATACGTATTCACGCAAAGTCCAGACTGTGTCCCCGACTCAGCCACATCCCGATTTTTTTTAGCAATGAGGAGCAGATGTAGTTTCTAGGGAAAGCGATAGAGGTGCATAACTACACCTCAGATAATTTTTTTTTCTGGCACTTATTTCTTAAATATCGTCTTATTATGTTGACAGGTTTTCTTGCGTGGAGTGTATGTAGCTTTTAGAATACATAATCGTTCCTTATTTTAAAGATATTTAAGTGGTCATATTTACGTTTTATTAGCCTATTAACATTAAAAATACTAAAACGATAGAGTCCATGTTATGTGTGAGCTTTGCTTGAGAAGTAACTTGAATCAGTTGCTAACAAATACGATGATTGAATGATATCTTGCCCTTAATACAATGCATAATATTACAATTACTTACTTAGATACTTAAATGAAAAGAAAGTCAGTGAGAGCGTGAAGAATTATTTCGTGGGAAATCTCCTTATATCGCCATTCTTAATAGAACCACGATATAAGAATGTAAATAAAATAAAAATTAGCGGGTCCACTTTAGGCAAGAAAACGAAACAGTAATATCTATTCTTAGGAGAAGAGAAGTTAAGTGAAATTCGACATTATCTTTCGTTCTCGGATCGTGTGATTTTTGCCTGTGGAAAAATTTAAAGAACGTAGTTTGTGAGCACAATCTCACTCTCTTCAAGAGCTGAGACAATATTACGAGAGAAGATACTCCCATATGCTCCCAAGAACTGTTTTGTGTACATTTTTACTCATTAATAGCTGTCATTTAGGCCTCGATGCCAGCGGAGGACCTTTCAGCAACACTATTATGAAATTGAAGATTACTAGTCAGAAAATTATCTCTCGGCCAGAGAACTGTAACTTTGACTATCGGCAGTCGCTCTCCCACAGGCTGGTTCTCTTTATGGAGACAGCGCAGTATTTTATCTTCTTAATTTGGGCCAGTAAATTACGTTTCAACTGCTTGTTTTTAGTAATATTTTACATAAATATTTTGTGGTTTGCGAATCATCGATACTTCGCTGTCTCCAACCATCGTGTGGGAACTCGCTCGCTGATAACCAAAGTTTCCGCTTTCGGTCGGGAAATAACACAGGGTGGCGTAGGGAAACGGGACATTTTGAATTAACGTAAATGGCACTAATAAACACAGTACAAGCATTATTTATTGATGGAAGTACATGTACATAATATGCCATTTATGTTGCCATTAATACACAATGTCACTTGTCATGTTACTTCTTGAATCTGACATTGGAAAGATGTGCTCCATTTCGGCGTACACATTCTGATAGCTTGGTGTGAAAACTCTGGAATGCTCGGTGTATCATGTCTCCAGGAACAGCAGTGATTTTGTCTTCAATCCTATGTTTTAGTTCACCGATGGTTGCAGGATGTATGCGGTACACATTGCTTTTAAGATGTCCCCACAGGAAGAAATCGCAAACACTGAGATCAGGGGATCTAGAAGGCCATGGAATGTCACCGTTACGCGACATGACGTACCTTTCAAACAATTGGCGATCGGCTTCCATCGATTGTCGAGCAGTATGTGACGTCGCTCCGTCCTGCTGAAACCACATGTTTACGATGTTAAGATTGTGCAGTCTCGCCAATTGTTTGGAAGGCGATCTCAGTGTTTGCGATTTCTTCCTGTGGGGACATCTTAAAAGCAATGTGTACCGCACACGTCCTGCAACCATCGCTGAACTAAAACAGAGGATCGAAGACGAAATCACTGGCATTCCTCGACACATGATATACCGAGCATTCCAGAGTTCCCACACCAAGCTATCAAAATGTGTACACCGAAATGGAGCCCATCTTTCCGATGTCATCTTCAAGAATTAACATAAGTGACATTATGTAATAATGGTAAAATAAATGGCATATTATGTACATGCACTTCCATCAATAAATAATGTTTAAACTGTGTTCATTCGTGCCATTTACGTTAATTCAAAATTTCCCGTATCCCTGCGGCACTCTGTACAAATCAAACTTTGCCTGCTTTTGAACCGAGGATTATGCCTCATGTTTCAGCAATGGAGTGTTTCGTAGATTAAAACTGACAGTGTATGTGTTCCTCAACATTTTAATGATAAGTGAATAAACATTAAACGGAATCGCAGGAACATTTTATTTGTGGTAGGAGAAAATTCCGAAACGTAGATTGGCAAATTTCTTAAACATAAATCTAGCACGCATTAGACTACATATTTTATATGCTCTCTTTCTAATTTGTTTTAGTGCGTTTTTTTGAACTGTGGTTAAATATATCCTAAACATGCACGTTGAAAGAAAGAAATCTAAAAAAATAGAGTGAAAGTAAAGTTAAAACATTTAAAATATCAGATTATACGCAGAAACTTTAAACATTTCCATAGAATTTTTATTTCATGAAGCAAGAATCGTGAGATTTAATGAAGTAATCAGAAGCAACTAATTCAATCAATAAAAAATTTTAAATACAGCAATCATAGAAAGAATTTCATCATACATAATATTAAAATGATGATGATAATGAGGAATGGATTCCTGCAGATGACATTCGAGATTCTTTGGTGTAGAATGTTGTAGAATTATTGAGTAACATACTGCATAAGACGAAAGTGTAGAAGATCACATTACATATTTATTAATTTATCACTCACTCAAAAGTGTACAAGGCGCTTGAAGCGGCTCTTCTGTATATCAAACGGCAGGTTGAAGTCATCGCTATTAATATCATATTGCATAGTAGATGGAGGAACGTTTCATCCAGAAATAGAACGTATTACAAGAAGCAAGTACACAGAACAGAGTTATTCAAGGAATTGTAATTTAAGTTAATGCTTTAGCATTGGCATTTAAGTGTATTACAGTCCGCGCGGTAAGAAAAAATGGCTGGATTTTAACACGTGTTCTGAGATCAGCATTGTCACTCCCACGTAGCGATGTGTGACCATGTGGTGCTTACAAAAGAGCCGGAAACTACGCAAGTTTTCATAACAGCTTAAGAGAATGCAGTGCGGATACTGATTCTAAGAATAAGCTGCTGAACTTCCCATTTTCTGCTGTTGACCTTGAAGTGATATGCAGCGAGAGAGAGAGAGTGGAGTGGAAAGCACGTGCTGAGGAGTTGTCAGGCACTTTCTTTGCCCACAAAAACTGTAAAATGGTTTGTATTCTTTTATTTCATAACTATAATCTTCATCATATTTGAATGCTGTTGGCGCATAGAAACCTTATAATGATACAAGATGCTCTGTTACTCTAAAGGAAGCAGATGGAGAAAGTAAACTTTAAACTCACACCACAAGGTTCAGCATTAAGCTACGTTTTTCCACTCTAGCAACGCTGAACATATGTAATTCACCGTATGCTTTCTTCACTATCACCTCCCCACAGAAGTGAAAAGATAAACGGATTAAATAAATTCTCGGGTCTGTCTGAAAAATTGACGCCTGGTACTCTCTCCTTTCATGGCTAAGTTCGTAGTAATTATGCTTTAAAAGTTTTACTAGAGCAAAATTAATTTAAATTAAAAGAACTATCTTTCAGTATCATCTATTAGTTTCTCTTGAGGGGAGGGGCACGGGCTGGGGACAGCCCTCGCACGTAGGCAGCTTGGATAGGTCCATTATTAACTGGAATGATGTGTATGCCCTAAGGTCCCCTCGTTACAGATTCCCCTAAATATCTGCATCTAAAGAGTCCTTTTAGTAAGAACAAATGTGATTGACATGACTCTCTGTGTTCATCTTTCGCCAGCTAGACAATTAATATAAACTTTCTATCTCCGAATTTCTTTGTCATACAGTATTTCTATTGGGGTATGGGGTAAGAAATTCCGCACTAATCTTAAACGGAAGCATCAGTTCATGATGATAAAAAAGTGATTTATTCCTGACGGACTCACTCTTAATGAAAATGAATGTCAGAAAATATTTTTACAGCTGCAAGAGTAGAGATTCTATATTCTGTTAAATTATTTGGCTTATATATATATTTTTTTTTAATTCTCACCTTTCTTAAGATATACACATTGAAAACATGTCATTCAAGTTATCATAAGCTATGTTTCTGATAAGGAAATTGCAGACTTGTGTTTCTGTTAATATCTTAAAAACTATATATTTTGCGTTTATTTTTACATAGCCACTTAATATATGGGGTTCATCTGTGGGAGCATAGTTCACATGTTAGAAGGGTTTTAAACTACAAAAAAGAAAGAAGTTATGCGACTAATTACTGGAGGTAGGAAATACGATTATTGTAAATCGCTCTTTAAAGATTTAAAAATAATGACTATCTATAGTGTTTGTTTATTCCAACCACTTATAAGTAAAGAAGGAACCTAAATTCTTGTATTACTAGAACTGAAATTCATGACCATAATACAGGGACATCATTTTATTTTTACTAACATTTCTAATATTAACTTGACTATATCTTTGGATAAACGGAAACACCGTTTGCTACGCCCTTCTACGACTGGAGTTCGACGATACAGCGTAAAATACAAACAAATCACTGTACTAGGTATAGGACGGAAGAAAAGTAGTTCATCCATTTACGTAAACTTCGAAATATCGCGATTTTGAGTCTGATAATTTTCATTAGGTTTTTGTTTAATTCAAATACAGTACTGTATTAACAATAAATAAACAAACAAATTTAGAGAATGAAGTTAAATTGAAAAATAATCATAATATGGTTATAATAAATAAATAAATAAATAAATTTAGAGAATGAAGTTAAATTGAAAAATAATCATAATATGGATATTTCAACACATTTTTTAAAATGATGGCAGTTCATTTCGACACAGGCTTCAATTCTTTTGCGCATATTATCGTACTATAGGCTATTGTACCTAATTGCAATTACCAGTTTCGTCCTTCGTACTAGTAACTCATGTTGAAATAATTCTGTACCTACTCTATAAAAGAGTACCTTACATACTGTAAATTCAATCTTCACTTCTGCCCGATCCGAAAAGATAAAAATTACACAGACATGCTATCTACCGTCCGTCCAAATGGTTTTGTCACAGGGTCGTAGAAAGGGAAGATATTACGTGACAGTTAATTACTTAACGAGACACTTTTATTTAAGTTATTTTAAACAGGTGTATAATATTACGTAGAGTCTACACCTGTGGAGTAACGGTTAGCACGTTTAACCGCGAAACCAGGTGGCCCGGGTTCGATTCCCGATCGGGGCAACTTACCTGGTTGAGGTTTTTTCCGGGGTTTTCCCTCAACCCAATATGAGCAAATGCTGGGTAACTTTCGGTGTTGGACCCCGGACTCATTTCACCGTCATTATCACCTTCATCTCATTCAGACGCTAAATAACCTAAGATGTTGATAAAGCGTCGTAAAATAACCTACTAAAATAAAAAAAAACTATTACGTAGATGTCCAATTCCTAACAGAAATTAATGTTTTCAGAAAAGAGCTAAGACAGTCCAGTCACTAGCCGTTACAGAAGGACAAGCAGAAGCGGCTGGGGAAAACCGGGATGCGACGTAGGCAAACGGACGATAGTATCTGTGCGAAAATATGATTCAATATTTAAAGCTTTTTGTCACTGGAAGACGCGAACATATTTCTGGAACGTACTATACTCACTAACTCAGTATGTTTACGTGACTGCAAGGCAACTTTGACTGCTTACGCAGCCTTGGTTCTGCGTGGAGGACAATTGTAAGTTTAGTAGTAGAGGAGGTGGGAGTGAAGTACATTCAAAAACTCAGGTACAATAAAAATTGAAGTAAAAATAAAATGATGTCCCTGTACAAGACAAAGACTTAATATTAATATTCCTCAGATTCTTTTAAGTAGATAACCGAATATATATTTTTTTGTAATGAGGATTAAACACTTTTAACAAATTGCCTGGAATGCTAAAACAGACTCTGCTCAGCAATTTAAAAGTGCCATAAAGAAATGGTTACTGGTGACACCACTTTATTCAAATGATGAATTTTCAGAACTTAAATTTTAATCATGATTAATGCATCTATTTTTTTCGTCAATTGTTTTGTTATTTAATGATAATTGTCAATTTCACTTGTGGTTGCAAACTACAAAAGAAAAAGGATGAATGAATGGGTGAGTGGGTGGGTGCGTGACTGATTAGGTAGATCATCAGTAGCATTTTGTTCGATCTCCATTCCATTATCACTCCATGGCATTTGTCAACATTGTCAATCACCGGCTAGGGACGCACTGAGGAGTCTGGTCTAAGTATGAGCGAAGTTGCTGCTTTGAAACCTGGATACTCAGCGAACCTTAGAATAGTCGATTGGTTTGGGTTGGGAATACCCCAAACTGTAGGTCAGCGTAATAGTTATTTCTCTTGGATATAACGTTAGGGTTCGCTCTTCCCCTTCAGATGATTATGATGTTGATGGTGATGATAACATAATAATAATAATAATAATAATAATAATAATAATAATAGTAATACGAATATGTTACAGAACGGAAGGTAGATGATCAGTGGAACGACCCATGAAGAAGTGGCGCGAGTTAAAATTATGAAGTTATTGATAATAATGATATTTCAGAGGTAACCGTAAGCCGCCTGAGCTTCGGTGGAGCAAGTTGATAATTCTTATATTTCACAGTACATAAATTTCATGTAATGCGTTTAAAACGTGATAAAGTTTAAATAAAGACGCACTTTGTTTCGTCATTGTTTTCACTAAATTGTATTCGAGGAGCAGTGTCCTCTGGCAGAGTACACTTGCCGCGGCTGCAGCGCAATTCAGATATTTGGCAGCCGTAATATCAGGTTAATTTTCGAGGCTCACATACTTGGACACGGTACTTAGTTTTACCTTCGTATTCAGCCATCTTCACTGCGAGTTTCACAATTATTCGTTATTAAACGGACTAGCTATATGTAGGGTGCATAGTTCTCCGAAATAGTCCACGGATAATTTGTTTTCAAATTCTTTTCAATAAAAAAAAATCATCATCGTTTCAGTGATGCATTGAGCGCACTTAGGCCAACTTGGAAGAGAAATGACAGACAAATTTTGCCCGGAGCACTCTATTGGGAACTCCCAGCTTTACTTCTCTTTCAAAGAAAGCCACGATAAGAATTTTATCGTCCCAACATCATCGATCGAGTTTGAATCCTCAAATTGAGAATGCAATTTTTTTTCTGTCCCGAACGCATCGCAGCCTGAACGCTTATTGTGCTTTTCGCTGGATTTGGTGATAGCCAGATGGTATTTGGAGAGATAAGCCCGATAATTCACCAAATAATTACCTGACATTCACCTCATGGTGTGGGGAAAATCTTGAAAAAAAAACAGTCAAGTAATTACTCCAAGCGGATTCAAACCCTTTCCCAAGCGCAACGTCATATCTCAAATCCAATTCGCTATTGTCTGAACGACATCGGTCTTTATTTTTCTCTTTCCCCTTGTTTATTTTCTGTTTCTCTCCGTCTTTCCCTCGCCCTCTTTCGTTGTTTACTTAACCTTCAGTCATTTATTTATAGTCGTAATCTTCTTTATTATATTTTTTTCTTCAATTTGTCTTCCTTTAGTTTTCTCTGGTTTGTTAATTCATTATATTTCTGTTTTTCGTCTCTTGATTCTTCGTTTTATGTCTGTTTATTGCATTCGTTTTTCTTTGTTATTTCTTTTTCTTAGTACTTCTCCCTTAATTTTCCTATATTTAATCCCCATATTTTTTGTTTACTTCTATTTGTTGTTTCTTTTCCGCGTTATAATTTATTTCTTTAGTCCACTCTTTTCTTTGTCTTCCTTGTTTTCATCTCTATTCCTTTGTTCGAATTTTTCCTTTCTTTATTTTCCTGTTCACTTTTATTCTTTAGGATTTTTATTTCCAATTCTATCTTTTTCTGCCTATTTTATTTCATTGTATTCTTTTATCTTTTATACACTTTTTATTAAATTTCTCTGGTCTTTATTTCTTCCCTCTTTCATATCGGTATCCATTTTATTTTCCCTTTATTACGTTTGTTTCTATCCTCTTTCATTGTTTTCTCTTTTTGTAAATCTCTTTCCAATGAACTTTTACACCTGTGGCAACAATCTGAGAGGCAACCACGTCGGATTCAGCGACAAAGTTGAGCACGACGCGAGTGTAGCGTCTTTGTCGTCGTGCCAAGTTTGAATTTTGTAATGTTGTCTGGCCTTTTTGGCACTCGACGCGGGAGGCATCATATTGCTGTATTTGTAAACATAAGCCGTGACGTAAGCTCTTCGATAAATCATTGAATGAAGGCACCATTGAAAGTTAGCGCCTCTGCATCAATGCAGCGGCTACTCCATTTAGCTTATTTGATTAACGTAAAACTTACGTGAATTTCAAACATAATTACCTTTGAATGTGGACGGGGAAGGATAGAAAAACACAGACGAGGAAGGCATGTGGAGTAAAAATAATCGGAATTAAATGTTCGTTTGATATTAGCCTCACATGATTTAAAATCTCTCTTAAATAGGTACCCAATTAAAACTCTCATTAGAAAGAATTAATGTTTGCATTAGTCTCATATCTATTGGTTTTGTAGCGTTACTGATCGTTTTACACAAAATAGCAATGAAGACCATGTATTAAGCAAATTAATACTGCAACGCACTTTAAAAGCATCGTTCGTAGTTTTGTTATGTTAAGATAGGTCATAAGTTGTCTTAGTCCTTCTCATGTGATTTATTCTTGAAGGTGACTGAAGCTATGCATGCTCGTTGAGATTGTTAAATTTAGGTGGTGTGAAAACAGCAATAAAATAACAAAGCTGCAGATTCATGCTCGACATGTGGAAATAAACAATAGATATGAAGCGCAAGGCTTGCTCACTAGCGTTCAGCACAGAGATTAATGGCTTTGGTTTTTTATTGTGAATTATATTAGTTCCCATGTGGTCCAAATGTTAGCTTTTCCGACTAGAAATCCAGGAGGCCCTGATTCGATTCGCGGTAGTAAGAGCTTAGTATATAGACCCTTAGTCGTTGTCTTGTATTTATCTTCTGACTTTGTCCAAATCCTATGGAACCTTGCTATTTCTAATTTTCTACTGTTGGGTTTTAATTTATTACAAAATTCAGGGCATTTACAATATTAGTATAGTAAAAGTCCAATATAACGCAGGTGTGAGAGATATACTTCGCACTAGTGTTAAGCTTAACAGCGGTATATCAGAGAGTGACCTGTACAGGGTTGTTTCCGATCTCAGATAACGAATTTGAATGACGTTATGTGCGTCAGGAATCACACCGACAGCTGAATTGCAGCGTGAGGTGACAGACCAGTAGTGAGTGATTTCATAATCAGAGTCCACGGTGTATCACAGTAGCAATGCCCAAGAAAATCGAGCCTTTTTGGGAGGGATACATAACCCTTTCCGATGCCAAGTACACTTACGTGAAAATCATAGGTGCCAGCAAAAAACGTGGTTTCGTTGTTTCCAAGAAAGGCATCTTGTGTGTACCTAATAAGATTGGCAAAGCTCGGATGAGATTAATTCCAGAGTGGAAAAAGCAATCAAATCCACCCCCGTTACAAGTCGCCGCACCTCACGAGATGATACAAATTAATTCCATTCGAGCTTTACCAATCTTATTAAGTACACAGAAGATGCCTTTCTTGGAAATAACAAAACCTTGTTTATTGCAGGCTTATTTTATTTTCACTTAACTGTACTTGACAAGGTTGTTATGTAACTCTCCCAAAAAGGCTCGATTTTCTTGGGAATTTCTGCTATGAGTCGCCGTGCACTCTGATTATGAGATCACTCACTACTGGCCTGTCACCTCGCGCCACAGTTCAGCTGTCGTGAGACTCCCGACGCACATGATGTCATTCAAATTCGTTATCAGAGATCGGAAACAACCCTGTAGAGTGACAGAATTTCTAAGTTGATATTCTTCTTTCATCATTCTGTAATTGTTTCTTGTGGGATGTCGCCCTCACGTGATAAATATAAATTCGAATCTCTGTCCTTCACAGTATGAACTATTTTAAGTATTAGCACTCACTAAATACGAATTTCTTTTCTAAGACATCACTCAGGCACTCAACTCGAGACTGAATACTACGCCACTCTACTGTGTAATTAAAACTATTTACGTATGGACAACCTAAGGATTATTGCCTTCAGTTGTTTGCTAGTGCTTAGAGACGCGAGCCTAAACTAGAGGTAGTTTTCTGAGAAAATAGCCAAAAGGAGCTGGAGCAGAATCAATTGTGTGTGTACTTAATTGGCCTTAAACCATTAGAAATGCCATGTACTTCGCAAAAATATTTAGAATCAAAGAATTTATTCATAAAGAATAAGTGTAATGATAGAGGCTAGAGATGGCAGGAGTCTCAATCTCAACTCGAGATAGGGTAATGGTAAAAGTGTGGAATGGTTCAATGTAGACCAATTTACTGAATCTCTGCAGGTAACATTTTCATTAATAATAGTGTTTTTTTTCGCGGGAGGTCATACTGTTTATCTTGTTATATCCAGATCCGTGGTAAGTTATATCGGATCGTCCTATATTGAGCTTCTACTGTATTCAATATAATTATTGATTTTTTTAAATCTCTTACTGCTTTGGCAAATGGAAAAGAACTTGGAGGCAATTTTGGTTATTTTGGAAATATTGTAGTTTTAGTAATAATTTAATAGTTTCCTGAAATTATAGTTACCATGTATTGTAGGTCCCTATCACCACGGCATGGCGCGTCTTCAGGTTGTGGATAGAGGAGACGGCCTCCAGAAATGGAGGGTAGCTGCGAATATAATGAATAAGCAGTCGTGGACAGCCGATAAGGGGTGGTCCTCCAGCTTGGGGGTTGGACGAAGGGCTAACAACCCATCACCGTAAAAAACAGCTTGTTACGAAACCTTACAATAAGCAATTAGGAACATTAAATCCAGACGTTTGAGATGGGCAGGGCATGTAGTACATATGGGCGAATCCAGAAATCATATAGAGTGTTAGTTGGGAAGGCCGGGATGTAGATGGGAGAATAATATTAAAATGGATTTGAGGGAGGTGGGATATGATGGTAGATACTGGATTAATCTTGCACAGGATAGGGACCGATGACGGGCTTATGTGAGTGCGGCAATGAACCTCCGGGTTCCTTAAAAGCCATTTGTAAGTAAGTATGGGATTATAGTTAGTAGAACGTCTGACTAAGAATTGGTCGAGTTCGATGCCGAGCGGGGACAATGGTCACCGTGACCACGAAGTGTAACTTATTCCCCGATAATGTGAAACGAATCACCCGCAAAATCTTTCTGAAATAGCGCCATAAACTGTTTAGTGAGAGAATATCTGAAGTTACAAATCGATCTTTATTTATTTTTAATTTCAATTTATCCGAGATTAATAGAAATCGCGCAGCGTCCAAATTGTCGACAGCTCCGTTTGCGGGGAGGCCAAGCGCCCCAGAGCAGGACAGACACTGAATCAGACCACACGGAACACGGCCCGTTCTAATTCGGATCTTTTGTCATTAACAGAGAACAATCAGGAGGAATTAATGTGGTGAGATGCCGCGTTCTTGGCAGCTAGGTTGTTGTGTGGGACTAACAAATTGTCCGTCGCGCGGCCATCTGGCGTCTTCCTGCCTGAGGCTGCTCACCTCTGATCCGCCATGTTTGCTGGAATATATAGGTGTCACAAAGTTCATCCAACCGAGGAAGTCATTTCATAATTCGGATTGATTAATATCAAAGTTCTAGATGGGCAGTGTAGGATAGGTTTCCTTGGAGTATGTCGCTTGCTATTAGAGTTCTCGTTTCATCACAGTAGGCATATTATTACTTTCCACTGACTTTCAGTAGCTTCTGTAATTTAAAAATATTGCCAAATAATAAAGTACTTTGTCTCTCGTTAATTATTAAAAATCGGCTCTGAACTCGTTCATGTGACGGAAGATTAAATAAGGTGGACATTTTGTAACTAATTATTTATTCTTGGAGGTGGCGAACCGTTGGCCGAACGGCTAGAGCGTTCGTTTTGCAATGTTGAAGACTCTCGAGTTTAAATCCCACAGAGACAAGGAGAGTAGTTTCAGAGAAAGACGGTGATGAAGCAGTTCTTTTTCGAAATATTCGCGTTTTCCATGTCATTATTCCCTCATTTTACCGTGATCTAGGCCTAACTTACAATAATATTGACTGTGCAGTAATAGAGGAAAACTATGACTATATAATTTTCTTCGGGAGAATACAATTGACATATAGCCTCCCCCTATAGAGGGAGAGCTCTATTTGTCTCACGCTACTCCGCGTAAGATATGTTTGCATGCTTGGAATTGTTCACTTGGTTCACATTCTGCACTGTTTTGATATTGTTCTCTTAACTTGTTTCTGTCGCACTGGTTTTAGTCACTATTCATTTATCTTCTTAGGTTTTTCCTTTTCTTGCTCTGATTGACCAATGGCTTCCTACATGTTCTCTGAAGAGGTCGGCCTATCTTGTTTTTGGTCTTCCACGTGATCTCTTGCCATCCGCGTTATCTTTCCTAATATATTCTGTTATCAAAAACAAGGTGAGATGAATATGTACAAGTCATATGCTCCAGATACATTCTGCAGACTATCTAAAAATCTGTCCGTTGAATTTTGCAAATTGTGCGATGTAGGCTAAATTACTAGGAAGAGTCATAACTGTCATAAGACTCAAATAAGTTACAAATTGAAGTAACGACCTAATTTCTGAATGAGAGACCTGAAGCTATCATCCCTAGATGACAGTATTATCGATATGCGCACAAGCAGCACAAAGAAGCAGCAGTTGCAAGATGGTGGCACCTCTGCACGAGCGTATCATTTGCGACTTGATGCAAGCTTTCTCTCGAGGTGGTAATGATGTCCCCAAGACTCATTACCTGTGACTGTGCGGGCTAGCATATCGTTCCCTTCATCTTGTCTGCTCTGATCAAGTCGCCGGTCCACCTTTGAGAGAACTTCTGCACCTAATTATTGTAGACTGCTGTATGTGACAGACAATGTTCACTCTACACAAGTAGCATTTCATTATGAATATCCTTTGCTGCCAAACCTTTACCGCAGAAAAATCACATAATAGAGCGCTACTTGACAACGTACTCTCGCGCAGAGTTGCCACCATCTTGGAACTGTCGTTTATTTTTTTCACTTGTGCGCACATCGATCATCTTGACACCTGAATAATACTCCAAATGTTTGTAACAAAGTTTGTCATCACAACAGGTTCTTCAGACTCGATTCGTTCATTGACACAGCCAGTGATAACGGTACCTTAAAAAACTAATACTGATACTGTTAGATGCGCATGAAATTCTAACCTTGTAGTTCCTTCACGATGTCAGATTAAGATAATACCACCTACTATAAATCAACGTTAGAAAATTTTACATGTCATTAATTAGAGGCTCAATTTGTGTAATAGCCAGACAAACGACCCAAGAGTTACTGATCCTCAAAGTCGTTATAATTTTTCCTGAAGATAGAACCTGAATGTAGTTTGGAATAGTTGGAGATGTTAAGTTCCAGCACACAGTGGAATACGCGGAAGTTTTCTTCTGAACACAATCACCGTGAAAGCCAGTAATCTCATATTTAGATTAATTAATTACAATTCATGAATGAGTGACGTTTCTGGTAGAAATTGTATTTAACTACAATTATTGCCAGTGTTTTCCACATTACAGTGGTTTGTGACTACCCATCGGGCACAGTTTTACCGAGTGCAGCTATTCCGTCGGACAGGTGGCAGATCTATTACGGGGAATTGATAGAATGATAGATTAAAAATGATGATGAAAGGTGAATGGAGATTGGAAAGGAATCAGGTCGTGGTCCCTGATATTGATATTATCCAGATATTCGTCTGGAGGGACTTGAGAAACCACGAAAAGCTCAAGTCAAGATAGCTGATCCTGAAATACTGTATAATAATAACAATGAAATGATAATACTGTACATTGAAAGTTCTATGTGTGATACAGGAATAGAAACATAATACACTTTGGACCCATGCAGTGCTTAATATTTCTCACAAGGGTATATGAGAACTGAGCAGTAAGTTTTTAACGTTTCTAGCTTGTACATTAGATTATATAGATAACTATCACTTATCTGACAAATTTACTGATGGCGAGAATACGAATTAATTTTCTGAATACTTGAGTTACAATTACTTATAAAATAGAAGAGCAAATAAGTACACACTTACTATTGTAACGTCGTACTTTAAACTCAAAATTCATAGGTTACCTGTAAAAGAGTAATTGTTAATATAGCTGTATGCCTTTTATTCTAAGTGGATGTATTATTATTATTTCATTAATAAATCATTTTTAAGGAGATAAAAAGTTGTTAACAAAAATAAAACCACACTCAAGCTATAATGATTGTAGATTGCGCCAATTCTTCATGATGCATGCTGTTGCTTCTGAAGATGCTTAACTGCAATACCTGGATTGTTGAATGAATGAATGAATGAATGAATGAATGAATGAATGAATGAATGAATGAATATGGAGAAAGGAGGAAATATCAATGGTACACGATCATAATCGCGTCCTTGCAACGATACCAGAAACTCCTGGATGGATCAATGTCGTCTGTCTTTCATGACCCAGAGCCGTCCACCCGAGAAAGACTCGGACATTCGTTAAACTGAATATTGGACCACTCCTCGAGACGGAAGAGCATTGCATACTGTCTATAACGGCAGGCGTTTTGTAGCAATATATCATTTTTATTTTTCGTAACCGGTTGTGCACGATCCTAATAGTGATCTAATTCCTGTAAAATAGGTAAGGGCATTTTTTAGAAACAACAGTTAAAGTTTTCTCAGATTTTATACAGAGTCCTGCTCTCTCCCCCCAAATATTTAAATAAAGTCGGCTCCTGTGACTGACACACGGCATTATCATTCGCAATAATAAATAAGTACCTAATTGCTGCGTAAAACATGTAGGTCTAGTGAGAAACTGAATCGTCCTTACGACACATACCTCTGTTCATTCCTTTCTTTCCTATATCTGCTTTTCTTTGATTGTTCCTTTCTTAATCATCACTGTGTATATAATTTTATTTAATTTTAGGAATTAATTGTGAAGCGTGGCCCCAACTGTAAGTAAATTAGTAATCGCAGAGGATTCGCATTTTCGCCGCTTCGAGTTGATGGATGTACCATGAACCTCACTGCACTCTCGCGGTGGAGTAAGATTTTGACTAGGCGGCCATAGAGTGGGTGGAGGCTATTTCGGACTGCAGCGAGACGGTTGACCAGGGCGTGACCGCCATGTAGTCAGCGGCGGCGGAATCACTATTAGCACTTCGACGCCCAATTAATTTTAATTACATTATGGATCACTATTTTCATAGCTGGAGTAATAAGAACATACTTCCCTAGTATTACGAAAGTTCATGAATTTGTTGAAAATGTACAGTAGTCACTAACAAAAAGTTTAACGTACATTTAAAAGCAAGTTCTTTTACTGCACAACCATATTTATCAATAAATTCGTCAATTTACCCACTGTTTAACGAGTTAAACTGTTTTCGAATTTCATATGTGTACCGGTTGATTCAGAATAACAGTGAAATATATTGTTGGAATATACATTCGTGGACAAATTATTAGACTAAATTAATTATATGTGCAACAAAGCTGTATTTATCGGCAGAAATAATGAACAAAATGTATTTTGCACAGAAATAATGAACAGAAAATTGAGTTTGGAGGTTACTAATATTTTGTGAACTTTCCCTTATTCTTTATTAACACGTTGATTTTGTCAGGGATGCTGGAAACCAAAGTTTCACACTTTCTTTGAATATCAGCATTATTTAGCCAGATATCAGACAATGCTTAAATGAGTCCATGTTTTGTTGTAAGCTTCTTTTTGTTCACTTTCTTCTTCAGTATAGATCACAGATTTTCAATTTCTTTCATGTCCGGTCTTCTTGCAGGCCATGGGAGAACAGACTGTTGAATATCTTCTACAGTATATAATTAAAACACCAGTAGTACCAACACTGCCAGAAAAAATATACTTAACCAATGGAAAAATATACTAGAAGATGTAAACAATGATATTTACAACAACAGACACTCTGTGAATTATACTGATAGTTGATATGACGAATTGTATTATGTTTCCAACAAAAACGTTTTGGTCTAATATAATTTGCCCACGTCTGTAGGTGACACCAACACAAACATTTTATGGTAGACAATGAATTGCCGGTGTAGCGTCAGTTTATGCAGGTCATTAAAGTGTAGACATCTCATCTTGCACTTCGAACTTGGTTTTTAAGCTGATTATTGATCTTTATAAGAGTCAGGTATTCCATAGTGTGGCACTGTAATGTTTGCGATATTGTCTGGAGACCATCACTCCAACGGCTGCAGCGATTTCCTTCATATTGTCAGAACGGCATAAAACATGCGCTGTGATGTTAAAATCTGCTTACATATTCGGCTCTCATAATACACCTTGTTATATTAAATCATGACAAAGTACATCAATATCGGTGTAGCACCCCTTTATGAGAGCATACAATCAGTTGGTGAATGAATCTCAGTGTGCAGGTGATGTTGCACACCTGCCAAGTACGGCACAAGTTTAATGCTCTAATGTGAGAAAGTGAGATTTTCCGACCACTCATTACCCATCTGAAAATAGCTCGTTCATCTCTGCTCCCGGTCGGGAACACGCGCATCAAGACATGCTTGCATGGCCTGCGTAGACTTCTTCATTACGAATCCATAACCTCACACGTAGTTTTATTCATTATAATTCTGATTGATAATAACGCGCACACAGTTATATTTTATTTTATATTGAACATTAATCTATGTTACAGCAGTTGTTCGAAGTGGTGTCTGTCTGCGTTCATACATTCCCGACATTTTTTGTTGAAATTGTTATTCACATGCAAAAATTCTACATATTTATGTAGACTAATGCTTACAAATTTTCTTCTTATACATTTTCCGAGTTCGTCTATAGTACAGTTGAACAACGATCGAGAAAGCAAGATTAACAGCGCCTGCAAAGCCGAAAACCCGCACGACAGTGTTGCCTACATCGTTGACTGCTTGTGAGTGAATCAAGCGAGCGTTCAACACATCGGGAGTGGTCAACTCTCGAACGTCAAACGCCTTGAATCGTCACAGTTGTTTATACCAGGCTGAACTTTTATCTGTTCTAGCAACTGTTATATACAGGTTGGAAATGAAATAACCTTGCAGATTGAAAGGGACGATAGAATACTCTGAAATTAATAGAAAACCTATATTACGTTTTGTGATTAAATGCACTGTTAATTAGAAAATTAAGTTTCAGCAGTCCGGCAACATCACCGCTAACACACTCTTCTCATGATACAGATGTGAGAGATCAAGGGATTCGGTGTGTCTCGCTAGATGAGCTGTTCTCTGGAGCTGTGTTGCAACCAACTCGCACCGTACAGTGGATTGAATTCAGAGGTTTTTAAAATTAAATTTACACGAAAACCGTCCACACTATTGAAATACGCCAGAGGGATAAATTATTCTTCTATTAGTTTTCCTATCGATATGAACAAAAATCACGATCCTGCTCGCAGTAGTTACAGAATAAGATGTTGTTAAACATTTAGGAAAAATAACTTACTTTTTTTTTTTCTGAAAAAAAAAATACTGTGAACATTCTACTAATATAATATTATAGTTTTTGTTACATACAACATGAGCTATTCGCTCTGAAAATCTGCAAGGCTATTTCACTTCCACCCTGTATGTATAAACATCAGGTTAGCCTATTTGAAACATCTTCTCTACCTTTCAGTGTATAATAATCCGTTTTCCAATCTTTATTTAATTACTAGACCCTTATTAAATGGATAGGAATTTTTTTTTCATATGTTTGAGATCAAGTCTACAATCTCAAGTAAAAAAATATTAATACTTTATTTAACGTTATGTTTTATGTTTCTTAGAAATGCAAATTTATTTGAGAATTCTTTCTTCTATTTATGTAACCATAGGCAATATCTGATAATAGAACCAGATCCTTTTGTTAACTATGACACTTTTATTTTCTTTTTGTATCAATTAAACATCTCTAATGTTATTTATTTCAATGATGTATGTTATTCAAAGTTACGAAATCTTTCCACGCCGACCAAATGCTATTTCGAGAATGATGAGCGAGACGAGAGTTACGAGACGAGACTCGAAAGCCAAGTGAAACGAATGCAGTGAGCGAGAGCGGAAGTTAGTTTTGTTTGTCTCTAGTCTATTCCTGTATACTCTATTTTTCCCTCTGATTGAGGTTCTGGCTGATATGTAGGCTTACATCTATTATCAGGCAGTACATCTCACTTGACGATATGTCGGAGGAAGAAAAAATTGTTTGTATGCATTTGAAGTCTGATTAGTGTAACATGTAGCTAGTCATTGATGCATGCAATGGAGGGGGAAAGGAACTGGCCACCCTAACCCATGATCTTCTGGCATAGTTGCCTCATAAGTGATGTCTTCTTGGTATCACTTGTGAGGTTCAGACCTGTCTTCGGATAGTTGACTAAACAACAACTCTGTTTTTAAGGGTTTCTTAGGATGTGAATAACAATTTTATCAAAAGACCGTTAGTATGTAAATACAGACGGACATTGCTTTAAACAGCTGCCATGTCACAGAAGCTTGCATGTTATTGTTAGTCAAAATTACGTGAGTAAAAGTACTTATGAAGTTATCGATCAATAATGACACAATCTACACCGGCAATGCAAAGCACGTTTTGATGCGCGTGTTCCCGGCCTGGAGCTGAGCTGAAAGCTTAAGACAGTACGTGTGTAGGTGTTACATATACTGTATACTAATAAACGTACCTAATAGAAAATTTGAGGAAATCCATGATTGTATGTAACGTCTATAAGAATTAGGGTAATGTAATTAGGACAAATAAGTACAATGTGCTGGAAAATTTAAGAGTGTCCAATGAACGAAATGAATTAAGTTATGAATAACAGTCAGTCCTCGAGTGAAATATAGTAATGCATTAGAAGAGAATGTATTATTAAGGGAACAGATAAAGAATTGTTTTTGAACCACAGACAACTAATAATAATTAACTAGCATACTGTAGGCCTATATAAAAGCGTATTATGTAAATGTCCGGTTATTGTTATTGTTATTTTTCGCTCTATATGTGGATAATGCCAACGCGTCCGTGTCAGAGAAGAAAATTGGTTTACTCCCGTACCGTATATATAACAATACATGCATTACGGGTATGTAAACCAGAGGCTGTAAGAACATTTTAATTTTAAAGTGTAGGCATATTCTTGGTAATGTGTTGGTTTTGAAGAATTGGTAAATGAATGAATATGTAAAGTTTATTTTTATTAATATATTGTTTGTCTAGAAGAGGATTAAAAAAATTTATATTGTATTCAAAACGTTTAATTCGGCGCTAAGAATAAAGTCATTATTTAGATCGCCAAGGACGGCGAAATGAAGATGAGTTTAGATATCAGTAATGTGTAATTATACAAATAAATGTGATATTCAAAATAAACAAAATCTTTGATAAGTAGCCTATATTGAATGATTCAGCCGACAAGCTCAGTAATGTATACGAGTCAATTTCCATACACATGGGAGTCCGCATATATACATAACCTACTTGAAAGTGCTTGTAGCTCGCGCAAGGAACGATTACCGAAAGGCAATGATGACGTTGCTGTCTGTTTTGACGTGTGTATGTAGGCATGCCGAGGGAGTGAGAGATACTGGCCGATGGAAGTACTGTCTCTTCCAAGAAGATTAAAAAATGAGGACATCGCTGTCGAAATAAAGAGCGTAGCAAGAGAAAAATTCGAAGCTAATTAAACGCGCAACATATGTTTACGAATGAAATAATAATACCGTGCGATACAAGACACGTATTCACATGCAATGAAACAAACTAAAGTCGTAATGTGACTATCACAAAATTCACAACGCAAGACTGATTCTATCGATGTCATTTCTCTTCCGACTGTACTCTTGAATAGCCTATCATTTAAGTCAGGCATGTCAAAACCCTGCACATTGTGCACTGGTCTGCGTGCAACGTGCAGTTCCTATTCCCCTACCTGGAGGGAGTGAATCGGCTTGGAGGGGAACGCGACAGGGCTGTACAGTACCTATAGTAGCAGATCAGCTTTTGTTTCAGTAACACAGATCAGTACGGGTGCTCATTGAGCTGTGATTGTGAATGCGTTATGGAAAATAAAGTGAGGAATCCATAGATATAACGAAAAAGAGAAATCACGAATCATATAACATAACTGTTATGTTTTCCTCAGCCAATAGTAATTATTTTAAAATGAAAGGCTTTCATCATATCATGTGGACCTAATAGTGA
The DNA here is from genome assembly GCF_040183065.1 of Periplaneta americana. Lineage (NCBI taxonomy): Eukaryota > Metazoa > Arthropoda > Insecta > Blattodea > Blattidae > Periplaneta > Periplaneta americana. The sequence goes on along the minus strand of NC_091122.1, from coordinate 99,599,266 downwards.
TATGAGAATTTAAATCATATTGGTAAAGTTCTCAAAATATGATATTCGCCTGCTCTTATTTCTTAATTAGTACTCTCACGGCAAGACAAACATGAAAATGATGTTGTTTTTGAGTCTGTACTAACATAGCCATCAATGGTTAGACGACTTACAACTTTTATTTGATAAGCTGATAAGTGATGAGAATATAGTGAGTAATGCATGTGAGGCTCTTGAGGTTGTAAGGGAAGGAAGAAAGCAACTATTTGTAAGGCGGAAAATTTTTCTGGAAAAATAATACATAATGGCGAATTTTCCACCTCACGTTACTATATTATCTAATATACTTACGTTAATAAATCTTTAAACCTGACATAAAGAAAATGTCCTCGCTTCACAGCTTGTGAAGTACTCTTTTAACTCAATTCAGTAACGCTCGCAACTTGCTAATACTTGCTCTCAACGTTTTCCAAATAAACTATATATAAATTTAAATTCAAGCTTAATTTATCCAATTTATTAATAATAATAATGTGAATTTATATTAATATACAGCAAGGAAATGATTCCAGTGTAAAAGCCTCACAATGTCCTATTGCATGTAATTGGGAGTAAAATATTTTCTTTCTTAGCATTTGTGCACCAATGGTCCCAATAATGCTTGAGGAACAATGAAAGAGTATTATTTTGAAATAGTCAGTACCTACTACGTAAAATGAAATATTGTGTTCGTTTTTTGTTGTTTCGAAATTTACTGCTAGGCTATATTTATATTTTCTTCAAATACTGTATACAAATCATGTAAATAAATGATTCTTTACAAACGACTGCATTGTGAATTGTAACTGAGTAATTCTATTGTTTCTTGTGTTACAATTATTGTCAAATATAGACACTGACAATAATTGTGTTTTTTCCTTCTGCTAAGTATGTTTATAATGTCCAAATGTCAATTTAATTGAACACTAGAAGCGCAGAATAGAATCTTGTACATCCCTCCCGCTAAGAACTGATAAGGGCAACACGTGAATGACGCAATCTGCACAGACCGGCGTTCCGCGCACATACACTGCACTTTCAGTGTCTGATTTTTGACATGCCTGATTTAAGCTATGTCGTGACCTTTCCTGTCGCCCGCTCTTCCTTATCACATTGTTTCATTCGCATTCCTTCCGTCAGTATTCCCTGCTTGCGAGACCTATATTATTCATGGGGCATTGCAATATATGTATGTATTTATTTACACTGTAAAAATGCAATTCAGTTATTTTTTCGTAGGAATTATCATCTTCCGCGGTGCTTCGTGTGTTAAACATTCCACTTATTAATTAAATCCTCCTGTACTTTACTCTCTTGTACCATAAATTATTATTGTTATTATTATTATTATTATTATTATTATTATTATTATTATTATTCATACAATCATTCATTCATTCATTCATTCATTCATTTATTTAACGGCAGTCCTGCTAGTTCTGAATGCGAATGAGCTAGTTAAAAATTCTGAAAAGAATGAGGATTTGAAAGTTCAAACTTTTAAGGCAATTAACGATAACATGTAGATGATGATGGTGCATTATGATTTCAATAGCGACGATGAGCTGTTAGCATGGTAATAATGACATATATTTACCTAACGATCCCTTTAAACAACAAAAATTTTGGTAGCCCAAATTGCCATGAGGTACACCCCTTGCCGTTTGGAATGTGGTTTTGGCCGCTGTGAACTCTGATCTTTGCCAGACTTTAAAGGACCCGCCGAAAGCCTGAGGTCAATTTTTAATGGCAACTTGTCAAAAAAAATAATTGCAGTGATAAAATCATGTATCCGGCGTCAAGTTCTTTGTCACAGAATGTGTAGTCTGAACACAAATAAATAGACCTATTCTTTATTCAGTTTTTGTGTGTTTCGGAGTCTTTCTGGAATTCAGTATCTCCATTGGAGCTAGGGTGCTTTATATATAGGATATTTTTTTGTTCCTATATAGTTTTCTGTTATTATATATTGTTTTAGGAGAATAATTTCAGTCGGTGCTGTGATATATCTCCTGCTTAGCTCAGTTGCTAGAATATTCATCGTGCAGAGCTGAAGGTCTTGGGTTCGATCCCCTTTGCCAGAACGAATTTTTATTTTGAGTAATATAGGCCTATGCTATATGGGAATCTATTAACTGTCATTATGCTTACCATCTGAGATTCACGGGTACAAATCCATCCGAGGTCGACACATTTTTAAGTACGCCCTTAGTTTGGCTCCCTCCGGAAAGACAGTCACTGTGGGTTGATGTCATAGATTTAAGTTGCGCAAAAGAATCTTGTCTCTTATAAAGGGCTGGAGGCAAAGCTTGTCGATCATTTCTCGTCCAAGTTGAATTTCAACGCTTAATAATCTCCACAGTTAAAAGTGTCATTTAATAAAATAGGTACTCATTACTATTCTAGGGAGAATACTTTTCATGACTTGCACATCTCATTATTTGAAGCCGTGGGAGATGAAAATGCGTGAAGAATTTTTTTATCACGATGTAAATACCGCTCTTACGTCATTATATTGGGTGTAACAAGACGTATGTTATGAACGTAAAGGTATGATAAAACCCATTGAAAGCTTCAGTTTTATTAAGCAACCCCGCTCTTCCGACGCGTCTCTAAGGAGCTTGCGTCCTAGGATATAGAACTCATGGCGCCTTTCTGTTGGTATCCAACGGTGAGAGTCACAGAATTGAGCCAACAACACTACAAACGATATTCATAATGCCTTCCCCCTACTTCATTGGTCTCATTACATCTGCGCTTCATTGAGCGCATTACATTTGCACACATTAGAGGATGATTCCTGATCTGTTGAAAAGCTTCATTGATCTGGTTAATCAGTTTATACCTGGTGTCAACAGAGGTGAGGTACGCAAGAATATTGACATACCTCCAAGTGTAAAAATCAAGTGGATTGAGATCCGGAGATCGTGTAGGCTATGTTACACTCCCCTTTCCGCCTATTCACCTGTCATCAAAGGTGTTGTTCACATGTCGCTATCAGCGAGACTGAAATGTGGAGGGGCACTACCGCGCATCGTGTTGAAACCACATCTTCCGAAGGACTGCGAGCGGAATCTCCTCCATGTGTAAGATGATCATTGTTGCGCAGAAGTAATGAGTGCAATGAAGTAAGGGGAAGCGACTTTGAATATCGTTTGTACTATTGTTGGTTAATTATGTGATTCTCACCGTTGGATTGCCTACATACAGGCGCCAAGTTTTTCTAGATTCTAGGACGCGTAGCTTCCTAGGTAAGCGTCAGAGGAGAGAGGTTACTTAGTGAAAAATGTTGCTTTCAGTGAGTTCTATAACACCTTCAAATTCGTAACATAGGTTTTATTACACCCTGTATGTGCTTTTCGCTTGTAACCCCTATCGGGCGCGTCCCCTTGGTGGCGAATGGGGGATCCCACTAAATATGGTGGGGTGGTCCGAATAACTACGGTAATAAGGACCCGTGGACCAACAAGGAGCCCTGTTTCTGGGGGCTTAAATACTGGAACACCCTATCTCCAGGGGACATAAATATGGAGGTCCCATGCCCGGGGTTAATGGGTGAAGACCTCAACGGCGACATTCACAGCGGCGGAAGAGGCAGCCCTTCATATGGGGATGATACATATGATAGACGTGACTGTTAGTCTATGAGCTGGCAATCCCAGCAACAGTCTTACTCTGCTTCACGCTGGTAACGTGTCCAGAGGACAGTTAATTCTACTCAGTCTCTTCAAGGAAACAGAAATGGCCGGATAAACATTATGACGAACCAAGCTCAGAAAAAGGACAAAAGACATGGAATATCGGAAGAATTGAAATTAGGTGTTTGGAATGTAAGAGGTATATGTCACAAAGAAGAAGAATTACAGAAAGAACTTAAACAAGCAGATATTGATATAGCAATAATCCCAGAAACAAAAAAGAAATTAAAGGGATCTGTAGAGTTGGAAGATTATATAATGTTATATAGTGGAGTCCCACAAAATAAGAGGGCGTCGGCAGGAATAGCAATACTATTGAAGAAAAAATGGAAAACAAAAATACAGAACTATGAATTTATTAATGAACGCTTAATGAAACTGAGATATAAAACACCTAGAGGACCAATGACAATAATAGGATGCTATGCTCCAGAGGAAGGGAGATTGGAAGATACAAACGAATTTTACGATCAGCTACAAACTATATTGGATAAAACAAATAAAAATGACTATATAATTATAGCAGGAGACTTAAACGCCAGAATAGGAAATATACCAATTGGAAAAATTATAGGAACAAATGGAGAACCCACAATCAATATCAATGGAAATATCTTAAGAAATTTTGCATTATATAACACACTGAAAATCACAAATACATTCTTCCGCCATAAAGATATACATAAATATACTTGGAGTGCTAGAGGTAGCCGTACAATCATAGATTACGTGATCGTAAATGAAAAAGTATCAAAACTGGTAGAAGACACACGAGTGTACAGAGGATATGATGTGGGTACAGATCATTTTCTATTAATATCAAGAATATCAATACCATCTAGATGGAAACAAATTAAAAGAAACATAAATGAACCAAAACAAACTTTTAAAGTTCATCTCCTACAAGAAGAAAGTATACTACAACTGTATCAGAAGCGACTTAATCAATATATAGATGAAAGACCAATAAGTAATAATATAAATTCAGAATGGGAAGAAATTAAACGTATAACTATAAAGGCTGCATCAGAAGTATTGGGTAAGAGGACAAAAAAATATAAAAATAGAGGACTCAAAGTTTGGAATGAAGAAATTGCGAACATAATAAATGAAAAGAAAAAAGCATATTTACAGTTCCTAAGTAATCAAACAACAGAGAACCGAACAGAATATAAGAGGTTAAATGCTGCAGTGAAACGCGAAGTGAGGAAAATAAAGCGACAAAGTTGGGATAAATATGTGAATGACTTACAACACGACCTACACGGACGACAAGAGAAAGTATATAAAGTTCTAAAACAGTTGAATGAGAATGAGAAAGATAGACTACAGCATAATCCAATTAAGAATGAAGAATGGAACAAATATTATAAGAAATTATGGACTGATCCAGAAGGAGATAAATTAGTAATAACAAATGTTAATGAAAATGTAGATTTAATAAGTATGGATGAACTAAGAGAAACTTTAGAAAACTTCAAAAACAAAAAAAGTCCAGGAACTGACGGTTTGAATATGGAACTATTTAAATATGCGTCTATTAAATTCCAAACGAGGCTTTTGAACATTATTAATATGTGTTGGAAAAATGGACATTTACCAGAAGAATGGAATATTGCATTGATATGCCCGATTTTTAAAAAGGGAGATCGAACTAAATGTGATAATTATAGAGGAATCAATCTTTTGAACTCAGGTTATAAGATTTATGCAAAAATTATAACACAAAGAATTGCTCCAATCTCAGAAACTATACTGCATGATTCACAAAATGGATTTAGAAAAGGACGTTCCTGCAATGACTGTATCTTCACGATAACACAACTTATGGAGAAACGACGAGAATATAACCTACCAACTCTAATAGCTTTTATAGATTATGTAAAAGCTTTTGATAAAGTTAAAAGAAATTTGCTATGGGAAATAATGATTAAAAACGGTTTTCCTCAACATCTTATAAGAGTAATACAAAGTATGTATACAAATACAAAGTTTAAATTGGAGAAATCCATAGAAGAGGATAATTTAATAGAGATTAATTTAGGAGTACGACAGGGGTGTCCATTATCGCCTACCCTATTTAATATATATATTAATGACGCAGTTGTACGATGGCAGACTATGCTTAAAACACATTTTAAAATAAAAGGGAGAAACATTGATACACTGTTGTTTGCTGACGACCAGATCTTAATTGCAGATTCGGAAGATAATTTACAAAGAGCCATACATGAATTAAATAATATTACAAGTGAATATAATCTTCAAATCTCATATGAAAAAACGAAAATAATGGCTCTTAAAGGAAGAGATCTGTTAAGAGCAAAAATTTGCATAAATAATAAACCCATCCAACAACAAAGTGATTTTAATTATCTTGGTTACATTGTGTCATATACCGGCAATAGAGATGTGCAAAATAAATTAAACAAATTCCAAACACTATGTGGTACAATAAAAAGAACTTTTAAAAATTGTAATAGGGCAACACTGTTAAAACTTTACAAAGTAATGGCGATCCCAACCTTGCTTTATGGGTGTGAAAGTTGGGTCTTGACTATCTCACAACAGAAGAAAATAGAGGCTGCTGAGATGAAATTTTTGAGACAGGTGGCAGGTTATAGACTCATAGACAAAAAGAGAAATGAAGATATTAGAAAAGAATTGGAAATTCAGAGTCTAAATGAAACAATCATTGAATACAGACAAAGATGGCAAGATCATATACAAAGAATGGATGAAGATCGTATACCACAAATAATAAATAAATATAAACCTGTAGGTAGAAGAAATGTCGGCAGGCCACGGATGAGATGGTCGGATCAGTTTTCTTGAAGACGGAACGAGCCACAAGGCTTATGCCGTGATGAAGATGATGATGATGATTTTAAATTAAATTTTGCCAAATGAACTGTCTGCGACAATTTTTATGTCCAATTTATTCTTTTCTTAGCATACGGATTATGTTATAAAATGTAGTGTTGTTGAACTTCGCAAAGATGCAGTTTCCGCTATTAGTGATGTTGGAAAATTGTATTCTCATAAGAATTTCGAAAGTATTTTACAGTATCACAGTACTATCTCATTGTGAAAAGTACACGATAACGTCATAAGTGCAGTTAAGTTCTTCAATAACGAATTCTATCATTCTATACTGTAGCTCAAACGATAGCATTTAAACTGGTGAACAAAATTAAACATTTTTTTGTTAAAATATAAATAATGTGTGATTGTTATTGCATTTTTCGTGCTGATTTGAGATCTGTTTTCTCTATCACCAGGGTTTTTGAGTAATTATATGAAATGTACATCAGACGTTTCTAGTATTGATGCCTTGTAACAAACCCGAAGGTTTTGAGGAAAGAAAAAATAGATGAGCATCCAAGAAGTTATTCAGGGAGATACATGACATCTCATCACGTTACAGTTCTGAATCAGCTCGCTGACAAGTTCTCTGTAATCTTCTGATATGTGGTTTCTAAAAAGTAACAGTCTTTTGAATGATTCTTAGCTTCCCGGCATAACATTGGAACTGGAAAAGACTTATGACGTGATTATTTTAGTCAACTAGTTAGGCTAATAGAATTTCATGGAGTACAACAGATTACAGGGGCCCAGTTCCTGTCTTCATGTATTTTGCAATCAAAAGAACACTCGTAAGGTCTTTTAACTAGTGTAGTAAAATTCATCTGTATGCTTTCAGAGATAATTAACCACAAACGTAACAAAAATTGTTTGTGATTTACACAGTATTTCGAGGTATGTTTCACTTTCTAAGATACTTTTACCACACTTAAAATTAGGATAAAGAAAACATGGGTTATGAAACTTGTTTCATGATTGTACGTTCCAACTCAACTGAGAATTAATACTACCTCTCGTAGTCTTATGATTATGAGGAATAAAATTCATTTTTATGAATTCTGACTTCACAGGCAACAATAATCTAAAGTTATAGGTCAATTGTTAAAGCAATAAAATAAAATATTTGAAATATTGAGGACTGTATATAGCAATAAAAATAAATAATTGTTTCTAAAATTACAAAAAAATGATGGGTGGAAGAAAAATTCTGACTTCATTTTTGGAATCAGCAGATGACATTACATAAGAAACAGCAGAAATTGTACATTTAACAAAATCACTGTTGACCAGTGTTATCAAGCAAAGAAGTGAAAATTAATCTCCCTTCTGTATAGACATTTATACTGCATTGGAGCATCTAGCGCTCTTCATAATCCTCATGCGAGTAAGGACGGACTCCATCAAAAGATTGAATTCATGATGATGAACAAATCCAGTAAAATAAAACAAAATTAAAAATCTTGCAGTGTAGGCTTTCACGGCCGGAGTCTATAGATCTAGATTCATTTTCCGGGCTGATAGGCCGTGGTGTATTGGTTGGTTTTATACCAGACGAAACGTCTGGTATAAAACCAACCAATAGACCACGGCCTATCAGCCCGGAAAATGAATCTAGATCTATAAAATTAAAAATATTAATGGTAGGGAATTAAGTTGACAATAATGTGAATTAAAATATTGTGTTCCGTATGTCTATGATATTGGTATAACGGGTTTGAATCCGGCACGTTGCTGCTGTAGACAGACATACTATACAATTGGATCTCTTCCCGGGAGTGCTGGTCGGTGCCAAGGCCGCCTTCGCACGTGCCAGCTGCACAGCACTTCCGTATTGAAGCTCAGATTACACGCTTACGTTCCATGCGGTATAAACTATTTAAGTTTAATGTAATTTACCCTCAACTCAAGGTGATAGGGATTTCGATTTCTTGCTTTTCCAGTACCACAATGTCCGAATACCTGAGCTTCAGCATCAAGTCCAAAGATTCTCATGTTACCTTGCTCCTTAGGATTTGTTTTTGTGTGAGCGTTATAAGTTAAGTTTTGTTTAATGATGTTCTGTTCGCCATTCATCCCTTAAACACTAACAATTCGTCCTCTTATTTTCTTATTTGTTCACTTCTTTGTCAGCCAGAGACCTCTAATATCTTAAGAGAGGTTGTTCTGCTGAAACATTTTCAGTTATGAATCAGATATCCATATTTAAAACAGAGAACTTAATGTGTCTACAAATAACTGATCCCGAATTTTGTCTTGAGCCTGCTCAGTGAAAGACTAAGGGTGCTATTCATAGACATTTCGCTAGCCTGCACTACGAGCGTGCTAAACTAGCCCCGGCTATCGACTGATTACTTGTACAGGAATCATATCATATCATATCATATCATATCATATCATATCATATCATATCATATCATATCATATCATATCATATCATATCATATCATATCATATCATATCGCAAACACCGGTTTATGAATACGAAAAACGTTAGTTCGCTGATCATCCACCGGAAGCCCGCGCTAAGAATGTCTATGAATACGCCCCTAAGATTTTACTATCTCATTAAAAATAAGGATAACAAAGGAAGTCAAATATAACGAGGGGAAAATAATAAAAACAAGGGGAAGACAAAGAGAACAAGACGAAATAAAACAAGGAGAATGCAATGAGAATAAGGGGAATTCATTGAGGATAAGAGGAACACAATGAGAAAAGGTGAAGACGAGGAGTAAGGAAAGGCAAGGGAGAAGGCAACAAGAATAAGGGGAATCCAAAGAGAACAGGAGGAAGACAAGGAGAACGGAGAGAAGATAAGAAGACCAAGAGGAAGGCAAAGGGAAAAGACAAGAAGAACAATGCGAGAATAAGATTGAGAAGACGGGGAGCACAAGAAGAACACGGGGAGTAAGAGGAAGAAAAGAAGAGAGATACAGGAACAACGGGAATAACAAGGGGAAGACGAGGAAAACAAAGAGAACACGAGAACAAGTGAACTATAAAGGGAAAAGTGAGAATACAGGTAGAAAAGGGGAAATGTAAGGAGAGCAAGGGGAATAGGAGGAGTATAAGGGGAAAAGGAGAAATACAAGGAAAACGAGGGGAATACAAGGGGAAAGAGTAGAGACAAGCAGAACGAGGAGAACACAAGGGGAAGGAGGGAAAGCCAAAAAGAACATAGAGAATACAAATACAACCATTTATGCATTTTCGTGAGGACAGAAAAGCGGTACCTTCGCATCCATATGTAGTTCTCCGTAAAGGTATGTAACATAGTAAAGTGAAGCACCTGTCAATTTTTTTGTCTTAGTTTTTATGTTGTTTCCAACGCTGAGCACTTGAGAACCAAGTTACTGGCTCTTGTCGATTGAACTTAACCGGTGCTCATATTGAGTGTGTATCTGTTGTATGTATGTCGACTGGTACGCTAGACGGGAAGACTGTGGATCATTATTGTGGTGAAAGTTAAGAACTATTATTGATGATAAACTTGAAGGTATTTTGATCTTGTTCGCGAATGTATGGGTATTTTCCATACGTGAATCGACTACATTCTGTCAGCGACTTTATTTCCCGTGAGGAAATTTCCACCACAACTTAATCGCCCTCGATCAAAATTAAAACGTGCCTACTTTGGATTCAGGGGCAAGCGTGGCAACCCTAGACCGCCCGGCTGGATTTTGGTCTTGTTTATTTCTTTATTTATACAATGACTACTTTTAAGGGTCTAATTGAGTTCGTGAATGTTGGACGCGGATTATCTGTCGGGCAGTGGGAGGACTCAACTATGGTTTGCCTCTCCTTGAACGAGGGCCAGTTTTTAAAAATATGAACTGTGTTATAAAGCTGACCGTGAGATGGATGTGCTGTGCTGGACTCTGTCCAGCTCCCGGCGTGCAAATTTGTTTTCAAGAAATGCAAATGAAGTTTTCCTAGTGCCCGCACATCCCCACAAAAACAAAGTCGACTATTGTGACTCCCCAGCATTGAACGGAGGCCAAAGTATAAACATAATGTCTCTTATCGTGGTTTGTATTAAAATATAATGCCAAAATAAATTACTTTTAACACTGTGCAAACATACCAGCCCTGATTTGTGAAGGTTTTCTTGAAGTTGGTTTATCTTTAGCAGCTGCATTTGTGTTCCGCTGTTTTTAATTTGTTAATAAACTTTTCTTTCCTTATGTTAATAATGTCCCCGTGGTAGTGTTCTTCAACATTTTACAGAGAAAGGGTCAAATTATAATGACCCAGGTGCACGCAGTCCTCTTAATTGTTGAGGAAGTGTGTAGAGAATTTTTACTGGAAAAGAATATTATTCACTTCAAACATTATTAATTTCCTATGTACTGAATCAACTGGGTTAGTGACGAAATAACAAGTAAAAAAAAAAAGTCACGAAGATGACACTTCATGATAATGTGTTTTATGAGTTTCGTAACTATTCAGTCCTTTATCATTTTGCGCACGATATTACTGTTCACAGCTGTTCTTTCATTGCTATTAATAAAAGATACACAAATGTAAACATACATTCAAGTAAATGAACTTTAGTTTTCTAGATTGCACAATAGTATTCTTTATAGCCCTAAAAATATAGGATGCTATGCAAAGACATTTCCCTAGCCCGCGCTACGAGAGTTCTAAACTAGCCCCTGCTATCGACTGATTGATTACTTGTACAGGATTCATATCATATATCATATCGCTAACACTGGTTTATGAATACGAAAAACGTTAGTTCGCTGATCATCCACCGGAAGCCAGCGCTAAGAATGCCTATGAATATGGCTCATAAGGATTTCATATATTACACAATGTATGGATTAAATAGTCGGCCTGGGTAGCTTAGTCGGTATAGCGCTGGCCTTCTGCGCTCGAGCTTGTGGATTCGATCCCGGCCCAGCTCGATGGCATTTAAGTGTGTTTAAATGCGATAGGCTCATGTCAGTAGTTTTACTGGCATGTAAAAGAACTGCGGGACAAAATTCAAACACAGCGGCGACGCTGATATATCCTCTGCAGTTGCGAGCGTCGTTAAATAAACCATTATTTTATAGGTTAAATAGATATGTATGACTAATTTTGCATAAATTTACATAAAATAGTTATACGTTTATTGCAATCATTTATAATACCTATTGTTTTTTTTATTTAGGTAAACTATCATTCAGAAGTGATGTAATTATGTATTAAAAGTACATAGAGCACCGTATATGACGCCACGAGATGTACAGAATCGTTGCCTCCCACAGTGCGTCTGCCGTCGGAAGCGCCGAAGTTCAAGGACATTTGTTGAGCATTGTATGCATGCAGTTCACTTCAGTCTGTTGTGAGTTACTGAAGAAATTACTAATTCTTGCGTAATGTAGTGGAAATTATTGTGCTTTTTAATTGTTTGAGAACACTAAAAGGATCACTCATTCGTTCGTAGTATAGTACAAGCTATTGTGTTCTTTCTAATTGTTTGAGAATTGTGCACCGGTATAGCATATTGCAGCGAGTTTTTGTAGTTTTAAGTTATGCTGATGTATAAGAAAATATCGGATAAATAATTTTAAACATTTTAGGAAGAAAAACTTAATCAGTTATTTCAGAACAATTTTCAGAGATGTCAAAAAGTATTCAAGCAGGAAGAGGGCACTGTGACACAGGTAATATGCACTTATGTTCATTCTTGAGTTTTTTTTATAAACACTTACCCGCTATAATAAGTTTAGGAACTAAAGTTAAACCTTTAAGATTATAAGTATGATTTGAGATTTTCACAGTGATCAATGTGGTGGGATGTTTTTGAGTATTTTCGCAGTGTCCTAAACGTAGAGACACTGAACGTTTCGGAGCTACATGTCTCTAGCATCATCAGGGAAGGTACGAAAAGGGAACAGGAAAGCCGTCTTTTAGGTCCATTACCAAGAGCTGTTACCACTTATGCTTCCTCGTTCCGACTTTCATCACAGCACTGCTTTGTAAGGAGATTGTTTATTATCACTTGCCATTTGTTATTTGGAGTGTTGTGCTTGTAAATATGTCTTGATTTTGCGGATTTCAAGTAAGTATATACTATTTGTGTGCTGAAGAAGATGGAATATCAAGTGAAAAAAGACCAACACTTCCAATATATATTCTTCTGTTTGCGTTTAATAAAGGAGCAGAGACAGCGAAGGCAGGTTGAAACATTTGTGCCATGTACCGGAAGAATGCCATCGGAGAAAGCACTGCAAGAAAGTGGTTCTGTCGTTTCAATACACAACACTCCGTAAAAATTTAGTGTCTATCCACAGAAGATGATGTCATGCGTTTGGTGAGATAAAGAATGCGTCGTGTACTACGAATTGCTTCCCAGAAATGTAACCATAACTGCTGACATTTATTGTCAACAACTCAGATGCCTTGGAGCCATAATTGAAGAAAAATGACAGGGAAGACTGCATTAAGTGCTGCTGCAACACGACCATACATGCCCGCACTCCTCTAACGTCACGAAAGCAGTTATCTAGGAGATTGGTTGGGAGGTGATTCCATATTCCCCATATTCTCTCGTTCTTGCGCCCTCAGATTTCCATCCTTTTCCGTTCGCTACCCAAAAATCTTCAAGTGCACCCCATTGATAACGAAGATGCTTTGCAAACTTGGCTTGACGACTTTTTTAACTCCAAACCAGCATATTTCTGTAGGAGCGGAATCGAAAAGCGTTGGCAGAGAGTCATATATAATGTAATAATTATTACTTTGTCTTCTATTCATCTCAAATAAAACTTTTGCCACAGCAAAAAAACGCTACAATTTTTTCATCAACCCGTTAGATGAAAATACAAAGTTTTGTAGAGCCTATATTGTATAAAATAATGTTTAAGACTGTGGATTTTCTCAGGCTGTGGAAGTGCATCAGCGATCTTCATAGTTTACAATGCTTTCTCCATTCCGCCATTGGTATTCAATGGCAGCTGCTTCTAATGATCTCAGGCGTTGCAGTACATTTGTGGTTATGTTCAGACATAATTTGTCTCTTGTCTCTATATATTTTATCTGTTTGCATAAACAAAGTTAATAATTTACTGTTCTTCTCTTTGATCTCTTTTAGCAGTCTTTGTACTACTTTCTTTAGTAGCACACGAAGAAACTAATAAACTTGGTTTCTGCGCCTGCGCTTTTCTCATCGTCCGTTGCGCACTGAACTGTCATTTTACTTACTATACTAAAGGATTTGTAGCAGAGAGTCGACGCAGTACGTTTGTTTAGGCCTATGCGATTATTCTATATTCTTTATGTACAGTACTTCTTATTTTTATTACTAGGTTCGTCGCAACACGAAATAATTTACTGGTACAGTTCGTAGGCTGTTTTTTTGGTGCTATTTTCGATAAATTCAATATTAGTTAAAAAAAAAACAAGTTTTTATTTCATTTTAGGTTTAGGTTACGAATCATAGCATAGATTAAAAATATTTAATTTGCAAGAAGTGATGACCTTTGAACCTTAGAATGTTACACTAGTAGAAAGCATGCACATTAGGGGCCTAAGGCATATCGAAAAAAAATCCGAAATTCAAAATGTAGGCCTAAAGTTGTCTTGTAGTCCCTAGCAGTAAAGAAACAAGGCCTCTGATTACATTTTTCACCGAGCCGCAGGAGGCCTAAAGATTAGCGTATAAAATGAACATTTTATTTATTTTTTATTTTCATAATTCTTCGGTGCATGGTCAATATGGCTTAAGTTACTTATTTTTTTTACAATTTTTAGTTGCTGAAATGCATTTAAAAAAACTTAAGTTTTCCTTTGATGTTACGGACTTGTGTCTAGGTGATACAGTGATAATACAGTAAAATTATCAATTTGCCTTAAGCCTTATTTTCTGACATTTTGTCGATATTAAAGGTTTATGTCTACAAATGCCCTGACATGATTTTAGTCAAACAAAACCCTAACGATTATTTCCTTTGTTTTTGTTACACAAGAAATAGTGTTGAATGCAATCTGTATCTCCAATATTTTTATTCAGACTAATGAAGTGTCGAGTTACTCGCAGCACTTCGTGCCGGTTACCAGATAAAACTTTCCAACTTTCCATATTGAATCATCAGATGCGTATAGTTCAAGATTAGAACGGGGTTGAAGGCTTGGTAGCTGTTGAGGTTGGCACTTTTCATTATTGTCTGTTGTATTTCTCTGGGATAGAGTTTATGGAGGATAGAAAATTACTGTAATAAAAATTTCGTAATTTTGTAGCACAAATGATCTGTAAGAAGGGAAATTGTATATTCTACAAGAATTAAAAATAGAACGAGCAACATATTGCACCGATAAATACAGATTGAATAAAATTGAAGACCTCCTCGGAATAAGGATGTAATCAACAAAATTGTAATTCATGTTTCAGAAGAAGGGAAATTAATTTCAGGGGTAATTTTATTAGACCTATGTTTACTGGCAGAACCATTTCACTAGTAAGGGATACAAATTTATTTTGCCATTGAACGCAATAATTTATTGTTATAAATGAAAGCCTGCAAATTACGTTTTCAATTTAAATCACACATTTCGATAATTTGACGTTACAGCCTTCTTCCGGGAAGGCCTTCAATTGCTAACATATGTACTATGCGCATAGATCACGTCTATATCGATAGCCCCAAAATTAACCAACTGAAGATAGAAAATCTTTCGGGAGACACAAAACGCTGGCAGAAGACGGTCAGAGACCACCAGAAGGGAGATTATGATGATTATGATGATGACTATGGTACTTTTTGGGTGGTATTTGTTTGGACTTCGTTATATTCTGTGTCGTAGCAACATTTTCCTCCCCCCAATGGCAGATATTGTTCAGATTTCCATTAAAGCATTCTCTTGGTCTTAGATACTCGTATTCGCGCAGAAGCTTTAGATCGCTTTGCGATAATCATGTGGCACTTTGCACAAAGGACAATGATTGTGATTAATGGATAACTAATGGAATGATAGCGAGGAAACTGGAGTGCCCGGAGGAAACCTGTCGAAGCACTGTCCTCTACCCATTCCCTTGGTTTAGTCGGATTTGAAGAAGGTTGTCTGACTTGCAAAGCCAACGCTTTAAACAAACCCATTCAGACTAATTACAGTTGCTATGAATACGCATGGAAAAGCGCTATGTAAAACCGTACTGGATGATTAGCATACAATTACTGGAAAACTAATGATCGCACTCTGACTACTCATCTTCTTCTGTCAAAGAGCTCATTCATCATCTGAATGAATCGAGTCCGTCTTGACAGCGGCCATGGAAGTAGCCAGATGAACCTTAGAGTTTGGGATAGGCAGTTAAATATTTAACTATCCTTTCAAACTATTGAAACTACTGCGGAGCAATAATATAATGAAATTCACAGAGCATGTCAAACTATTCCCAAAATTGCATTATCTATTATAATCTCGTAGAGTTAAGATTGAATTTTCTGCCTATTTGACAAGAAGCTGTTAACTGACTGACTGACTGACTAAACGACTGAGTACTGACTGACTGATTGACTGAGTGAGTGATTGACTAAGTGACTGATTGACTGATCGACTGATTGACTGACTGACTGACTGACTAGTTGACTGATTAACTGACTGACTGACTAGTTGACTGATTAACTGACTGACTGACTGGTTGACTGTCTGACTGAATGATTGATTGACTAACTAACTGACTGCTGACTGACTTACTGATTGGCTGGATGTATGGACGGATGGATGGATGGATTGATAAGCCAGTTTAATTCTTTATTATGGAAGCCTACGTGCAAAGAATATTTTAGTCAAAACAGAGTGAGTCAAGAACTCTGTGACAAACTCTGAGAAACAATAGATCTTACAGTAAGGATCATTTTTCATTTGACGCATCGTTTAGGAGCTACGCGACGACGAAGAAAGGACAGGTTTTAGTGACATTTGCAATTATGAAATCAATTATTCATGCAATTTGTTACTTTTATCAAATACGACACACACCTGGGAAGTTCGACAGAGTTTGACAATCAATACTACGACAGTGTAACGAATGTAATCAACTAATCATGTTCAGGGTAGACACTTTGAACACCTTCTTTAACCTGTCCGCAAGGGTACTTGAGGAAATAGGGGATAATTAATTTCATAATAAGTAAATGTCAATAAAACTTGTCTTTTATTCGATGTGGCATAGTTCCGAAACGACGCGTCAGATGACATTGGTTGTTTCACGAGAAACTACTCTCGTAGCTAGATATATCGCATCTCAGAATTTGACCTCCCTGACTCATTCCGTCCGTATAATGCAGGAAGAAGACGAAGACGGAAAAACTGTGTTATGTTTGACCTGAACTTAGACCTACTGACTGAATGACGGTCAATCTGACCTGACAATATCTGTCGTCTTACAGACTGATGTAATCACTCACTGATTGTTGGATCTTTTGCTGAAAAGACACAAGTAATAGGCGCAACGATCTTATTGTATAATCAGTTTATGCTTGTCAGAAACAATTCAGTTTTGGCGAGATCAGTAAATTGCTGTTAAAACTGCGCCTCAGAAATGTTATTGCCGGAAGCTGTTTGCCTTATTTTCTCTCGCATGGTGCCATGCGAAAATATAATGACATCAGGACCAACTATGTGAATTATTATTGTCAACTTTGTCGTCCTTCTTGGTATAGTGGTTAGTTACTATGCTTTCTAATAGATTCGAGTATCTCTTTTAACCCGATGGATTTCTGAGGATGATAAATAGCTTCAGCAGGGCTTATTTTTAAAGGGGAGTGAAACTGAGATTTATGTAGTGTAAGAAAATCCCTGTTCTTGAATGTGAGGCCTTCAGGAAAATTTACGACCATTTTTCCCACAACTTTGAAGGTAGCACATTGGTCCTATATGAGGACCTAAATGCAGTTAGGTGGATTTTACTCAGTACTCATCAATCTCCTCGTTATTTGCTTCATACAAAATTCTGCATAGCAATTCAATGGAATTAGTGCTTACGATGGATGATACGGGTGGTAATTCCCCATTGTTTTTAATATATACATATATACTGTATATTATACATCATATATATGTTTAGCTTTTTGTGAATTAAGAAAAGAGGAATATTCAGAGAAAGCCTGCCTGAATTCAGTCTTTGTCTCTAAAACTTTCCCTCATGGTTGCCGGTAGGAAATTCCGCATGGTTAGCTGACGCTCTAACCGCTGGATTAACATTGTGTCATATTATCCTTACCCCTTACCTTACATAACTTTTAATATAATGTGTTGATATATTTGATACCGTAATACTTATAAATGCAGTGCGGTTAACGTGGGAGGGATGTGGCTACATTCTGACCGTGTCCTAGCGAAAGAAAATTTAATTGTGTGTGTTTATTGCTCGCCCGTGGTGTATAAATACTCCAGGCCACTTCTAATTAGTTTACATTCTGTTTTCACACTCCCGAGGTCTTATAAAAGCGGAATAACAAACTGAAATGTAATAAAAGACACTCGAGAAAAAAAAAATAGAGTTTCTTTATGTTGCTACGCAACGGCATTGCTCAGCTTCCTTTTATATAAATAACAAATGAAGTCGACAGCTGCAAATTCTTGCATTGTGACTCACAGTAAATGTACTTCCATTGTTTGTACTCTGTGACTGTTTTCTGGAACGCTCTCAACATTGTTGCTACACCCACACGTCCCAGTGCAGCCAAATTCTCGAAGAAAAATGTATTTATGTAGAACACGGCAAATATCCCGCTCCTATTTCGTGTAAGTAGTCTCGGTTCATTTGTTGTATGAAACAATGATTGAATTACTATCTGCTGTCATTTACGTTTTTAAACAACCCAGACAAAAAATTGAATCAGTCAAGTCAAAAACTGCTCAATTGACATTTTTTGTGAAAATGAGTTAATGACACCGTGCTGTTGTATGTGTGAAAGGGCATCACACTAATGTAAGAAATGACCAAATTCACCACATCTACCTACTTTAATAATGCCTTAAAATGTTCCTCAAATCAAGAAATGACCAAATACATTACACTTGGACACTTCTTTCTATTAGTTCACAGCATCTAGTCGAGAATTGACCAAGTGCATGTATTATAGCATTCATTTCAATTTCAATTAGCAGCTGTTGGAAGGAATGTGGTAGTGTTTTAACCCTATGTTGCTTTATTTAATAATCAACCTATGTGCATCGTTTATTTTTGTGTGTAGGACATATCATTACTTAAACAAGATTAGAAGTGAAGTGACGTGAAGTGAAGTGAACGAATGATTCAACCCCAAGTTGTAGTGATGAGGCTAAAAAAATGGAAAACATTAGAAAACTATGCAAGTATTTCAACCTAAATGAACAAGAATATTACGTACCTTCAGTAACGAATGTATTATGCAAATCTGGCTTTCAGGTAGTAGCTCCCTGTAAAGCAGGTTTGAATAATTTAAAGGAAAAATTGTTCCGGGGCCGGGTATCGATTCCGTTAACGTTAACAGAAAGCCACAATTTAAGTCACACAGTATTTGTGTGCACTCAAAGTTGGGTTCTGGCGTCTTGTCAGCCCATTTGAGTTGTGTGGATATAAGGGAAAAATTGTGACAGTGTCGTGTATAGTTCCTGGGGTAGCTCAGTCGGGAGAGCATTCGTGCGATAAGCGAAGGGATCGATACCCGGCCCCGGAACCATTTTTCCTTGAAATTATTCAGACCTACTTTACTGGGAGCTACTACCTGAAAGCCAGATTTGCATTATATGGAATATAATTGTACTAAGCAAAAATAACCCTAATAAAATAATTTAGACAAGTCTAATGCTATGGATATATTTGAAGATATCAAATTTCCTAAGATATCTTAATGAATTGAAAAGTTAAGGGGTTAGGTACAGCTTACAGCAGTAAAATTTTGGAAATATTCAACATTTTTTTGCTCCATTACTGTATCTTGTACAATAATGAAAATTAGTATGTGTAAAACACTGTCCTTCTGCTATATGAAAAAAAAATATTTTTACGATTAAAAAAAATTATTTACATTTTTATTTTCAAAATTCAGCGTTTCCCACATAACTCAAAAACTATCCAACATTCTGTGATGAAATTCTTTGTGTGTATTTATGCATGTCATATCTGCACTATGATGCAAGATCACTTCTCTACCTTTGATAGATTGTCTGATAAAAAATAAATTCATTTAAAAATGGTCAAATATCAGTATTTTCTTTTAACACAAAATAAAAAAATATATTATTTATTAAGAAAATGTAGTTGAAAGAGCATGATATTATAAACATGAGTTTCACCAATAAAATAAAAGAGAGAGAACATGAAAAAGTTAACAAGTTTATGAGTTATGAGGGAAACGCTTCATCACTGCATAGTGAACTACCACCATTAGGAATTTTATATATATATTTTTTTATATCGTAAAAAATACTGTTTTCATATAGCAGAATGATAATGTTTTACACATGCCAATTTTCATTATTGTACAAGATACAGTAATGAAGGATAAAAATTTTGAATATTTACAAAAATGTTATTACTGTAAGCTTTATCTAACCCTAACCCCTTATTACACCTCAAGTCAAGAAATGACCAAGTTCAATAATTCAGTATTATTTTATAGAATGTTTATGGCTAAAAAAACAAAACTAATTAAATAATAGAACAGAGGATATAATAGAAAACCTCCATGATTTTTTCAAATATTGCCAAATGTTAGTTTCAGAGAATAACAGTTTTTTTTTTTTTTTTTTTTTTTTTTTTTTTTTTTTTTTTTTTTTCCGGAAAATTTGGTGACGTGCAATTAGGAAGTTCTTGACGTGACCGATTCAATTAAATAACACTATATTATTTCTTTAATCTATGTACACCTGCTGTAAAATATTTTGATGCTAATAGACCCTGTGGAATTACTATCTGGGAAAGAATAATGTAGCCTTTGCTCCTACGAATTAAATACGTTACTTTCATGTTTTATGGTTCATAAAAGCTTATGATAATATACCAAAAAAATGTTATGCCGAGTCTTTCAGAAAGTAAGTTTTATTGAAACTAATTAAAGTGATTAGAAATATGCATATAAAACAAATTTCTAACTAGAAATGGAAAATAATACTACCAAAATTGCTGGAAGAATGACATAATTGAAACTGCTAATTACAAGGGTGTGCAATAGTACCAGCGCTTTTTAAAATGAACTAGATTAAGCATTGGAGTAATGGTAGGCCTATAAAAATATAAATAAAAATTATAAAGATTTGGAGAATTGAATTATGGTTTATATTTATCGACGCTCGCAGCTGCCGAGGTTATATCAGCATCGCCGGTGTGCCGGAATTTTATCTACTGACATGAACCTGTCGCGTTTAAACACAACTAAATGGCATCGACCAGGGCCAGGATCGAACCCTCAACCTCGAGCATAAGAGACCAGCGCTATACCAACTACGTTACTGAGGCCGACAAGATTTGGAGATGCTTTCTATGTGTGTAATCTATTGTTCGCAGAAGATAACGTTGTAATTGTAAGAGAAGCACTTGAAGTTATATAAAAAGACATTGGAAGACGAATTTAAGAAATTACCTACCTAAAATACATTTTTGGATAAGTGAATATTTTAGTCAGATCACTTAGACTATTCAAATTTGTGAAAATATTATTATTATTATTATTATTATTATTATTATTATTATTATTATTATTATTATTCCATTGTTTTCTGTACTGTGTTATTTTATTTGGTATGTATTTTTACACTGGTTGAGTGAAAAAGAAGGCTTTATAGCCCCAACTCTGACAATAGAAATAAATCGATTAAATAAAATAATGAATAAATAATTTAAATTGTAGTGAAGGTCATAGTACTATCAGTCTTTATCACTATAATGCATTGAGGACAATCTGCAATAGTCTTGAATCATGAATAGAATGTCAACTGCAGCACAAACAAGATGCAATGTTCCCTGATAGTACCTGTGACATGCGCGAAACATGACGTCACGTCAGTACAGTCTATGAACAACTATCCTTATCTCCGTACGCCCTGGGCCAGAATGCGGTCCCTAGTAATCACTTTATGCCGAAGAAATGCAACATCAATCTGACGAGAATAAAATTAAACTGGAATGTGTCATCATTGGCACATGTTGCGAATGGTCGACAGTCAATCCAAGGGAATCCTGGTCTCTCGAAATGATTACAAAAATGCTGTGTGAATACAATGATTGAAGGGTTCATAGCCATAGTGAGCCAAGCGCCATTTATTAGAAACGGAGAAAGCAAGGGTTAAAGTTAAGTGAATACCATAGTTTAATGAAGATTGACATATCATTTAGTTTGAATGTGTATACTTTATATTACTTCCTATATGTTGCCATTGAATTATGGTCATTTCATTTTAACCCTTGTTTTCTACGGTTTTAGTAAATGGCACTTGGCCCACTATGGTTTTGAACCCTATTGTTGACGGTAAGACAATTGAATCGAACTGAAAAGAAAATAAATAAAATATAGTGATAAAAATGTAAACGTAAGAAAATAGTTATCGATATGAAGAAGATATTATTCACTATGAATAGTAATCGTTTATCTTTACATATCTTTTTATACAAGTAAATTATATGTGTACTAGCTAAGCTGCTAAGTTGTCAGTATGCGATAATCTAATGTATGTTTTTGCTTATATTTGAATTCTATTTTGCTTTATTATGGCGCATCGTCAGCCGAACGGTTACAGCGTCATCTTTCCACGCTGGCAACTTGGGTTCGAGTCTCTGTGTGTCCATGTGGAATTTGTGGTAGACAAAGGTGGTGTTAGATGGTAGGCTTTCGCGGAAGTACTTCTGTTTCCCTTACCGACATTCCACCATTGCTTAATTAATCATTATAATCGTCACACAGGTGAGCTGTAGACCACCTCCCATGGTGCACCCAAGGCGACGTTTTGCGACAGAGATTCTACAAATGTGGTTTGTTCCTCCTAGAAGGTGACACTGGGGGAAAATGACTTTTGAGAGACGAGATGTAGACAATTTGGAATTCAGATATTTGAAACTCGACGACATGATGTTGACAGTCGAAGCGCTTTATTCATAATAAGTTTAATAAGTGGAACGTTTGGTAATGTAGATCTACAAGTTGAACCACATTCAAGATAGGAGACGTTTTAACAAGATGACAATGGTATATTGACATTCGAAAGATGAGATGTTGAGAAGTTTTACAATGAAACACTTTCTGTGGTGCGATATTTCAGGGTTTTTCCACCGCGTCATTGTGAAAAACTTCCATCATTTCGGAGCTACAATGCGGCTTCACCATCACGGTAGGGGAGCCGTCTATTGGATCCGTTACGAAACTCAATTCTCTCGGACGGACCAACACGTCTAACATCGAGTATAAAACACTTGCACACCGAGTAAGTTGGCTGTAACCTCTGAGACTAGCATTCGGGAGGTTCCAGGTTCAAACCCTGTGGTCGGCCAATCTGACTCGGGTTTTTCATGGTTTCAGAAAGGCAAATGCCGGATTGAAAATTTACATAGCATGATTCATCACTGCCCCAATCACTAATATAAACATTAATCAAAATTTAAAATCAGTTATATGATCACAAGCTATCCGTAACACAATAGGAACAGGAACTCAGCAATAGTAAAAACGGCCTACTGATATACCCAAAGATCCTACACAGGCCATATGACTACAGAGATCAAAGCGTGTATAAAAACTTAACAAACAACACTTGCTGTTCAATAAATTTAATAGTGGAAATACTTGGCAATGAACAATTTCAAAATTGAAGCTATATGATATTCTAGGGGCGAGAGGTTGGAAAGTTGCAGTCGAGGTACTGATGAGAAAATTATCTGTCGGCCGGAAAGCGACAATTCTTTGGCTACCATCGGGCGCGCTTCTACTCACTGGTTATACAGAGAGGGTAGTATCGGTGATTTAACAAGTCAGAAACTATTAATGTAAAACGTTAGATTATTAATACAGGGTGAGCAACTTAAAACCGGCCTGCTGTACACGCAACGCATAGAAAAGGAGTTAAAACGCATAAAAACGCCTTCATTATTCTATTTGTTCGTAGAATTTAACTTGTTTATTCTTACAAAATATGTTGGAAGTGAGCCTCCCTGTACAGCAATGAATTTTTGTGTCCAATTAATCATGTTGAGTAGTAGCACAGCTTGCTGAAGTGGGTCGCTTTTAAGTTATTCTGTATATGGAGTTAAAACGTCATTTACTCAACCAAATTTAAAAAAAGGAGATTCTGAAACTGTCTTCTTGTTCCAACCAATTTCGGCACTTGTTCAAGAAATGACGCACTACTCACTGCAGTCTCTCTAAGATATTGAGACGATGTTTTCCGGGATGTTATTTTAAAGTTCATCCAGTGTATGTGGACTATTGTATACAATATATCTTTTAAATTTAGCCAGATATGAGAGCCACTTGGTGGCTAGGCCAGAGAGTCGAAGGGGCCACACATTTCGTCGGATAATAATTCTGTCCTTGTACAGTGTATTATTTGAAGTTCGTCATTTCTTAAGTTCGTCGTTTCGAAGAAGGAAGTAGGCACTTTTAGGACCTGAATGATGTTTTACTCAATTGTATATTTAATCACTGATTAACTTGTAACTTCTTTACCATGTTAATATGAGTAATTTACCTGGCTGACTAGTTTCCAAGTGATAATCTTCATTGTCCAAAGCCTAGTGAAGGTCCCGCGCTATCTTCTGGTTTCCTGTTGTGGTGGGATGTGTTCATGATTGTGTCGAAAAGGATGTGTGTTTTGAAATTGATTTGAGTGTTCAGGATGTGCTGAGGGTGTGATTTTGTATGTTGTAAATTTCATCTTGTTCTAGAGCAGTCATGTCAACTAATGCACATATGGACAAGCGCGCGCTTTACAGCGGAAAGGAAAGAGACAGACGAGAGAGGTAGTATATACCGCTTGGTCGAGCTATATACAGGGATGGCCAGCACTAATTCAATGGATATTGGAAAGAGAACTTATTAAAACTATATCCATGTTAATTTTTAGATTTGTCTGAGAAATTAAAAGTGCATTATAAGAATTTAAGCTTCAATTTTAATGCTCATTTTTCATGAGATTCCTTTTTATTCAAAAACAATATTTTCTCAACTTTTTACAGAAAGGTGTAATTATTTAGTAGCCTTACAGGTACTGAAACAATGTTTTCGTAAATCTAATATATCGTAAATATATATTACTGAAGATTCGTTTGAAATTTTTGAAAATATTCGCATGGAAAATGTTTGTAAGAAAATGAATTAACAAAGCAACTACTGTTACATTATAAACAAAGATATTGCCCATATA
The DNA here is from genome assembly GCF_040183065.1 of Periplaneta americana. Classification (NCBI taxonomy): domain Eukaryota; kingdom Metazoa; phylum Arthropoda; class Insecta; order Blattodea; family Blattidae; genus Periplaneta; species Periplaneta americana. The sequence goes on along the minus strand of NC_091122.1, from coordinate 99,574,355 downwards.
TTGTAAAAACGTCAGCTCTATAGCTTCAGCAGATTTCGAGAAAATAATTTAATATTCTGATGATATGAAGTTGCGCACCAATATCACCTTAAAAGCATAATGCGATAAGGGTTTTGTTATGTAATATTAGTTACAGTTGAAACATATGCGTAGGTAACTTTGCTTTGTACTGTAATATTGTTTTGATTGGTTTATTGATTACTTTTATAATATCAAACAGAAAGAAGCCATATAAAATAACGACATAACATTTCAAATTCTGTCTGAAATTTGTACACCACTGTTTTCATAATCCAACACGCTCCTTATTCATATACATAATCCTTGCTCCTTCCCTAACTAGCGCTTGATGCCCGCGCACGACGTCAAGTCAGAAAAATGCGCTTGCTTTGGCATCACTGTTCTAGAGTGTCAAGTTTCTGGATTTTTGGCTGGATGTGTAGTATTTTCATGTCAGTATCTATGTTGCAGTAGTTGTAATTGGAGTTTGTGACGTGTTCTGCGTAGGTTGAGTTGTTGTATAGTTTGGTTATAACTGTGATATGTTCTTTGTAACGTGTTTGAAATGATCTTCCAATCTTTCCGATGTAGAAGTCGTTGCAACTATTGCATGATGGTTTGTATAGCCTACATCTGTTAAGTTGTATTTATTTGTATGTCTTATGTGTGTTAGGATGTTTTTGTATGTGTTTTGTGTTCTGTATGCATTGTCTCATTTTAGTTTCTTAAATATTTAATATTCGATATTAATAGTTCCTGTTTTGTCGAATCACCGATGTTGTTCTGTCTCCATCTGGGAACAAGCCCGCTGATAGCTAGAATTGCCACTTTCCTTCCGGCCGGCAGATAATTTGCTCACCTAGTACTTGGTAACTCGACAGTTTCAGCAATCAGGGAAATTGACATTATAGGCTATGGGAAACTCAAGTATAGCGGCTACGTACCAAGTGCCACAGCTTGTACGTGAGGGAGGTGAGGAACTCCCGCTTCTGCGGGTCGTAGCGGTCCGAGGGCTTGAAGCCACGCTTGCTCACGATGACACAGTTGCTGGTGCTGTGGCTCTTGCGCAACACGTTGCTGCTCGTCTGCTGTTGCAACAGCTTCTTCTGCAGAGCGAGCACGTTGCTCGTGCTCTTGCTGGTCGTCAGGTTCATCTTCGCATTATCCAACTACCCCGCGTGTCTGCAGACCGACAACTGCTTTGTGCCACCATGCCAGAGCCTTTCTCTTACCAGCCCAAAGTAATCCCAGACTCTAGCTAGTTTTTGTTTGAGCTGATCAGAGAATGCCTTTGCAAACACGTCAAATGTTACATTGTGGCTCAAAGGTTGACTATTACAATCTTCTGCATTCGTCATTCACCCATCATACCCTATTTGTAAAATGGTTTTAAATATTTCTTCTAGAGATTTACATCAGTCTCCTTTCCCAAATATATTAATAACAATATTCCTAGAGCGAAAATTTGGAAGGAAAAATATTTGAAGTATTATAATGCCTGGTATTACATTCGAAGGTAACATATCGTCGTTGTTTTTATGAAACCTCATATGTGACAGTACAGAAAATAATTTTTCGGAAGGAAGAAAAAATTAATTAAAAATCAATGGGTGTACATAAGAATATGAAATAATTCGGTAGAAAACGTTGGTGAATATGATGAACATAATAGACATAATCGAGGATCAGTGTAGACTTATTGATATTTAATTATTTTTTTTCTTCCTCCTGAAAAATTATATTCTGTACAGTCACGTAGGAGATTTCATAAAACAACAACAATATTCAAATCCATCTGATGATAATTAACTTTAATGGGCAGAGGAAATCCTTTTCATAGTTTCCTTCAAAAGTGAAGTGGTGGTCTTTTAACTTCAGCGTCATAGGTTTACGGTACGTGATAGAATACAAATTAGCCACCGGGGCATTTTCCTACTATTCGAGAATGCGCTCGGAGGTGGGTTCGGGCTTATTACCTGGTTGGCTTGTTCCCGAAGTTTTCCTCAACCGGCATGTAAGGAATTTTATTCCTGAAGTAATTTTGCGTAAAACGTTCATTTGATTTCCCTTCCCGACCTCAGTAATTACAATGCTGTAATACTTTTAATCTTAATAAAAGATGCATTAATCCTGCCAACTTTTAAATTCATGTATAAATGGTTATAAAGGTAGACTACTATTTCATGAAATCACAAACCAGAAATTATATTAGCTTGCAGTACAGAATATTATATTATTTTAAATAAAAATGTATGCATTAAATTTAGAGTAAAGAATTGTCTTTGCTTATTTTATATGTCTGAAGATAATAATTACCGCTTATGGTATTTGTCTTGCAGAGTTTTTCTCTGCATAAAACGCCTTTTTCACTAGATTAAAAATATCTCCCGCTTCACAGCAACTGGTCGTTATGCGTGTGAATCGCATGCGTCCTTGAAAGATATACGGACCAACCAGATGTTCTTCGAGTACCAGTATGTTCATGTGCGGTGTAACTACGTATGGTAAAAATGCGTTCGCGCAGACAAGTTAGACTAAGTTCACGATGATGTACTCTTCAAAGTGGGGAATAATTATGTAAATATTTAGAATGTGAACTTTCTTGCTTAGAAAAACGTCAGGGATTGACAATGTAAATGCCAGTGAAACTGCATATAACATACATACATACATACATACATATATACATACATACATACATACATACATACATACATACATACATACATACATACACAAGATGTTTTAAAGTAACGTATAATTGCAATCTATATAATTTGAACTGATAATGGAAATTACGGGAAAACGGCTGAACTAATTTTAATGAATGACCCATCATTTTGAAGCTTGGCATCCAAGGATTTTCAGAAAAATAGTAACTTTCAGTGAAGCGTTTGTTTTCCTACATAATTGTCCTATTTTCCAAAAATCCATCTTTCGTCAGTTTTGAAAACTAGTTGCATTTCAGTATAAAACAAAACACACACTACAATAAACAATAGGATATTACACGAAGGTCTGCAGGATTGCTGACATATTTAGAGCTCAAATTCAATTGGTTATTAAAAACTTCAAGACTTACTAAAAATAATTTACAGGTCCGATTCTGCTGTATGCAATTTTCTGAGTACAGCTGTGTATTGAATATGAAAATCTACGAAACGTACGGTGGTTTGATTACATTACAGTTAGAAATGAAATATTATTATAGTTAATGCCATGACGTTAATATATGTATATATAAAACTACAAAACTTGCGTAAGATAATGTTATTAAAAATCAAATATTTTTACAGTTATTAATTAAGTGGGGTTGGGTATTCTTCATATACTTAATGGCGGTGTGGTGTAGATACTTATATGCGTCATTCTCTTCAGTATTGGCTCAAGAGAGTGTAAAATTACAGTTCCTAAGGAAAGACGGTATTACTTACTGATAAAATAAGAGGCCTACAAAATTTTATTGTCTCCCGATCATTTCAGCAAGATCTCTTAGCAGGATAAAATGATTTTACCGTCTACATTTCAAATTCTACATGCAGCAGCTATACCAAGATGCTATGTCTATTGTTCGAAATCATAGCAAACCTGACTTTTTTTAACTTTGACCTACATTCTACAATGACCTGAAATAGCTATTGCTTTACTCCCACATGAAAAACTCACTGATCGTCCTGACATTGTTAATTTGCGTTTTCGCGTTGAAACTCGGAAACTGAAGGTGGATAGGTTCAAGAAAAAGTATTTGGCATGACAACCATTCAGAAGGAGTATGTTTAATTGTAATAGAAGCAAATAACTTTCAAAATGTCTGGTATTTTTCATTAAAAATAAATATGAAACAAATTTTATTTGAACGCTTAATGAACTTAGTTTGCAGCATTTGCTGCACAAGCCACCAGTTAAATTGAATATGGGGATTTTGGACAAAAATCTGAGACACATCAAACGTTCAATTTAGAAAGAAATATTGCAATGGAAACTAACAATTTTGAAACTATTGTTATACGAGTTATATCAAGGACTAACAAAATATGCCGACAATTAAATTTTTACCATAGCGACTATTACCAAAATGCTTCTATATGAAGCAAAATAATTAAGTAATGCACATAAATAATGTTCTCTCAGATGATATTAAATGATACAGGATGTCATTTAAATTTTTTCCGATGATGTCATAACTCGCATATCCATAGTCGCAAAAATGTTTTATTTCCATAAAAATATTCGTTTCTAAATATAATGTTTGACGTGTCTGAGCTTTATGTCCAGAATTCCCTCATTCTATTTTAGTTACAGTATAACCTACGTTTGGAAAACTGTATACAGAAGTAAATAGAACATGAGATTATTTTCACGAGCGCAAAATTTGGTTGAAAGTAATAATTTAATTATTATATTGTTATTTTGAATGAGAGAAGTAACGCCATGCCTTATTGTCAGCGTACTTTACATAAGGAGGGGATGGGAAATATAGAACGGAAAACATATTGACAAATTCTGATATGTTTCTCTTATAAAAAAAAGGAAGTCGTATGTGTTGAAACCAAAACGAATTCTCTCCTTTTGTGCGTTTTACAACTCGATTAATTCTCTACTTCTTGGAGAACGGTGTAAATATACGACGATAATAATAATAATGGTAAAAATAATAATTTTAATGTGCGGTTAAAACTTTTTTTTCTTACTCTTTGTATTGGCGATTGATCAAAATTAAAATGAAGCCGCATTTGTGCTTTCAATTGTTCGGTCGCTGTGTAATGGAAACAGTTCGCTGATGCATTGTTATATTCAATTTACAGTTGACAAAGTTACAGCGTGAGATGATACAGTTCGAGACAAAATGAAGTAACTCTTACATAATAAATTGTTCATGTCAATGAAAATTAGACTTCATATTACTGTAAAGTTTACACACCTCTATGTTTTACAGAATTATTTTACACTGTTACTATTACTAATTGTACATTTATGTTGAATATTTTATTGAATTACTGTAGGTTTGCCGTGTTGACTTAGTGGAGAGCATGCGCGCTTTACATCCAAGCCATCCATGCTTCGATTCCCAGCAGGGGAAGAGATTTATATTCTGTCCACGGGACTATGTATTTCTCTTCGTTGTGTTCTGTGTTGTTTCTGATGTAGTTCTGCGTCGTGCTGACCACAGGACCAAACATTTAATTAGTGAATAGTGTATGTGTTTCGTATCCAAGCGGTTTGTGGTTCGATTTCCGGCATACGCTATGGAAGATGCTTAACATCCATTCTCGGGACTAGGTATGTTTTGCTTGTTGTGTGTTATTCTATGCTGTTTCTGTGGTGGTCCTGTGGCGTGCTGATCACATCACCCGTGAGGTGTACAAGTGTCTCTGTCTAATGTTGGTCCAGTAATATATCCCCCTATACACTGCATTGGTTTAAAGATCGGCATCAAAGAAAGAGATAAAACAAGACAAAGAAAGAGGTATGTGCTGTAATAAACGTCATTATCATTATGGTAAATAAATTGATCTGTCAAGTTTGAGATTATACGTCCCGTCTATTGGCCACACACTCTTCTAATCCTGGTCGTGGATGTAGTATGAATTGTGGATGAGAGAGTTCCCAAACGTCCGTATTTAGCAGAACATGTCCGTATTTTGAAGGTTTGTCCTGCCGTCCGTATTTATTTTTGAAGATTAGTTAAATGTCGTATTTTTATGGAAAAGTACTAATATCTCATTTTTTACAATTTCATTTCAAAACATAATTATGAACTGCGAATAAAACTATAGGTTTTCGTCCATATACTTTATTCAGAATTTGAACTCATTGCAACGGTATAATAATGTTCCAAGTATTAGCATCACTTGTCAATAAACTTTCGTTACAACGTTACAACAGTGCTGCAAGTATTTGCGTCAATGGTCAGTATTCTCTCTCGAATACAAGCCACCAATAAACCATGACAGATCACGCTTTGTCCGAAAAATCGATCGATTGGCGTGCATAAACAGTAGCATGATCCGCGATACCATCAGTAACACGAGGTTGAGCCAATTTAATATTTTTTCACCTGAAAATCAGCATCAGTAAAACTGTAAACATACGAAATTATTCTTCCGAGTGTAATGAAGGCCATTATTTCAGTGATCTGTCAGCAAATACAGAGTGTTTCCGGGCTAGTGTTACTAACTTTCAGGGATGATGGGGAAGGGCACATGTATCAATTTGAGATAAGGAACCCTGGTCCGGAAATGACTGAGTCGAAAGTTATAAGCAAAAATAGTTGTGTGGAAATGAAATAATTTTATTCCACTGTACACCTTATTTATGTGTATTTATCTGTACATCTTACACATATTTATTCATCTGACGTTGTTTACGTTGTCTACTTACAGTATTCCATTCAGTGCGCTGTCTGAGGGGTGGGGACAGGAAACTACACTAAAGCAATGCAGATAGCGTAATGTGTAACGGACATGGTCGGTCCTGATATGCACGTCTGTAGATAGCAGTGTATGTGTACAAGTTGCAGTGTCCAGTCGATCAGTCCTAGTGAAATTGAGGAGTACACGAGGGCGGAATATGTAGATATGATTTTCGAATACGGATGACCCAATGGGAACAGTAGACATCCTCACAGATTGTATCGGTGCAAGTACCCACGTAGGAGACATCCGGCTTATACTATCTTTCCACGACTGTTCCAAAGGTTAAGGGAAGGAGAGCACGTGGTGCCAAATAACAATTTCATTTCCACACAACTCTTTTTGCTTATAACTTTCGACTCAGTCATTTCCGGACCAGAGTTCCTTATCCCAAATTGATATATGTGCCCTTCCCCATAATCCCTGAAATTTAGTAACACCAGCCCGGAAACACCCTGTATATGGTGAGTGATGTAATTTTTATAGTTATGGCTACATGTGAAATTTGGTTAAAAATAGGTTGGTGTTTCTCACGTAGGCCTATGTTTCTGTATAGATTGCTGGAATTAAAATGTACTGTACTGTGATAGTATTTTTTGTTTTAACTGTATTTTAATTATTTTATTTTACTGTACAGATAATTATTTAATATATGCCTACACAACTTAACAAGCAATAATCAGTTAAGTTCGACTTTTGAATCTGAAAAAGTCCTGAGGAATGAGACATCTACAAATGTTTTTGTGTCCGGACTTTGTCCTGCTTTTTGAACTAGTTTGTCCTGTTTTTCATTAATTAGTATCTGGTAACCCTAGTGAGGGTGAAACAAGCTCACGTGCACTTAAGTCACTGATATCGGCCTATTGTACTACCTCCAGAGTTTGATGTAGGCCTAAGTGAGAAATGACCTGCAGTTTTTTCTCCCATACCTCTAACAGAGTTTGGCTGGTCGGAAGAGGAGTCTGCTAGCTTCAACTCTGCCAGATTAAATATATACATTATTATTGTTATTATTATTATTATTATTATTATTATTATTATTATTATTATCATCATCATTATCATCATTATCAGAGACAGTGTTCTTTTACGCCCCGTAAATTTATCGACACGGAACCTCCCCCCCCCCACCCGCTTTACTTCTCTTAAAAACATATCGCCATCATCCAGGCTTGAACTCGTAAACATCGCATCCAATAACAAAATATGGTAACTATTACACCATCGAAGACGACCCTCCGGGTCTGTATTTGAATCTTAATTTTAACGTTCTATTAGTGCTCACTCGTTACAATTGTTTGATAGACTTTGTTTTTTTTTTTTTTTTTTTTGCTTTCCCCCTCATGTGGTAACAGGTTACGTCCATTTTCGTCTTTCTTCTTCAACATTCTCTAAAGTTTCTTCAGTGGAACGGCGGAACTCGAGGTGAGACAAGTGGACAACTGGCTTGGAGCTCACATATTCATTTTTTTCTCAGCTCAAAATTATTTTGCAAGGATGCGTTTTCATGTACCTTTTAAATATTTCTCCTTCTATTTCCCAATTGACATTGACAACGTAATCTTTTCTGTAGGACAGTGTGAACGAAGTGAGGCAATAAAATTGATCTTTATTCTAAAATCTCACAGTAAAGGTTAAGATGTGTCCCAAGAGCCCTTACAAGGACACGACTATCATCGTGTACCTTTTTATTGTTACTTCCTCTTTTTTCTTTCTTTTCATTCGTTCATTGTGTACTACTGTATTCATACTGCCTGCGTTAATATTTATTTAATTCTTGAATCCATCCTTGCCTGAGCTAAAAATTACATACCAAGACTAAGAAGTTCAATGTAATCCAAAGGATTTAATAAATCCCTTGTCACCTTTTTTTGTAAATTTTATGTTCTCTGTTATTTTTCCTACGTTCAGTTTTTCTCATATAGCATGTGTTCTGTGGCCATTCAACTATATGAAACCTTGCAAATTGAGTAAGTAGATCAAATTAAAGGTATGAACATTAAATGCACGAAATTTTGGTTTTATTAACGGAATCATATTTTATGCTCGTATTGACTATATTAAGTAAACCTATGATGTTTCAAGATTAAATTATTTTAAGTCTCCTCTTTCTTTCTTCTTAACTTCAGTGAGTGTTTAGTCTGTATTAAGCATGCAATATTTTATTGGTTCGATTCCATTGTAATTGTTATCACAAATTTAATAATAAATGTAGTCACAATCTCCTCGTAGAGGGGAAGAGAAGGCCTAATAGTCTTACCTCTACCAGATTAAATAAACAACTTCTAAATTATTAACAATAAACTTTAAGTTGTAATTACTATCGCCTTGTAGACAGAGGGCTAGATTTTAAAAATATCATAAGAGCGTTTAAAATGAAAGAGAGAATACATACTGTAACACTAGAGGGAAAAGGTGTTTTACAACTAATTTCAATTCATTTGAACAGTATCATGTAATTCTTCTTTCAGTATGTGGTATCGGAACATTGGCGTGCACAGGCATCTATCCACAAACCAGAGTAATGGAGGAGGAATACTTGGCCGGTAATTTTGCCTGCAGCTCTTTAAATCCGTAATAGGGTTCTTTTCTTATGCAAGCGCATATCCTTGGAAAGGGATTTGAGGCAGTGGGGTTGTTCACTAGTCTTACTCAGGTTTTCCTCGTTCCATTGAAGGAACTTAAGGAAACTTTGAAAGGAAAGCCAAAAATGGACGTAACCTAACAGATACCACATAAGGAAGAGGAATGTCATAGAGCACTATATGTTACATAGTTCGACAGTAACAGAACATAGTCCCCGAAATGTTAGGCTGATGTCTTCTGTCTCCTCTTAGAAGTCATTCACTGAATCCTCGAATTTAGAATGTAATAAATAGGTGAACATGACAACCATTAGACCGCCTAGGATGACGACCTCATTTTTTAAAAATGAAATAACTAGTATTTTTGGCGGCAATAGTCGTGATGCTGAGTCTCTGTCTAAGACGACTTGTACCATCACATTAACAATAGTACAAATGTGATATATTAGATTTGAACCCATGAACTTGGTTCCTACACACCGTCAAAGTTGATGAGTGTTCTTTGTAATTAGTCCATTAATGTTATATAAATGTTGATTTGTTCAACCTTAAATTTATTTCTTATTGTTATAGTATAATATAAATGCCTCTTACGAAACCAATAGGCTAATAAATTAATAAAATTATACATTTATGTAGCTATTCCTCTTCCGTATCATTTGCAAGTTCTCCTATATCTCGTATAAATAGAGTCCCATGAAAGCGATTTTACTTTTAAGGAAATTTCGTTTTTAAATTTTCAGATTTCGGTATTCTTACCAATTTCGCGGTGTTATTTTAAAATTATATACCGTATATGCAAGTTTTATAACCCGGCTTAAGATAAACATTAAGAGTAGTATATGGAACATTTTCAACATCAATATTAAGTTTTTACAATTCATATACTTATATTTTAATAAACGGCTGCATTTATTTGTTGATTAAATGGCGGAATGAAATGTTCCATCGAAATAAAGACGAAAATTATGAAAATATTACTTCAAAATACATTATTCTTAAGATTTCGCGAATTAAACAAGTATTGCTGAAATTCGTTTATAAACTAGAATTGTGTTTTTCTTCGCGTTCTTATACAAATTCTCATTATTTCACGATAAAAAGTGCGTGTTTTGAGATTATGGAAAAAGGATAAAGAAATAGTCTCAAAATTTGGCAAAATTACGATTCGCGTTTTGCATTTTGTAAAAGGAAAAGCTATAGTGTAGCCTGGCTGGCTTTTCGGAGACCGGACCCTAGCTCGATTCATGACATTGACCTGTTGTGAACCCTATATGCGATTATTTTTCCAGTTCGATAAGTGGCATGGGTGGCATTCGTGAACACAGTTCCGACAGGCGGGCCATCCTATCTGTCATAACAGAGCCAGTCCCATCTCCAGACGAACACGCAATAAACTCCAGAGCCTGGAGCTCCAAGCTCTTAGAATCTATAGTATATTAGCATTGAAAACCCATACTATCCCAAAGACTTCGACTCATCCTATTTTTAACTATTACACGTGACAGATGAAAAATGAGGGGGAAATGGAAAGCCTAGATCATGTATACCCACATTGCTCGGCGTTATAGGTTTTGACGGTAACAACTTTTATTAGGTTTACTATGCTGCCATCTAGTTGTTACATAAGGAGACACGTCATAACTCCCATTTGAATTGCATTAGCGACTGTACTGCCATCTCGTGTTCGTTTACGGCGGACGGGTGGCGATCCCGGCGGTTGTTCTCTTCAAAGTGCAACCGATTTTAACATAGGAATGAGCAATCTATATGTAATCTGGGTGGAAAGTGTTGCTGGAATGGACGAGTGAAACTGAAGTACCCTAACAAAGCCCTTCATAATGTCTGTCTTGTCCACTACAAATTTCCGGGCCGCCTAGAAGAAAGGCCAGCTCGCTATCGCTGAGCCACAGATGCGCAAGTAGTGTTAGATTCATTGAAACCTTGTTGTTCTGCGATGAGATATATCAACCGACAAGACAGAAGATTATAACCATCCTCAGAGTCTGATGTTAAGGAGGTAAAATAGCTATCTCAGACTTCAGTATGAAAATCATAATCTACAGAAAATAAAATATTAGTGACGGAAACATAAATCAGTGAAAACAGTCCAAATTATGCCAGTGGAAGGAGTAATTCATTCTACTGTCACACGGAATTAGAGTCTCAGAAGTATTTTTAACCTACAAAGAGCTACAATGCTCCAAACATGTCACTTTATACCAAAGTTGCTAGGTATTGAATTAGATGAGACTATCCCTAGCTAGGAAAGATGGAAAATGCTGGGCAGAGAATTATGAATGAATCCCTAGCTATGACTCTTCTTCTCTGTCCTTTTCTAAGCATCAGGATTTTTATTTTTTTTTAACCTAAGTACATTAAATAATCACACAATTTGGACTTCCTTAGACTGTGTTTAGCACTACACATGAACACCACCGACACAACACCAGAAAAGAGGTGCTTATCCAGTTCCGTTGTATAAAGCAGGGAATAGAACCCTGGACCGTCTGTTCAGGAAGCTCCTAGGCTAATATCCATCGGACCCTAACCGTGATGTATGCAGTGAAAAATATGTATTTAGTTTCATACAATAATACAAATTTGGAATCATGTGTGTAGGGCTAATTACTTCGGTTCTTTGCCAAATATTACTTGTCTACTCGACCTCTCCTATATGAATGTTAAGTACCGAATTCATCTATTGCCAAGACATTCTTCGTCCAATTTTTCATTCAACTTAAGGTGCCTATTCGAAAAATTCCCCACGATATACTGTATTTAGATTCCTTGTTTTCTTCATTTGTCCATAAATACCATGGAACAATCTTCATCGAACCACTTTTGTTCATGTACAAAATTTTGTCCAATATTCTTTTCAGAAGATTAACTCCATATGTAGATGAAATTGTTGGGGTACTACAGTGCGATCTCAGACGTAATAAATCGACTATTGATAAGATTTTTTTGTATGCGACAGATATGCGAGAAAAAATGGGAGTATAAGGGTACAGGACATCAGCTATTCACAGATTTCAAAAAGGCATATGGCTCGGTTAAGAAAAGTTTTACATAATATTCTCATTGAATTTGTTATTCCCAAGCGATTAATTAAAATGTGCCTCATTGAAACGTACAGCAGAATCCGTGTAAAAAACACAGAGAGGGTTTGGAATTGAACGAGTTACATCAGCTTCTTGTCTATGTGGATGACGTGAATATGTTAAGAGATAATCCACAAACGATTAGGGAAAACACGGAAATTTTACTTGAAATAAGTAAAGCGATAGATTTGGAAGTAAATCCCGAAAAGACAGAGTATATGATTATGTTTCGTGACCAGAATACTGTATGAAATGTAAATATAAAAATTGGAGATTTATCCTTCGGAGAGGTGGAAAAATTAAAAAATCTTGGAGCAACAGTAACAAATAGGCCTATAAATGACACTAGAGAGGAAATTAAACGCAGAATAAATATGTCTAATGCCTGTTATTTTTTGGTTGAGAAGCTTTTGTCATCTAGTCTGCTGTCAAAAAGTCTGAAAGTTAGAATTTATAAAACAATTATATTACTGGTTGTTCTGTATGGTTGTGAAATTTGGACTCTCACTTCGAGAGAGGAACACAGATTCCGGGTATTTGAGAATAAGGTTCTTAGAAAAATTGTTTGGAGCTAAGAGGGATGAAGTTACAGGAGAATGAAGAAAGTTACACAACGCACAACTGCAAGCATTGTATTCTTCACCTGACATAATTAGGAACAATAAATCCAGACTTTTGAGATGGGCAGGGCATGTAGCACGTATGGGCGAATCCAGAATGCATATATTGTAGAATGTTTGTTGGGAGGCTGGGGGAAAAAGACCTTTAGGGAGGCCGAGACGAAGCTGGGAGAATAATATTAAAATGGGTTTAAGGGATTTGGGATATGATGATAGAGACTAGATTAATCTTCCATAGGATAGGGATCGATGGCGGGCTTATGTTAGAGCGGAAATGAACCTGTGGGTTCCTTAAAAGCCATAAGTAAGTAAGTCCATAAATAACTGTAAGTTATACCTTTGTGTTATAATTGTGGACTAATCCCCAGATGTCTTGTCTCTTAGATGGTTGTCTGTACAAACCTGTAATTGCCAATATGCTGTGCTTTAATTTGTTTTCATAAACAACACATGGAATGAGGTCCTATTTACCCGTGTTATTTTAAGAGTTTGTGACTCGTATTTAATTCACAATAAGTACAGGTGTGTGTTAATGGCAAACAAAAGCACCAGCTTCGTCAACTTGCAAGTTCTTGGAATAACACCCGAGTCGTTTATTTTTACTTCGGCAACATAAAAAGACAAACAGGAAGTAGCCTGTTTTGATACTGCTCTAACAATATTTTATTTTTCCTTAACTAAGGTAAGGTGATGATTGAAATAGATTCAGTATCTCTCGAAGAAAGTTTTGTGGTCGAGAAATTAATGATTCTTTACATAGTTGCACCTTCACTTTGAAAAACGTCAACAAAAATTTAGACTTTAATATTTCTGTACAGATTTCTTTGTAAACTACGTAAGACTAGTTATAAAAATATTAAACAAACGTGCAACTCTTTCTCGAGCGTCCAGTTGTCTTAAGATATCAGAAGCTGGCTAAAAGAGATTTTTTAAATTTTGTACAATTTATTCATTCATGTGTTCTGCCCAAAGGGCAGGTATTTCACTTCAAACCCAGCATTCTCCAGTCTTTCCTTCTTTCTGCCTTCCTCTCAGTATCCTCTGCCCCGAACTCTTCTCTCGTTCATCATCCCTTGCAGTCCATTCTTCAGTAGGCAGTTTCTTCTCAGCCAGTGACACAATCAATTTATTTTTCTCTTCCTGATCAATTTCAGCATCATTCTTTCTTCACTCATTTTTTCCAACACAACATCGTTTCTTATTCTGTCTGTCCATTTCAAACTCTTCTAGTCGCTTCTCTTTACTTCGTCGTAATGTTAATGTTTCTATCCCATACAATTCTACACTCCACACAAAGCACTTCACCATTCTCTTCCTTAGTTATTTTCTAGAGGCCCGCAAAATATGCTCCTTTTTCTATTCCAAGCTTCGTTTGCCATTGCTATCTTTGTTTTGACTTCTTGACAGCAGCTCATGTTACTGCTTATAGTACACCCCAAGTATTTGAAGCTGTCCACTTGTTGTACTGCCTCACTTAGAATTCGCAAGTTTACCTTCTTTACTTTTCTTTCTATGACCATGGTCTTCGTCTAATTTGCATTTATCTTCATCCCATACTGCTCACAGCTGTCATTTAGCTCCAATATCATATTCCTTAGTATCTTCTCCTCTTCTGTTAACAACGCCATATCATCAGCAAATCTTATGCATTTTATTTTTCTTCCTCCTACTATCACTCATTCCATGTTCTGGAAACAGTTCTTCACTAAGTCCTTCAAGTAGATGTTGAACAGGGAAGGTGATAAAGAGTATCCTTGACGTATTCCTTTCGCTATTTCGCTTCCCTCTGTCATTTCTTCTATCCTGATTTTGACCCGTTATTTCATATAAAAGTTAATAAACAGCTTCCTCTCTTTCCAATCAACTCCAATTTTCTTTAGAATCCCCGTGAGTTTATTCCAATCCACTCTGTCAAACGCCTTTTCTACGATTTGTACAATAAGGATAGACTATATTTTATTTGCACTTGCATTCAGCGGCAAACACGAGATATTTGCTGAAGCATATTGATACTGCCCGCAGTGCAAGAAAGGGATTTTATTACGCTTACGTAACTGTATAGAATTAATATCTCAAAGGACACTGGATTATTTGAGTCACGTTTTACCATGACTGATTTAATGCTACATTCAGAAAGCATTTAAAATATAATTGCTACGTGTCATAGTCTGTACTTAACTTCATACTTTTGACCAGCCTAACGACTGTCTACGCGTGTACCAATAAAACACTTAACTGTGTTAGCAAGTATGCCGATTCTTAGAATACCTCACAAGGCCCTCTTCTGGTACCAACACGCATAATACAGGAAATTCCATTTCCAAGAACTGCTTTCCTTCATTATAAAGAAATCACATTCATATCTGTATCATGCAATTTTTTAATTAACTCCATAGGCCTACCTTTTCTATCTTCTCAATAGCGATATATTTTTTTACACATCTTGATTATACAACTTTTAGTATTATATCACTTATGAATATATTTATGATGGTCACTTTCATGTGTTAAATGTAAACTAAGTTCGTAAATACGTAGTTGAATAGTTTCAGCTTAGTTTACATTTAACACGTGAAAGTGACCGTAAATATATTCTTTTTATTTTGTTACTGAGGAAAATACTTTATTTCGTACAGTAACTTCAAGACTGCTTTCGTAAATAAAACCGAAGAAAAAAATATTTATCTTTGTCTGTAATGTAACTATCCGGAAACAAATTAAAATCAGTTGTGAGTTTCCTATATAATAATGAAAACTATGTTACGTAGTTTTCACATTTTAATCACGTTTTTGTTTCACAATGACTGTAAAATCTCGCTGCTTGAAATAATAGTTTTTTTTTCTGAAGATACTGGCTCATTGGTTAGTGAAACCATCTACTCCGTGAATGAGAGGCATCTTCTCCGACATATCTCATGTGCGTGAAGTCTAAACGGGATTATGCAGGCGTAGGAAGAAAATATTCCGTCTTTAGAGTGAAATTTCAGTCAAAAATTGTATAGTAAGAAGATTTACAAATCGCACATCTTTTTACACAAGCATTTCAATCATCGAATGTGTTATCTTCAAAATTATTATTTCTTCGGATGATAACATCTTAACCTGCATATCTATAAAATTTAATACAGTAGAACCCCGATTATCAGTCACATTAACCGACTCGTAGATTATTGAACTGTTTTTCTCTCATTTTTTTTTTCTTTTTGCTGCAGAAAATAGTATACGAAGTTATGCTGAAAAGTAATGCCTCCTATTTTTTTCCGCTGTGATAGTAAATTGTATTCACTGAACTTTATGCTTTCAGTGACGCGAGTTTCGTATCTCTGTCAGTAGAGAGCTCTGAGTTATAACCTGAAACATGGCGGCGTGTACCAACAGTATGTCGGTGTGTCTGAAGCAACGTGCTATGATCCAGTTTTTAACAGCAGAAAATGTGCCCACGATAGATATTCATAGGAGACTTACGTCTGTTTATCGTGCTCATTGTCGACATCAGTACTGTGCAACGTTGGTCTGCTCGTGCTCGTAATGAACCTGGTGCAGCTCTTAACTTGTGTGACAAAGGACGCAGTGGAAGACCACATACTGCAACTGATGACGCTCATCGGAATCGTGTCTATGAACTCATTACAGTGAATCCCCGCAGGAACACCTGTCAATCCAGTGTGGCATATCAAGGGAGTGTGTGCAGGCGATAATTAGAGAACTAGGATTCCGGAAAATTTGCGCACGATGGGTGCCTCGAATGTTTCTTCCTCACATGAAACAGAAGAGATTGGACATTTGCCAACATTTGCTTCTGAGCTACGAACGAAAAGGCGATGAATTCTTAAAGAACATTGTCACAGGTGACGAAAGCTGGATACACCTCTTCGATCCTGAAAACAAGAGGTCATTGATGCAGTTTCGCCACAAAGGATCATCTGCACTCAAAAGTTCAAGGCTGTGCCGTCAGCAGGCAAACTCATGCTTACAGTCTTTGGGATATTCAAGGTGTGGTGCATATGAAATTCATGCCTGAGGGCACTACCATTAATTCTGTAAGGTATTGTGAAATCCTAAAAAATTGAAAGCACGAATTCGAAGGGTTCGTCCAGATATGGAGCAGCCCCTCCTACAGCATGAGAACGCTCGTCCACACACCGGTGCAATGACAACAGAACACATTCAGCGTCGTGGTTTCGCTGTTGTTGATCATTCTCCATATAGTCCCGACCTGGCGCCATCAGATTTTCATCTGTTCCCAAAGCTTAAAGAATACTTCAGAGGACATATCTTTGATCTGACGATGCAGTGCAGACAGAAGTGAGGCTGTGGTTTCGCTATCAGATTGAAACATTCTACAGTGACGGTATTAAGAAACTGGTCACCCGTTGGGAGAAGTGTATTCATCGCCAGGGCGATTATATGGAAAAATAAAACTACAGGTATGAACAGTAAGGTTGTAGAAAGTTACCAGTTGTTTCACTCAAATAACTATGAAACTTTTCACATAAAAAATTAAGAGGCATTACTTTTTAGCACGCCCTCGTATTATATTAGCCTAATGCGTATTTTTAGGCAGACTTATTACGAACTTTTGTTCATACACAGTATGTACGTAGTAGGAAGGTTGCCGGCAGCGGCAACAGAAACAGTTAAAGGGGGTGTTTTTACTAGCTTGTAAAATAGTCATTTTCAACGAAATGTCCTCAAGAATAAAAGTGGTGAGAGGGGGCATCCTTGACGAATTCCACAGTTTATCGGTATGTTCTGATCCGATAGTCATTTTGATAATATCGTGGTTATATAATTCGTAATGAGATTTCTAAGGAGGACTGCCGGCTACAGCTTGCTTGACCACAAAAGGAATGAACTAATTACAAAAGAATTGAAAATTACACCTATTTATGAACATCTCAACCACTATAGACAAAAATGGCTTAAACATGTCAATAGGATGGACTGTTCCAGACTCCCAAGACAAATTCTCCGCTATATACCACATGGAAGACGATCTTTGGGACGCCCCCTGAAGAGATAGACGGAGACCGTAACAGGCCACTAGCCCTAATACCTGCAAGGACGGTGATGATGATTATGTCCCCAAAAACTTCCACTTAATTGCAAACCCGTGCTCCATTCAGTCTTTGTCCTACTGTCCGAGTGCCCATACTGTATAACTTCTATACAAAATATACCTTCCACTGGTGTCAAAAGAAAATTTTTGCCAAGTATCGAAAAAAAAGAGTGCAAATTATGACACATCTCGCATCAGAATAATAGATTGACGTTACAATGCTGTGCGATTTAATAAAAATCAATGATGATAATTTTTTTCACTTCATTTATTGTATTTTATAGTTCTTACATTAGCGTTGAAGGTTTAAGATGTGGAACAAGTCAAAAGTTATACCATTTTTTGGCAAGATGAGGTGTATATAAAGTATGTAAATCTACAACACGAGACCTCGACTATTCCTATCTTTCCGCAGACGGCCATCACAAGGAGTTTCCTTGGCCTTTAAAACTCGTTATTTACAGCCAGACTTAAAGTAGTGAACTACTTATTGACTACCTAGCATATTAAACACAAGAAGTTGTAAGTATTATGCACTTAATTTATATAGATCTGTTATAGTATGGATTATCCGATTTTTTCGATTAACCGTTCAGTCAATTCCTCCACGGATATTAGAGGTTCTTCTGTTAATAATTAAAGCTTTAAGAAGCTGATATGAAATCCATGAAAACGACTGGTCTTAAGCTTTTACACCGCAAAAATAGGATATTATAGACAAATTTAAAGATGAACAAATCGTATGTAACATTATTAGATCAATTGGAAAGAACACTCCAGAACAGCGATTTTCGTACTTTTCCCCTTCAAGTTCCTCTTCAGGTCAAAAAAAAATTACATCCTCTGTAATTTTTTAATGGATGAATAATAAAATCGCACGTTTACAAGAAAATTATATTATTGTTTTATTTCCAAACGTTAATAGTAACCTGTTAATATCAGTAATTTGGAGTATTTGAAAGCAGAGCTCAACTCTTTGTTTAGCTTTACATTCATCATTTCGTATGGTTCTTATCGAGGCCGGATATATTAAACTGAAGGACAAGCATAGTTGACAAATCAAGTGTGCTCATAATAGTTCTCCAATGCAGTTGGCAAAGCTCCATCATCGACAGATTGGTTCCTCGATATAGATTCCTGTGACAGAATGATGTCACCTTCATTGAAACGCTTGAACCAGATCGATGCAGCACTTCTGTGCACTACTCGTACTTCCTCATCTTCAATTTCTTCGGTAGCTCAGTTCCCACGTGTCCCTATTAATAATGGCGGAAAAGCAAGCGAATCGCTATTTTCTATTACTAACATATTCTGAACTTAATATTAAAACATCTGTGTCTTCTAGCAAAAAAGGAAGTGTAGGTCTACTTATTGCAGGAGAACAGCAGACATGGCAACATATGTTGTCGACGATGATAAAAAACATACAATTCCAAGAATCTTTCACAAGTCTAGTTTTAAAAAGTTAAATACTGCATTCTAAAAAGATATTCAATAATTATGAACAAAGGTGCTTTCATAAAATTTTACAGGGAAAAAACGCAACTCATTGCTTTAGAACATTACAAGAAGTTTACGAAAGAGAATTTCTACCATATTGCGTTGAGATAATGGCATATGGATAAAAGCCTTTCTTGGAGAAATAAAGACCTGTAAACACAAACCTTGTGCTGGTACCTAAACTCGTAAAAGGTAAAATTTGAAAGTACTCGAACATGCAGCAAATTTGCCAGACATGAGCCCTTGAGTGCTCTGCGAGAAAGATTCCCAGAAAGGTGACGGAGTGGACCATATTGCAAGGATTTGGCAGCGCAATGTTGACATAGCAGGAGACTATGTTCGCATTATGTAGATGTATCGTAAATAAATTTAGTTTGTAAGAAGTGTCACCATTACTTTTCGAGAATATCTTAATATATTGTACTGAACGGATTCAGCAGATGTTTTTAAATACGTTTAGGTACTATTAAGTATGTTCTGCGAGGCAATGCAATTGCATTACAGAGGCATTTCAAATTTAACGTTAAATATTCTCCAAAGACTTTGGGTTGTTTTTGAGACACTTTATGTAAATATTCTAAGAAATATTGTTACTTACTATATTTGAGGGCCATTATGATTTTAAGATTAATTAATATTGTCTAAGGGACATTACAGTTATATTTCAGAAACTTATTTTCAAATACTTTCATGTTCCTAGAAACCTTGCAATCAGATTTAAGATTCTATATGTGTATATTACATTAATTTTATTGTGTATATATGTTTATATATACGGTATATGAAAAATATTTTATTGAAGCTCGTGTGATGTAGATATTTTTACTGGTTGGATTATATTGCTAAATATTTTCGGATTATGTTGCAATTGTATTTGAGGACCTTACTGAATTTAATATCCGTATGTTGTTTTTGAGTGGATTTCACTCTTAACCATTTAAATTCTGACATAGTTTATTTAAACTATACAAGCATTTTAATCTTTTTAGTTAAATATATTTTGAGAAACTTCAGCACTTTTCAAAAGAATCGTTTCTATAATTATTTGGAGGAATTGCAATCGTATTGACGTCATAAGACAACGCAGGACAAGTGACAAACATCCAGTCCCGTGGACTGGAAATAAATCTCCATTCACGCCGGGAGTCGAATAATGAACCACTTGGTTGGAAAGGGTACTCAATATCCACTGAGCCATAGCGGTGGACGTCCCTATGACGGGGCCACCGTAGAGACGTCATAGGTCAAATACGGGACAACATCTAATCCCGTGGACTGAATATAAATCTCTGTCTACGGCGGAAATCGAATGATGAACTGCTTGATTGGGATACACATGTGCTAGCGGTGGACATCTATAAAATAATAGAGGAGCTGGATGTAATAACAGCGTTAATGTAAAAAAATTGCTTTTGAGAAAAATTACACAGAGCATTCAAAATCATTAGGAACAAAGTCTTCACGTTTGGTAATAATTAATGTTATGCTAAGGGGTTAAATATTAATAAAATTCAAGATTTTATAATATGCCATATTATATTTAAGATTGCTATCTATGCAGTAACAGCGTTAACCGAGTAACGCTCTTATTTCGCCCAGCTCCGCAATTAGAACAGTTAAAAGAATCGTAATAAGAATTAAATACATGCAACTTTTTAAATCAAAATCATTATTTCTCAAAGTATTCCTTTCCATTTTGTTTCTAGTTCAGCCTCGAAGTTCACTCCGCGTTCTATCGAATTCGGTAAACCTACCGGGTTTTTCTTTGGGGTACGAGGGGGTCGAAGCGTGATGCTCCCAACCACTCTCTTTATCTTTACCTTATATTGTGTAGGTAATGTACGTTTAATAATTTGATACAATGAAGAAGGCATCGGATAAACGTGAAAAATGTGTAAGCCTCAAACGTCAAACAGATTGCTTGCACTGAAATGTGTACAATTTTTATACTTGAAAACCTGATTTTGATAGCGTAGGCTTTTTGCATTCACCGAAGTAATTCTCTCCAACAAGGCAGGAATATTAATTGACCATAACACCTAGATTCCCAATAATTTCATATATATCAAATAATCATTAATGTCTTATTTTTTTTACTTAGACTACCCATATGAGTTCAAACTACCAAAACACTAGAGAATGTATATAAATGTCACTCATGTACTGCCTTCGGGAGGATATATTTCTGTATACAATCGATAATGAATATTATTTTTGGCATGCTTTACGTTAGTAAATCGTTTAACATAAACCGTTATGTCATATCTGCTTTGTTAACACCCGTGATCTGTTCCATGGCAGGGTGCAATTTATTTTTGCTGGCGTCTCGCCTGACTCTTATGCAACGCCACGAGGCACTGTGTGACATCATCAACCGCCGCGACGTGATGGGCGTTTTAATTCTATTTTAGTTGCGAGAACAGTGCTGCCAACTGTTGCACGAGTGAGCAAACACAGCGGATAATTTGTTTTCCCCCAGAGATTTGATTTTTGCGAGTCACCTGTTGAACTATTAGTTAGAATCGTCGTGGTGTGACGTTGCCAAGGTACCCCTGTAAATGCTGCGAATTACTGGTACTTGCTGAGGCTATGGGAGAGAATACAGAAGTGCCTTGAGTTATTCAGGAAGGACATGTCGTTGAGGATCATCGCACTCCTTATATACACTCCCACCACTGCCCTCTGTTCTGAAAGAGTTAATCCAGGGGTTTCAACTTCATAGTCCGCTGCATTCATATAAATTTGCCTGTCTTTTTCCTTGACACTATACTTTTAGTCTAAGTTTCAAATAAAATTTTTGTAAGCTTATGACCGCATTAACATATTCCGCAAATAATGTTCTGCAGTCTATTTCATTTACTCTTAATGTATCTAATTCGTCTAATCTAACGAGTTTACATTTATATAGATCTTATATTCCGTAAATAAATCATTTTTTTAAACTTCATATAGTTCTACCACTTCAAATTGTCACTCTCGTCAAGAATTCTGGTTGTTTGAAAGTTGATTTCTTAAAATTCAAATTACAGTTAACATTCATTATCGATTGAAATGGATTTACACTTTTTACATAGTGCAAAACAGTATTGGTGGAGGGAATTTCGTATGCAGTGCCATTTTTAAATGTAAAAGAAGTTCGGCACAGTTTACACGAGAACGTGGTTCATATTCTCAAAAGACACCTATCTTGTATAATGAAACTTAGGAAATTGTGTAATATTTTGCCACAGTATTATTATTACTATTATTATTATTATTATTATTATTATTATTATTATTATTATTATTATTATTATTGTTATTCGTTGGTTACATTAATAATTACGAAGAAACTCGTGTATTTCTAGAAGTGATACATTTCACTTCCCAACAACAGTATTTGGAAGCTCATTTTGTTTTCAGTGTCTTCAAAGGAATTACAAAATGTGAATCATTCCTCAACAACATGGACTTATGAGTTCCAATTAAATAATTATTATTGATTAATAATATTTTCTATACGTACAAAAGTTTAGGAACACCTTAGCTTAGTGTGAGGTGCATTAAACATCTTAACCTTTTCTCGTAAAAATAATTTATTTACTACAGGTAATTTAAGGTATAGATTTATATAACAACATCGTAGAGTTTAAATAAATGTTGTATTATTGTGTTTATTGTAATTCGCTAGATGTTGTTATTTTGCTAAATAAAATAAAGAACTAATTGTGAAAGTCTAAAGCGTATAAAATAAAATAATGTTATTACAGGTTTTCTTACTTAGGAACTGAGGATTTAGTTACAGCGTGGAATAAAGTCAAATTGAAAGTCAAGTTACAAATCTTGAGGCACAAAAATTGACACTGTAATAAATTAGTATGGTTAAGTCCGTAAGTTAAATTCTAGAGTTGCTTTTGCGAAAAGATTTAAATTGGGTTTAGTGAATAATTACGTGTTTATATAAATAAGATAAATAATGTCACGTGTAGATGAAGTGTGTTATTTATTCAGTCACTTATTGCATATCTACAAAAAATTTAAATAGTAAAACTTAGGCCTACTAAAATTAAATAGTATAATTCTAAAATACACTACAAGGAAAGAGTAAATTACATGAAATGATACCGAAAGTAAACGTTTTTCAGTTCATGTTTGTATACTATTTCCTGAAAATAGTTATGTTAACAGTGTTTAAATTTTCTTTAAATGGACACTTCTCTAAACACTAAGCAGCGTTCCCATGGTTTCTTGGGCATAGGATTATTTAAAAGTCAGGAAAGATTAAAACTTTTTTTTTACAGAAACGTGTTTCAATTGTTTCACTATTGTTGTAAAAATTAAATAAATAGACAGCAGTTCAAGCTACTCTTTAGTAAACTAATGTGTTATTTTGCAAATTCATACAAGAAATTAATAGATTTACATCTACAAATGCGAATTGACCTTATTGTAATGTAATGGAGATTGTTCCATCGCAATTAGAAGATTCAGATCTCTAAATGGATTGAAGTAGGCTACGGACCCTGTGCTACGGAAGCTTGTAAACAATTTGAAGGTACTCCGTAAAATATTTTTCTGAATGCTGTTCATTTCCTAGAAGAGAGGTTACTAATGGGAAAGGAGAAAAATGACGATCATATACACTATGAATAACACATATTGCTTTATGAACAAAATTCTATTATTATTTTTCTATTTCTATTTCTTAAAAAAGGTAGGGGACTTTCAAATCTTTCTTCACTTTTGAACAATCCTATATATTAGAGGCACAAAGCATTACTATGCATTGTTAGTGTGTTACTTCCACTTTTACTCGTATTAAGGAATTTTTGTTTCTCTACAGTAGTCTCGATTATCCAGCCTAAAAGGAATCGAAGGCGAGTGGAATGATTTAAAACAATATTTGAAATTATATTTCCAAAAATGGATATTGTTTAGCATTTTGTCTTGTTATTGTCTTATATATTTGATGAAAATAGTGCTTAAATGTATTTAAATGATTAATTCTCTAAACAGAAACTGAAAAAAAAAAAAAAAAAAAAAAGACAGCCACGTTTCCACCATTCATATTTTTATTTAAGAACTCTCTTCAGATACGTAGGCTCTTAACCACTGTTCAACAAACACTAAAACAAATTAAAACGAAAATAACTCAAAACAAGCATGTGGCGTGCGCAGCCACAATAAGCAATTCGCACATCGTCCTCGGTTTTAATTTTAAAAGAGCCAAGCGCAAAGAAATAGAAGGATAGAAAGACAAATAAAAGCCGTCTGGATGATCAAGACATACTGTATTTTGAAAGAGAAGTTTACTTAGCAATTGTCACTGATATTTGAAAGATATTTACTCGAGTCTGTCGTGTTCGAAATTAAGAATTCACAGTTTGAAATCTTTACACGCTTCTAATTGTGTGTCGACCATCTTGTCACATTTATTCGTTCAATAAAGACAGTGAAGTGGGTCACACGGATGAGAAAAATAGCAAAAGAGGGGACAAAGCAAACAATCGGAAAGTATTCAATGATTCACTTCGGGATGACGAATGCAGAGAATGCTGCGAGCACACGGTTTTAAGCCACTGATGCACAAACACACTCCTCTCTTGTGCCCTCCCTTTGATTCAGTCATCAAGACATCCGTAACCTATCACAAAGCAGGCAGAGAGCAACCCCCACCAAACACAACACAAGTACTAGCTCACAGGATAAGAACCCGCGTCTTCCTGCGTGCGACGACACGCTCGTTCTCGAAGTCACTGCGCGGCCAGCACGGGTTCGCCTCCCCGGGGCATAGCGCCAGCAACTTGAAGCTATCTATCGGTATTGTATATAAAAGTTGTATAATATGCCGGCCGCAGGAGCCCCACGGCTTTGTTTTCAGACCTGCATGGACAAGGGGAGGGGGTATGATATTTAACCCTACCCATCCCCATCCCTGGTGTACACGAGTTGGCAGCTGTTCAACAAGTTCAGTCGCTGCCACAGGAATAGCCGCGAAAGTAGGAGGGGATCTTTCCCCTTTCCGCCATTTTTAGTTATGTCACTTGAGCCGTGTATCAAAGCACTTCGCATCTATTAATTTTTGTCTCAATTAGACGGAAAGACTTTTTGCGCTAGGAGGTGATCGCGTACCGAATCGTGTCTCGCCTCAAGGTCACTGACTTCGATCACGTGGGTGTAGTGTATATTCTCGCTACAGAATGCGGACAAACGGTCGCGGCGTACACGGCACCTAGGTTCAGACGTGTTTTTTGTAGTTCCGTAAAAGCATGATCGTACGATCGAATCTCGTGCAGAAAATTGATGTTTGTTCGTTGTGGATGAGGCGGCGTGTGTTGTCTGAAACGGGATATACACATAGAGACATGTTACGATACTTCATCGATACAAATTTATTAGGATGCGTTGTGTGTGGCCGGCCTTGTATCAATGAAACGTATCAGTTTCAGCTGGTTGCGAGTCCTGTCTCTGTGTCCCGTCATCGATGACATACCGCGGTACGAGCGTAGTGACACTTTTGCAAGTCTCAACTTGTTTCAGTGTATGTGGTACCTTATATAAACCATATTTTTAGTCTGTTGTACCAAACTTGATATTGGGAAATATGGGCGCCAATTTCTGGAACATATTTATAAATTATATGTATCGCTTACATTGTGTGCGCAATAATACTTTATTATTTATAGATGAAATTTATTTTATATAAGTAATTGTTATTCTGTAATGTAACCAGATAAAAATGGAAAGCAAGACTTTTATCTGAAAAAGCAGGATTATTTCACAAAAAAAGCAGTGCATGATGTGACACGTGACGTAACGTTTATTTTCAGTATTTTATAAAATAATAAGGTAAATTGTTAGTCTTAGTCTACAATAAAATTGACACAAAACTGCCAATATTCAGAGGAAGGAAAAAAATGTTTAATTAAGAAATTAAATTGTCTTTTTTTATTAATCAGTAGGCTGAAACTTTTAATGGTCTCCTTTAAAAAAGAGCAGCTTCCCAACATTTTGGGGTCTTTCTCTAATAATTACCTAATTAATTACTTAATTGTACATGTTAAGCGTAGGCTAACGCGTTGCTTAACCCTTAAGTACTCGCCTGATAGAAATTTACATAAACACTCGCGTCGGGTCAATTTGACCCATTGACACAAACTAAGATGTGGATTCATGGCAAAATTATGGGGTAACTAAAATGTTTAAACTGAAGTAAATGAAATACTTTTATTCTGAACTGTACATTATTTATATTGAACATAATCAAATACAATGAAATTTGTAAATCTCAACTTTAAAAAAGTGAAAACTATCTAAATACAATGAAATTTGTAAATCTCAACTAAAGAAAAATGAAAACATGACTTTGAAATCTTATAACCATACTGTTTCTTTACGAGGTGTGATTGAACATTTTTAAGGTTAGGTACATAATAATGGTACCTAAAGACTACTACAGACCTCTTCTGGAGGAATACACACACTCCTACTATTATCCTAGATTTGGAAACAATCTTGAAAAATGTTGACTGGGTTTGTAATAAAAATCACTGTACCTAAAGGCTACTGCAGTGAATGCCCTTCAAAGGGATTAATTCTCAATTATTACATCGATTCCTAAGATGTCACCGCAAACCAATAAGCACTGATGGCTTCAGTCTTAAAACTTTTCAATCAGACATTGTAAAACAAAACAGTACTTCATTTCTTGGCTTATTCTCCACATATTGTGCAAACAACTTTTCAGTGAATTTTGCATACGTGTCCCAAACAAGCAGCACATTGTGTTGAATGCTTATTATCATTTGTGCTAGGGCAGATATGATATCTCTTCCTTTTCTGAGATGCTGGTCCACTATTTGTTTCTTGATTTTGTTGTTCTTTCGGTGGCACTTCAACGCCTCTCTCCGTTAGGAATATTTTTATTCTTGCCCTGAGACTGCGTGATACATGATGATTACTCATTCTCCTGACAACGTTTTCCATAAGAAGTTCTTTAGCCAGGTTCTTCAGAAATATTCTTCTTTGTATCTTCTCTCTGGTATTCATCTTATAATAAACAACATATGAGTTGAGTGCTGAAACAGTTATGAAATGGAAGAACACTGCCAGTGGCCACCTTCTTGTTCTACGTCCAACACTAGTTGCTACACAATTGGTCGCATGAATCAACTCCACCCTTGGTACAGTTATAAAACGTCACAACTTCTGGCTTTTTGGAGGAACCTGTGTCTTCATCTATGACATCGTCAAGCTCAGAAAGTTCCCCCACAGATTCACCTTCGTCATTATCATTAGTGCGTTACTGAGAATCGTATTCAACTCCCTTGCAATTTCTTCGTCTGTTAATAGTAATTCCCTCGACTTCGACTTTTCTGCAATTTCTTCGTCTGTTACTACTTTCTTTGACATTCTTTGAAAATAATAATAAAAAGAGCTGCATATACAGCTGAAATGAACGCGGAAAATGTGAAGAATATAATAATATAAAGCTTACATCAAATAATACTTACGCATAAATAAAGAAATCTCCTCAGTTATTCACAAAGTCTTCCTGCCTTTTAGAAGAACGCACACACTCGCGTCGGGTCAAATCACATATAAACAGCTGTTGGGGCTAAATGATAAACTCAACAATGACTACAGCCAGACCGTTTCAAAGATTTCAACAATAGAAGAAATTACACACCACCGGCACTCTTCATATTACTTTCCAGCAAAGAAAACAGAGGAAAGAAAAAGCACTCGGGTCATATAGACCCGACGCGAGTACTTAAGGGTTAATTTGCTAATTGTTGATACTTCTCTCATGGCTCAGTTTGAGCAAGGAATGTTCTTTATCATCCAGTAAATACTTGTGGAAAGTCACGCAAGATCATGCCTTCAATTAAAATTTACAAACATAATTTTTATCTAGTGCAGTCATGTCAACTGATGCCCATAGGAGCAAGCGCGCGCTTTAGAGCTCAGGAGAGCCTGAGCGCTTTACAGCGGAAAGGAAAGAGACAGTCGAAAAAGGTAGTATATCGTCGCTTAGGAACCAATACCGCGTAACTGACAAAATGTAAATTTTACAGGAGAAGGTAAAAACCGAATAAAAACCATAAAAATAACGCAATAGTCTTGAAAATTGGTGTATGGCTATGAAATTGCATAAATAATTTGTAACTAAGTGAAAATGGATGGTCATGGCCATAGACATTTGGCAATGTCACTTACGCGGTATTGGAACTTTGCCGTTGACTAAATTTCGTTAGTTACGCGGTATTGTGAGACAACTTTAGCAGCTTCAGGACACATGCTGACAAGCGTTTTCTTTGCGTGAAAACTGCCTTCTGGAAATATTATTCGTGCTCTTGTATATGTGAATGTGTTATCTGAATTGTTGTCCTATCATCTGACTTGAGGTCAAGGTCGGTAGGCTGTAGCTTGAATCAGCACTAGATTACGTTCCAGACAATGATTGTTGCATTCTTAGTCAATCAAATGCTGAAACTATGGGAAAGGAAAAAGAAGACACAGTTAAATGTTTATTGTTATAATAATAATAATAATAATAATAATAATAATAATAATGACAATCTGATACCACGTACTTTATTTTCACACTACGTGTGTGAATAGATAAGTAGAATTGTTACTAAAACGTTGCTGAAAAATATAATTTTATAATAAAATAATAATAATAATAATTATTATTATTATTATTATTATTATTATTATTATTATTATTATTATTATTATTATTATTATTATTGACAATGGACTTGACTGACTTGCGAATAATGAAAAGAAAATCACATAGAAATATAATAATGATAATTTTTCAGGCAAAATATTCGTTAAACACAATAAAGAAATAATTATAGGCCTATGCTGAAATCACAAAAAGTAATCCTTGAGTAACCCTAGTGTGAAATACTATTATAAAAACTTTGGCACAATCGGTTCTATATACAATAATATGACGGAAATTTAGGCAGGCTACTAATGCTCTTTTTTTTCTGTGCTTTTGCACGAGAAAATTACTTTTTTTTTTTTTACTGAAGGGACGCCATCAGTACTATTAGCTAACCAATATTGCACAGTTCATTCTTTAATTCCAAATGTACACAGAAACATCTTTTTGCAAACCTGAATTTTTTTCTCATCAACTTTTAGGTTGTAGACAAATGTTCTCTTTCTTCTCGATTCAGAATTTGTACTGTCAGGTCTTTTCGTAGGAGTGAAATCCACAAGATTTGATACCTAAACGGTCCTCTGTTCCCAAGTCATAGTTTTCCTGAATGCCTGAAAGATGTCTTCTCTCATTAGAAATTAAATTACAGCCCCTTACTTTCGAATTTTGGCACATTTTATAACTACACTCTGGCCCCAAATTCCTTGCATTTCTTTCCGTATCATGTGTTACATTGCCATCTTTCGATCTCTTGTAGCTAAGATAAGCTTCCTCTTCCATTCTAAGTTTTCTATTTTTCATTTTCTTCCACTTACCCTTTTGTGGCTTTGAATTTATTTTTCTTTTCCATGAAATGTTTGTAGATTCTTCTCTTTACCTTTTTCTAACGAATGTAAAGATGTAGAATAAGTAGCACTCTCAAATTCTTCGGGGTCGTCTACATCTGAAGACGCATCCGAAATTTGGTGTAGTTCCTTCATTGACAGGGTATTCAGTTTCTGTCCTATCCTATTTCTAGCTGTATTATTTTAATAGTATTGCTTTAAACCATACCAGACTGCATAATACGATCATAACATTACCGGTAACACTGGACGGATAATCCCTGATCTGCAGCAGCCCATTTTCAGAAGGACGGTTTTCTTTTGCATTTGAATTATCAGGCAGTATACCTACGAATAAGATGAGATTACTAGTGTTTATAAATGTGATATAAATGGCTTAAAAACATGTGCAGTAAATAGTATCATCAATTTAGATCTTCCTCCTACCGGAGGAAATGGAAGGAACCAAGCTCAGTACCATTGAATGTAGCGCAAATTATTTTAGCGGCCCATTCGTGATTATTTATATTAAGTACTTAAATTAAGTATGCTGTTATGATTCCGTAACTGAAGAAAAATAAACGTTTAATAACTGTGATACTTTTTATGCCATACCTTTGTTAACGTTCACAGAAGTTTCTCCCGTCTTGAATGCAGAACATAGCACAGATAGGATTTCGTTCTCTCTAAACTGACTGTCGTCTAATTCATTGTCCATTTCTTTTCTTGTATCTGTAGGCCTATATAATAATAACATATTAAATGTACTATATTTCAGTGAATGAACTTGGAGTAAGATTTTGCGGCAATTCAGCTCAACTAACATTCAATTGACATTAGTGAAATAATTCTATTATATTTACCTTTTAAATAATTGAAACTGAACACTTCTTTAATCTTCTCAGAATATCACACACTGTTGATACAATTTTACAATGCAGTAACGAGAACCAGCTTCCATACTGAGGGCGCGCAACGAGTAGACATAATAGTCTATCTGTTGTCAGATACGCGGTATTTCCTACAGACTTCTCGTGACTTCAGATACGCGGTATTGTACCCCCCTCCTTCGCACGCAGGCCATTCATGCAATCAAATTCCCGCGTTTGTCAATGCATGCAGATGACAGTGGAGGTACCATCTGTGCAAAAAAACAGTTTTTACCAAAAATGTCAGTTACGCGGTATTGTTTCTTAATCGACGATATGCCGCTTGGTCGAGCTATATTCAGGGATGGCCAGCACTGATTCAATGGATACATGGAAGGGAGCTTATTATAACTGTATCGATGTTAATTTTTAGATTTGTCTAAGAAGTATAAGTGCATTATAAGAATGTAAGTTTTAATTTTAATGCTCATTTTTCACAAGTTTGATTTTTTTATTCAAAAGAAATATTTTCTCAACTTTTTTTATAGAAAAGTGAAATTTTCACATATAGACCTATTTATTTAGTAGCCTTACAGTATTTTATTTTATTGGGTTATTTTACGACGCTGTATCAACATCTAGGTTATTTAGCGTCTGAATGAGATGAAGGTGATAATGCCGGTGAAATGAGTCCGGGGTCCAGCACCGAAAGTTACCCAGCATTTGCTCGTATTGGGTTGAGGGAAAACCCCGGAAAAAACCTCAACCAGGTAACTTGCCCCGACCGGGATTCGAACCCGGGCCACCTGGTTTCGCAGCCAGACGCGCTGACCGTTACTCCACAGGTGTGGACGCCTTACAGTATGTTTTCGTAAATCTAATATACCGTAAATACGTATTACTGAAGATAGTGTATTGAAATTTTTGAAAATATTCGCATGGTAAGTGTTTATAAGGAAATGAATTAACAAAGCAACTACTGTTACATCATAAGCAAAACATACGTGCCCATGTGTTGTAAAAGTGTCAGCTCTATAGCTTCAGTAGATTTCGAGAAATTAATTTAATATTCTGGTGATTGGAAATTGCTCACCAATATCACTTTAAAAGCATAATGCGATAAGAGTTTTGTTATGAAATGTTAGTTACACTTAAAACATATCAGCACCTAGGTAACTTTGCTTTGTACTGTAATATTGTTTTGATTAATTTATTGATTACTTTTATAAGGCTAAAGGTACCATCAATATCAATTCCAGCTTATCATGTCATACTCAATCTCTTTTTTTTTAGGATATCACTTTCTTTATGAATGTCGTGTTTCATTCACTTAGTAGGCTACAGTATAGTTGTACTACTACGGAATTTACGTGAATATTCCTTCTTGACTCTTTATTATGCTATTAACATTTAAAACACAACTGCAATATTAAGATATTGGTATTAGTACTTTTGTTTCACAGACAGTATAGATAATATCAAACAGAAAGAAGCCATATAAAAATAACGACATAAAATTTCACTTATGTTTGAAGTTTGTGCACTTCTATTTTCTTAATCCAACAGGCTGCTTATTCATATACACAATCCTTCCTCTTTCCATATTTAGCGCTTGATGCCGGCGCACGACGTCATGGTCAGAAAAATGCGCTTGCTTTGACATCACTGATCTAGTGCATTCCAGACATATCTAGACGGTTTTTCTCTTTGGTTCACTGGCAACTGCCGAGAGAGAAAAGTAGGACAACTTCTGATTTTCTAGAATGCCTGGCCAGACGCAGAACATACACCTGAAAAATAGGATATGCTCGGTGGAATTTAAGTACATCCCGATAAACATTTGAGAAACGACGAACTTATTACAAAGCGCAAAGTAACGTATCCTCATGCAAACAATGATTTTGCAGTTGCAAAAAATTCACAATCTGAGATGCAGTTTCAAAAGGGAGCTGAAGAAAGTGAGAAATTCTCAGAAAAACACAGGCATTTCGTCAGATAATACTTACACACCAAATATTTCGTTCTAACATTGTGAAGTCTGAAATTTGGAGTAATGGGAAAACAATATTTTTTCGGTTCCTTTTTTTTTTTTTTTTCTTCAAAACAATAACTGAAGCCACACTCAAAACTACAAAAATCTCTACATTTCAATTCTTTTCAATACACATCTCTTTCGGAGCTGTTTCAGATACGGTGTCAGCATCTATAGTCAGTGCATGCCACATGTGTCAGGAAACTTGAGTATCGGTACAGGTATTGTAGTATATGTTAGCGCAGGGGTGCCAAACTGAAGCTCCCGACAGAGCCTATAGTGTTGTAGTTGCTGTCAAGGTCGTAGTCGCTTTGACCAAAGGTAACTGAATGGTTCTCAGCGCGAGGATAGACGAAGACTGTGAATGCGTGATATCGAAAGACTAGTCGACTCTGTATCAACAAGCTCTATTTTTCTTCAGAAATGAATTTATATGGAGAAATGCAATGAGTCTTTCCGTTAAAGGGAAAAATGCTTATTGGAATAATAAACTTACTTCTTTGCGTCAAATAGATTTATTTCAACAAGAAGTTCATGAATGCTTGCGTTAATTTTCTTAGCCGTCATTAACCGAAGATAATTAGACCAGTGTTTATCCGACATTCTGCTGCGAATATGTGACTTTGTTAATTTCATTAATGGAAATGCAGCCTCACAAACATAACTCTCGCGAACAATGAAAACACATTTGCAACAAAATCACCTAACGTAAGAAATTGTCGTGTTCTTGCAACAGCTTTCCAAAATACATCAATCGTTGGTGTCTTTTGCTTATCTTCCAACGCAGAACGATAAGTTCGGAAGCAAAATCTCCCGAATAATCCTGGGACAACGGCTGTGCTGTATAAGGGAAAGTGAATAGTAAAAACTTCTTTGTTATTCGATATAAGTCAGAGAAACGTTGCTTAAATTCTTCAGACAAGCTGTGCAAATGACTAATAAAATTTTCTTTTCTGACTGGATCCAAAGACGAACAAAATAATGGAAGTGTTAGGAAATTCTCAAAATTATTTGCACTTAGCTGCGTACGGTACAAGGACAGTTTAAGACTAAACGATTTAACTCTGTCACGTAAATGTAGGACCAGCGAAACGTTTTCCTGAAGACGTACGTTAAGATAATTTAATTTGGTAGACATGTCGGACAGGAATCCAAGGTCTTGCCACCAAACGTCATCTTCCAATTCAGGTACATCGAATTTTTTCTCCTTTAAACATATTTCAATTTCTTCTCTTAAGTCCGCAAATCTCGCCAATGTCTCGCTTTTACATGGCCCGCGCTCTGTTCGCTACAACAACCTAAGACACCTCACCTTTCGGTGCGCGGCTCCCAGGAGAGCCTCGAATCTGATTGTCGTAGCCTCAAACACCGAAGAAGCCTCAGTTCGGCACCCCTGTCTTAGCATGTATGATAGGCTTTATAATAGAGGCCCGAGGCCTTGGTGCTCGTACGTGACCGTAGCCTCAAAATGTGTCCGTTTAGGTTAAGCCAAAAAAAAAGTGACCTTAGTGTAAATCCCATTGGAAATAAGGTAAACTCTTGGTCGTTAGATAGGTAACGGAAACATATTTTAAAGAACTTTTAACAGAAAATATACAACCTTACTTACAAGATTAAGAAAGTGAATTAGACAATGTAAATGAGATACGAGTAAACAAAATCAATCTAGATGTAGAAATAGTAATAGTGGCATTTAATCTCTAAAAATAACATAGCTTGTAGAATTATACGTAGCCTGTATACAGAATTACTAAAATCGGGACTGAAAATTTATATGAACTTTTGAGAATAATTTTTAACTATGCTTAAATGGTGATGAAATTCCCAATGAGTGGAAAATTGGATATATCTCAGTTTTTCATAAGAAAGGAAAGAAGGATAAATATATAAATTATGAAGGTATACTTTATCGGATATATATGAAAATAATAAAATAGTTTTTGGAACAGAAATTTTCTTAGGTAGAAACAAAAAAGCAAGCAGGATTTAGGGCCGGTCGATCCACACTTGACCACGCATTTTGCCTAAAAGCATTGACAGAGAAAAGAGATTGCCTTGGACCAACAGTTACACTTAGACTACTGTCTGTAGATTCATAAGAAGCGTGCGATAGCTTATCCCGAACAATTTACGGAAAACAGAACGATATAATATTAGTAAGAATATTGTAAGTGGATTCAAGAGATTGGATCAAAATTCTGATGTGGTTTGTCGTCTACTCTATTTAAGATAAGTAAGCCCACAGGCTTATGCCCAAAAAAGATTTGAAAATGGAAGGAAATATGTACAAGAATGGAACTGGAGATACGTGATACCACTTATGCAGTTTTCTCTGCCATTTGCAGACGATCAATTATTATTAATTGCACAAGAGTATGACGATTTAGAATACATGGCCAGACAATTGATATAAGAATGTGAGTTATGGGGTATGAAATTAAACAGAGAGAATGCAAAATACATGGCCATAAGGGACACAGGAGAAACATGGAATTTAAAAGCAAGAAATATAGCAGAATTAAACTAATCAGAAATGGGTTTTTGGCGACGGTCATCTATAATTCCTAGAAAGGGCAAAATTAAGTAACCGGAAATTAAACAAAATATGAAAATAACAAGATTCTTTTTAGATTACATTAAATTAAAACAAAATGGCATGTACATGTCAAGAGGATGGAAGAGGACAGATTATCAAAAGAAGTTATGGAATGGCATCCATCAGGCAGACGGAAACGAGGTAGGCCAAAGTTACTTGAGTGCAAGGAAATATAAGATAGAAAGGATTAACAGAAGGAGATTGGGAGGACATAAACAACTGGAGGATAACTAAATGGGTGCAGGAAGATATATAACTGTACAACCTGCAGAATAAATGAATATAGGCCTCCACAAAGATTGATGGATAAATCCAAGAACTTTGGATCCAATGGCAAGCGTGGTAACCACTAGACCACCATTACTGGTGTGACTGATATCGATATGACTGGACTATACTACTGGTTGGTATGCTTCGATTGATT
Source organism: Periplaneta americana (assembly GCF_040183065.1). NCBI lineage: Eukaryota > Metazoa > Arthropoda > Insecta > Blattodea > Blattidae > Periplaneta > Periplaneta americana. Next base: position 99,538,671 of record NC_091122.1, on the reverse strand, counting down.
AATGATATTCGATTTATTTGTGATTCATTGATCGATATAATCTATTTATTTGCTGATAAGATTGATGTTTTGGTGTTTTAATAGAGCAGACTGAGGAGCATCATTTAAAATTGTATTATGTCCAAGAAACTATTTTTACAGAAATGACGAAAAATTGAATTACAGTAGTCGTTAACCGTACAATTTATATTAAAAAAGGAAAAAGAGAGAAATTTTGTTACAATGATTGAGGTATATCTGTAGGCTTGCAAAACTGAAATGATTTCTTATTTATATTTCACGAAGTGAAGGAAATGTTTTGGAATTAATACGTTTTGATCTATACATCAGAAATGCGTTATCAGAAACCTATAATAACTTAATACATAAATTGAAGCATCATTATTGTCAGTTTTAAATAGTAATATTGCGTGTTAATACCAAATGGCAATTTGTTATACAGAGTAATCAAGAAAAACCTATGTTCATGTAAATCTCTACCCTCTTTAAATTCTATTCAACTCTCCTTCTTTAGCTAGTCGCAAGTTACTATACCACCATAACTCTTACAGCCTGTAACCACAGTTTTTGAATTTATGATATTAGCATAGAAATCTAAGAAATCTAAGTCTCTTATGCTTCTCCAGTTATTCACAAACCATTTGGTTAATAGTTTATTCACATCAGTCTTCTTTGCTACACTCTGCAATTAATGATGTGTCAAGAATAACACATTGTTTTCCTTTTCTTTTTTTCTTTTTTTGAGAATAGTTATGAATTTCTTTGATGAGTCATCACAGCTATAGGTGGGCTCTAATTTCATGCTGTTGAAGTTTGATCTTTGATAGACTTTTGTACGTCATTCGTTTTATTTCACTGATGCCACAAATCTTCTTAGAATATTCACTCAGTATTTTGTAGTTCCTAATATTTCATTCTTCACTGAAAATGTGAACATAACCTACATATTTATAAATATTATGGTACGGTAGTTTTTAGAGGTCAGCATTTCAGAGTTTATTATTGCATTGTATAGATAAGAGAGCCAGGATGGGCAGTGCAACCAACATAGAATTTAACAAATTTAATTTACAGCAACTCAATTAAATTAATCTTGGACAATACGATTTGACCCAAATACTTTACAGGACTGAATATGATATGAAAAAAGGGCCTCTTTTAAACATTCGTTTTCACGCTTTACAAATACGATTTGAAACGATCAGACTTCACAGCATGAAAGATCGAATAAGAAACTACACGAATATGCATCAAACTTAATTTCATCCACTGGTGGACTTAATACAGTTTGAAATTATGCACTACATTTACATTGCAGTTCTTGAGTGACATACCATTAACCTCAACTTTCCTGACCTACGAGTATGTTTAAATTCCAATGTAAAATTTGAATTACTATTCGGCAAAAGAATACGAATAGTTTTTTTCACGTGAAACGTCTAGGCTGTACTTAACCTACAAGGAGAAAAAAGTGTAACGCTTTGACATGAAAGGTTTTTCTGTAAACACTGGCGTCACTCGTGGTACCATAGAAACATAAATGTAAGATTAACTTCTTGCTTCGCAATTTTCTACGCTATCCGTCTTTTAGTTATTCCTTCTTACATCCCCCTACATACAAATTACAACATTTTCCAAATTAAAGCCTTCTGAAATTGGAGCCTTGGCTTTAGCATGTTGCTTTCGGTACTACAGGACGAGTATACTCGAGTGTCAGTCACACAGAGCAAGGGCTTGGATTCCTTCTCTTGCAAGGATTGCGATGCTCCCTCTTTCTACTCGCTGTGCAGGCTTGTAACATCTTCGGCGATCCTGCCCTGTTGCTGTTTTGTGTTGCTTAATCCCCCCTATCGTGATAGCTGTTAAATTACGTCTATTTTCAGCTTTCCCCTTCAAAATTCTCCAATTTTTCTTTATATGGAACGGCGAAAATCGGAGTGAGACACGTGGCCAACAGGCTTAGAGCTCTCTTGTAAGGACGCGTTTTCACATACCTTTTAAATGTTTCTCCTTCCATTTCCTGCTAGTCATTCATTCATACTTTTATTGCAATTCATTTCATCCTGCCTGCGGTGGTACTTATTTAATCCTTGAATCTATCCTTAGCTAACCTAGAAATTACATAACAATAATAAAGACATTTCACGCAATCTAAAGGACTTCATAAATCTCCTGTCATTTTTAGGCATCCGTTTTCTCCGCTATTATTTTCACAGTTCTGCATTTTTATTACATCTCTCTTCGTGAAGAAGTGACTTCAGGGAAGTCGCATTTTATTAATTATTTAGGCCCAGGAAATGGGGGACGTTGTTAATATTAATTTCTGTTGCAATGCTTTCATAATAAGATAGTTGGAATGTGTCAGACATTTACATTTTCTTTCATTGCTATGCTGTTTTTGGTGTATGATGACGTGAATATGTTAGGAGAAAATCCAGAAACGATTAGGGAAAACACGGAAAGTTTACTTGAAGCAGGTTTACTTTTACCAGGAAGCAGCTCAGGTTTGGAAGTAAACCCCGAAAAGACGAAGTATATGGTTATGTTTCGTGACCAGAATATTCTACGAAATGGAAATATAAAAATTGGAGATTTATCTTTCGAAGAGGTGGAAAAATTCAAATATCTTGGAGCAACAGTAACAAATATAAATGGCACTCGGGAGGAAATTAAACGCAGAATAAATATGGGAAATGCCTGTTATTATTCGGTTGTCATCTAGTCTGCTGTCAAAAAAATCTGAAAGTTAAAATTTATAAAACAGTTATATTATCAGTTGTTCTGTATGGTTGTGAAACTTGGACTGTCACTTTGAGAAAGGAACAGAGATTAAGGGTGTTTGAGAATAAGGTTCTTAGGAAAATATTTGGAGCTAAAAGGGATGAAGTTACAGGAGAATGGAGAAAGTTACACAACGCAGAACTATATGCATTGTATTCTCCACCTGACATAATTAAGAACATTAAATCCAGACGTTGGAGATGGGCAGGGCATGTAACACGTATGGGCAAATCCAGAAATGCATATAGAGTGTTAGTTGGGAGGCCGGAGGGAAAAAGACCTTTGGGGAGGCCAAGACGTAGATGGGAGGATAGTATTAAAATGGATTTGAGGGAGGCGGGATATGATGATAGAGACTGGTTTAATGTTGCACAGGATAGGGACCAATGGCGGGCTTATGTGAGGGCGGCAATGAACCTGCGGGTTCCTTAAAAGCCATTTGTAAGTAAATAAGTAAGTAAGACGTTTCTGTAATTACCACCAAATAAATCAAGAAAGATGAATAAGACTTTATTTTTTGTCATAAATTTCAGAACTTCGGACCTGCTAACCTTTCTGTGAAGTAAGTACAAGAAGTTAGTTTGTTACGTTTGAAAGATGCTGTATAATCAGAGTTGGAAATCTAGCTAGTGTGAGACTAGTCAAAATTGACTTTTAACATTAAACTTTGAAATCTCTGTTGAAGAGGACAATTTAAACCCGCAGCAAGAACATACTTCTATGTAATCTACCTGAAAGATTTGAAAGTGATTGAGTTCTGTCAGAGATCAGTTCTGCCTGATGTCTCCCTAGATCTACGGTCGCAGACCAGGAATTCTTCCCCCCTGAATGTGTGTTATAGACAGCGAGCGGCATATAGGCGATGTAAAACTACAGTGAGGTGCGATTCTACATTTCTGCTAGACCAGAACACCAATTTTAAGGAATATTTATTTATTCAGGAGCGAGAGGGTTTCAAGTCCCGACTGGATATAAAGCGTTTGGAAAACATCATAAAAGTTTTATTGGTGCGAATCAAAACATTCATAGCCTGCCTACAAGTGTTGATATCTCTTCGACTTCTTTGACCTCTCACAGATGTTCCGTGTTGAGATGGAACATTATCTAATGAAGTTCATAAATAGACTCAGGCGCCATGGCTGTGATCAATCGCTTGCAGTGTCTGTGTACACGAGCTGCACTAGTTTGGGGTGCAACTGAGATTCGCTCTGCGGATATTAGAGTGTGTGAGGCCAAGCTAATTTATTTTTGGAAGCTACAAAACAAAGATACGGTCCAAGAAGATTTACACTTTGTTCACAATATTTTCAATGTAACTGTCGGGAATAATGCATGGATAAGATTTCTGGAATAGATTTGAAACAGGAAACAGAAATCTACCAGTAAGCTACGACAGAGTACCAGTGTATACAAAATTAAGCGAACTACATGAGAAGTATATTCAAAAGTGGGGAAAGTGACAACTGAGCCATAAACGGAGCAGTGACTGAATCTTTTTTTCTCATTGTGAAAGAAAAATTAAAATAAAGCATACCCTTAACAAGAAATTTTGCCACATTCTTAACTGGACACGGAAAAATAAATTCGTATTTCTACCTGATCAAAATAAAAGACAGTCCAATGTGCAAATGCGGAGTTGAACAAACTGTAAATCACTTACTATTCATGCGTCCCAACCTAGACAGTGATCGACCCTTTCTTTAAGAAATCGTGCGAAGTGGATTTACAATAAAAGGCAATCTGTTAGTGAATCACTACACAAAGGAATTTATAGACTATGTGAAATCAATAAATCTAGGCAGACTTTAGAAAAATGTAAATATCTAGGCATAGGGTCTCCCAATAAGAGTGTCATACTTTTAAAATGAAATAAATTTTATAAACGAAAGAGGTTTATTTATTTAATTACTATAATTTTGAAGCACACTTGATGCCATTACGTCAGTTAAATGGCCGCCGTGGCTTCTTTGGGTTGCGCGTATACGGGTCTTCCAATTTTCAATAACAGACAAACATAAACCACCGTCAATTTCACGAATAACGCATGTGATATTGTTCCTTAGGTCATTAACTGCTTCTGCTTTGTTGACATAAACCAGTTGTATAACATAACTCTATAAGAAGTAATCCAACGGCGTTAAATCACATAATCTCGAGTTCCAGTTAACATCACCACCATGCGAAATGATGACATATTGACATATTGACATATTGATTTATTGATATAGTTCACAAGTACAAAACTTAATAATATAACAAAAGATCTATAAACAAATGTAGTTCTACATACTAAATATACAATTTCCTAGACTCATTATTTTATCGCAAATCTCAATAATTTATTGGTTCAAACTTGCACTTACGTCTGGTTTTAGTGCATGTTTAAACCAATCGTGATAACCTTAAGACATGCGAAATGATGAAGCCTCTGAACTTCTCCCTCAAAAGGTCGACTGTTTCGTGAGCAGTATGATACGTGGCGCCATCTTGCTGAAACGAAACGTTACTGAAATCCATACCTTCCAATTGAGGCCAAAAATAATCCCTTATCATAGCCCGTTATCTTACACACCGTATGTTTCACGTAATGGACCGAATGCTTGGCGAACGGATGACTTTTTTAAATAATACATTTTAATGATTTCTATGTACTTAAACAATACAAATTATAAATTAAGTATTATATTTTATCTTATGGGATTATAGAAATTGTATTTTGTATGAAATCGATAAAACTAGCTAATTAGCCAACTAACCAGTCTTTCAGTGAAGTGGTTATAGGCGTTTGAAACGACCTCAACTAGTACAGAAATCCCATCTTACCAACTTTTTTAAGTCACCGGCGTAGCTGAAGCGGTGACGCATTTGTCTGCTAATCTGTAGTTGCGCTCGACTGATTACCTGGTTAGGTTTTTCCCCGAGGTTTTTCTCAACTGTAAGGCGAATATCAGGTAGTCCTGTGACAATTCTCGGCTTCATATCGCCAAATACTATCTTGCTATCACCAGTTCCATCGACGCTATTGGTTAATACAGTGTCGTTAAATAACCGACTAGAAATAACCACCCCTTTATGTTCACATGAAGACAAACTACATCTAACCTTGGATATGCTGTGAATTCTTAAATTAATCATCAGCAATAAAAAATTCAAACTTCATCTCTTCAGAAAACTGGAGTTTTTCGTGTTTGGATGTTTAGTATTAAATACTTTATTTATGCGTTTCTTTTGTATAATACAGAGTGGGAAACTTAAAATTAATCCACTGTATACGAGAATATGCGGGAAACAAATGAAAAGCATTGAAGTATACTGAAACCATAGATAGGAAGTTCTTACCAAAACAGTAGATTTCAGTTGAATACAGCGAGGAGCATAGATGTCACCCGCGTCTCGCCCGCTACAGACGATACGCAATTCACGTAAACAACGTATAAGCTTTAGTAGGCCTAACATTCTGTGGAGCTGTGTACAGTCGTGAATAGTTTGAAGAATATTGTTAATTTATATTAATATTTTAGGTTTTGAACAGAGTGAGCTATTCTGTTATTATTATAGGCCTACGTATTATTTCCGTAATGTCAATAATATGCATGATTCCAAAAAAATAAACTCGTCTGTTATTAAATAATTATGCAAGCTGGAGTGTGAAATACGTTTATTTTTTCCTGGATTATTCTTCATTAAATGTTGCTTGAAAGACAAGTTTGTTTACCAGTAGTCAATACCTCTTTGTTTTGCTGGTCTGTTGAAGTCTCGTGCTGCTGTGATACTATGCATTCGGTTGCTTTACAGTCCAAGTTTTTTCAACATCGAATTAGGATACGAATTTCCTAGCTGTCATTACATAGAAATGAAAAATTTTCTCGATAACAATTCATTCATTCATAGTGTTCTGCAGATCTTTCATTGCAAACCCAGCATTCTCCAGTCTTTCCTATTTTCTGCCTTCCTCTTTGTCTCCTCGTATGATCCATATATCTTAATGTCGTCTATCATCTGATATCTTCTTCTGCCCCGAACTCTTGAGTTTAATATTATGTGCCACATACGAGATACATTATTAGAATCACAAAGTTGTCGTTCATCTGATGATAGTAAGAAATACTGTATCATATTTCAGATTTGCTGCAGTAACTTCTTGTGACGTAGAATGAATATTTTCAGGGTACAAATATTTTTTTCAGAACATGAAAGGATAAAATTAAAATGTTCATTGTTATTTTCATACTTATAGGTAAATTATTTTAGATTGATACTTACGAAGTTTATAATTACAAATTATGTTTTTCATATTATTCGTTTATTGTTTTCTTGTTATAAGGCCGTGGACGTTTGGAGCACAAGTTTGGTTACCATCCATCCGGCTTTACATATTTGGCGTTCTGGTTCATTGACATTGAGAGCTGCGCTACTACTTTTCATTCGGTAGAGATATAGTTCAAGATCACACAACTTAACAATTCCGGTACCAACTTCCTAGGTATGGCTGAAACACAAACTTTGACTTCCAGCTGACAATAGAAGCAATTGATAGTAGCTCTACAATGATGGGCTGCCAATCGACAATAGAAATAATTGATAGTCGTGCAGCACAGACTAGCTAGGTAGTCAGCACAGTTAGCTGAAGCGAGTCGGTTTTAAATTGCTCGATCTCTAGTTCAAGAAGACAAACAATAAACAGTGATATTATTTGCAATGCGTTCAAATAACCCGGCTTAATATTTTGATTCAAACATATAGTAAGACGTCATTATTGATATCCAGGGGAGAATAATTATTTCTTTTAAATTTACTGTTTTAATTGTTAGCACAATGTATGTTTTGACTTTGACTGATATCTCAAAGCTTTTCGGTAGCATAATTTTGTTCACAATGTTCTATGTATATTTGAAATATACAGGATGTAAGGGATATAAGTGCCGTCCTTTTCACAGTCGTCGGGGACGATCTGCAGGATCAAAAAATATTCATTCAACATATGGTCAAAACTTGATAGTTTTCCTAGAAAATATATTTCTTCTCCCTTATTTTATTTGCGTTATACTGCTTATATTGTTAGCATAATTACGAAAACAATTACATTAGTAGATATGTCTAGTAAAGAGTTAATATTAGTTTAAATACATATTTGTGTGTTATGTTATGTTTTCGTGAAATTAAATAAAATTGCATGCTTAAATTTGTTAACATTCTGGCGTGAGAGACATGACAACGTATTCAGCAGGCAGTACTCTGCACAGACGTACGTGCATGTCAGCTTAGTTCAAGCTCCTTGTCCGTAGGTCTACTGCAGAGCGGATGACAGTTCGGTACAGAGTATTCGATAAACAACTTACAGTGTCATTCAGAGTTTAGGAATATCATATGTTATTAATTTATGGAGAAAATCATCTTAATTCAAGTGAGGCAAGAAGATGTACCATCAGTGTTTTCCGCAATGAAGGTTACCTAATCGGCGAACTTTTGTAGCAATTTCTCAACGATTATTAGAAACTAAGAGTCTATTACCTCGTTTCAAAAATCACACAAACAGAAATTTCTTTAAAAATGGTACTGCTTTATGGAAGCGGAAGAGATTAATATGTTACATTAAAAAAAAGTACGTGTAATTTTGTGCAGTAAACCATTATTTATTTTTTAGACGTATGATAAAAAAATTGACCAATATTGCCAATATTGTTAAATAAAATGGAAATTGTATTTGCTGCTCGCTTTATGTAAACAACTGTCCACCCCTACATTAAAACAGAGCATCTGTTTTGTACCGGTATGTCTATCCGCTTAAGCTGTACTGTGTAGCCTATGTGTAAACTCCCTCCTCCCCATCCAGCAACGTTGTCAAACGCCTAATATTGTAAACTTTAATAATTAGTTAAATATTGCAATTAGAAAAAAATTGTGAGGACATTTTTTCTTCCTTATGACATGAACAATCATCAGTTAAAATAATGGCACTTATACCCCTTACACTCTGTATAATAATACATCAAATTACGCAGTTTCTACAGCTTGTTTGTGTAGTTATAACAGGAAATTGATGAAGAATGATAGACTTAAGATCTATGTAACAAGCAGTTAAGAGTAATTTATATCTGTTAATATTAAAAATTTTTACTATACAGGATGAACCATAAGTAACGTATAAGTTTTTTTTTTTTTTAGATATTTCAAACAAGTTGAATACAGTTTTGCCCATTTTTGCTTCTTTTTCAAGATAAAAATTGTTTTATATGTCATAGCGTGTTTTGGGAAAATCATTAATTAAATTCCCAATATGCTCAGTCAGTTTTAGAAAGCACTATAGCCTATTATGATAATAATCTATTGAAATAATTTTAATTATGTCCTTTAAATGTGCAGAAATTTGATCCGAACAAAAATGAAACATTTTAAAATTCCTTCACAGAACGAAAAGTTACATTTGTTCCGATAAAATTTCTGCACATTTAAAGGACAAAACTAAAATTCTTTGAATCATTTATGATCATAATACACTGCCCTCTTAAATTGATTGAGCATATTGGGAATGAAAGCAATGGCTTTCCCAAAATACGCTAAGAATTGTTTCATATGAAACAATTTTTATCTCGAAAAGGAAGCAAAAACGAAATTGTATTATTTTTTGTTTGAAATATCTCAAAGAATGACCCTCAGAATTGATTGACATTACTTACGGTTTATTCTGTATATTTCCCTTGACTATTTCCCTAGATCATATATACCCAGATTGCTCGGCCTTATAGGCTTTGTCGGAAACAACGTTTGTCAGGTTTACTATGCTACCATCTAGTTTTTACATAAGGAGTCACGTCATAACTCCCATTTGAATTGCATTAGCGACTATACTGCCATCTCGTGTTCGTTTACGGCGGACGGGTGGCGATCCTGGCGGTTGTTCTCTTCAAAGTGCTACCGATTTTAACATAGGGATGATCAATCTGTTACATATGTAGTCTGGGCTATTATCTGCGTTCCTGACAGAGAAAATTGGGAATCAAAACAACCACTCTTGTGGCTGGGGACACCCATCACTCAGAGTTAAATAGTATCTGCCGAAAACATTTGGTTAACAGCTCAGTAGTGCTTTGTTACTAGCGTCATTTGATGAGTGAAAATATGTCTTCATTACTAGTAGTAGAGTAGTAGACGTTTTCTTTGACCCATAACAGTGAAGTGATGAGTTCACGGTTCCGCTATCCCAAAATGTTTTCAGGGCCGCAGATAAGTCTTAGACAGCACACTCAACTGTAGAGTCTTACCTGCTGTGGTTGAGTCGTGTCTCCGTTGGTGACAGGTGGTTGCGAGGCAGCAGCGTTCAGATTTCCCAGCACCTGGTTCAGCTCTTGAGCTATCTGGGAACACAATAATGTCAATTTAGTAATATACATATGTGCAAAGGTTTGATTTTCGAATCTTTTGCCTCAATATTTTCAACTGGGCCACTTTGACGTTCAAACTGCGATATTTGTCATCTAGAATGAACACACATAGTGTTCAATAACAACGTAGCAACTGGTGAAGGATTTAAATTTTCAAAAGAGTGATTATGCTTTTGGAAGATGGGGTCTCTAACATGTCAATACTTATTTTATAAGATGACAAGAGAGCATTTTAAATTATTGTTGTCTGTAAGTTATGAGATTTTTGTGGTGCATGAAGTTCATTAAGTTACGAATCAGACAGTTATCTTATTATAAGTTGTGGAATATAGCTTTATTTCATAATTACATACGTACTATTAGTAAAATGGCTAAAACGTCGGCTTTGTACGTAAGATACCGAAGATAAAGTCCCGACAATTCATGTAGAATTTGTGGTGACGAACACAGTGTTGGGGCATGATTTCTCGAGGTACTTAAGTTTTCTGTGCTGTCACATCTATAACTATGAATCATCCTTGTGACTATATAGTAATAACGGGAAACTGCTGCATCATATCATCTTTCTCAGGGGACCAAATTCCTAGAATTGCAATTATTATTGCGAACATTATACAAGGCTAGCAACCATAGAGCATTCCTGAAGTTAGTGCTGACATCTGATTATTTGAATGTAACATTGGCATACCATAAAAACAAATAACCAGTCCATAAACAACATAAAGTTAATTACCTAGTTGAGAATCGTATATAATCTAAAAAGGGTGTAACAGTGAGTTTACTACAAACTTTTAGGGGTGATAGAGGTGATTCATTTAAAGCTATTAAGGAGTCATGAACAGTCATTTTGTTTTCTTTAATGTATTAATGCAAACCTTCATGTTGTCATGACGGTGTTTGCATACGTTACAAAGTTCAAAGTTTTCTATTAAGTCGCGCTTTGCCAGGGACGTAATACTGTATTTAACAGCAGGAATAACCACGTCTGGGCTGCGGAAAATTCTAACTTTCATACGACAGTACTATTGTTAATTACCAACAGTGATTTGAATTGAATGTGTAGGCTGGAATACTGCATGACTATTGATAGGGTCATATACACTGCCGAATAGTTTAAATGGGTAAAGTTACTACAACTTTAATGAAGTAATTGTAATATCCGAGTTGCTAGAGCATAAACCATATGACGTTCGTCAGTGCATGTCGTGACAGCATGACGCTACACCCGCTCACTTCTCTCTCTATTATTATTTTCCAGCGATGTGGATGAGAAGAGGAGATGCTGTGAATTGGCCTGCCCATCCACCTGACTTAATCCCGAAGGATCTTTGGGGGGGTTGTTATCTCAGTCGTCGTTTAAAATACTGATCGAATTGGAAGAGAATTTTGTTGCACTGATCATAATTGTGACGCTCTTAGGTACACGCGGAGAATCTTTTAACGGATGCATAATGAGTAGGAGACCGGATTTTTATTTTACTAAAAGTTAATATTCCAACTAGCTATTGATCTGTGCTACTTTTACTATGTACTCGTACAATAATTCCGTTGCGTTTGAAAGTAGTAGCCAATTGAAATGAATGGCGTCAACATCTTGTTAGCGACATCCACTGTAATTGGCTGCAGCATTTGCTGACGTAAAATTGCGGGTAGCTTTAATGGATGGATTTCACTTCTTCAAATGAGCGGTCTAAACCGTTAGTTACAAATAAACAGACGTGCTTCGCTAGAGACATTTTCCAGCTTTTTGACACAGCTCTCCTTTGTTACATGACGAAGTGTTATGAACAAGACCTCGAAACGGTTCTGAACTACATCACATCCACTCATGTATACTTCGTGTGATTTCTAACTTTTAGTACATAAAATTCTAGTCTCTAGTAATGAGTAATGATAGAAATTATTTGAATTCTAATATCCTTAAAGTCAATATGCATTTATTAAGAGTTAATAATGAATGACGTAATTAAAGGTTTATGTAATTATTCTGCAGTGTTACTTAGACCTTTAGCATTACACACCAAAGATTACAACAAACGGAACGTTTCCGGATGAGTTACTAAATCAAATAATTGTTGATCAGATAATCACTGTGATACCTCTCCAAGTTTGTAACAAAGCCTCTGTTACACCGATAGTAAGTTTGAAGGGACCAACGACGTTGCAGTTCACGTGACTTCGTACCCGCAGCCCTAAGACTTGGAAGGATGCGCTTGTGTAGAATTATCTTTTAGTTTATCATTTCTGTCTCTTCCCCATTAATGAAAATCTTGAATATATGAGCTAGTTTATTACATGAAATGATTTTCGGCGTGGTCTAGGGGTTAGCGAGGCCGCGCATGAGATGATTACTTGATCGGATTTTTTCTGAGATCTTCCCCATCTGTAAGACTAATGTCAGCTAACTTCATGGCGGACACTCAGACTTCTCTCAACAAAATAACATGTCGCTATCACCAATCCCACTGCGTTAAATAACTGATTAAAATGTTACAATATAATATGAGCTTCTGTAATTTAAAAATACAGATCATTAACAGCAGTTTCCCATATTACGTCTATTGGATGATTAATGCTTCACGTCGAACTTGCAAACTTGCCATTAAGCTATTTATTTATCAACGACTAGCTCAAAATCTCAAAGTAATTGTGGTATGAAGTGACTCACAATCCTTCATCGTGATTTATTTTAATGGATTCTAATTTTGCTGTCTTTCAAAAGTGAAGTGTTGAAGATACTGTGAATTTTCACAGGGACGTAGCAGCTTCATGTAAAACAATTAATAAAGTTGGTATGCTTCTAACAAAGGTATCATTTCATTACGAAGTCTCATTAATTCAAGAAGACATTAAACTCGACTAAGCTAAAACTCTAGGTTAATAGCTACTCTAAAGCATAGCTAAACAAAACGCCTGACTTGATTCAAGCCATTAATATGCTACAGACATACAGTCGTACAATCCTAAACATAAATTAAACATATGGATTTCTGGTAAGTGTTTTGCTTCCTTCATTTTCCGATATCGTGCCGAGAGAATATGCCTCCTAAGTTGCCCCTAAACGGAATTTATTTAATGACAGTTCAGTTGTCTTGCTTTTCATATGTTGGCCTGCAAACTTCTTAAGATTACAGAACGAGATTAATAATATATAGGCCTATTTACGAGAATCGGAATTTCTTCTACTTACAGTATGTGTGTTTAAAATTGTATATTACGGAAAGGTTGAAGACTTTTGAGAATATTGTTAATATCTGCTAGAGATGAAGATTTCGTATGTTAAGTGAATCGTTCTTTTGTGCTTATCTGGTGGTACAGAAGGTTGTTTCCGATCTCTGGAAACGACTTTGAATGACGTCATGTGCGTCAGGAGTCACACGACAACTGAACTGTGGCGAGAGGTGACAGAACAATAGTGAGTGATCTCATAGTTAGAGTGCATGGTGTCTCACAGGAGAAATGCCCAAGAAAATCGAGCTTTTTTAGGAGAGGTACATTACGACCCTTTCCGATTTCAAGTACAGTTACGTGGAATTATAGGAGCCTGCAAAAAATATGGTTTCGTTATTCCCAAGAAAAGCATCTTCTGTGTACTTAATAAGACTAGTAAAGCTCGGATAAGATTAATTCCAGAGGGGAAAAAGCAAGAAAATCCACCCTCCGTCACAAGCCGCACTCCCGAGATGATGCAAATTAATCCCATCCGAGCTTTACCATTCTTATTAAGTATACAGAAGATGCCTTTCTTGGAAATAACGAAACCACATTTTTTGCAGGCTTCTATTATTTTCGCTTAACTATACTTGGCATCGGGAATGGTCGTAATGTACCACTCCCAAAAACGATCGATTTTCTTGGGCATTGCTGCTGTGAGACACCGTGCACTCTGACTATGAGATCACTCACTACTGCTCTGTCACCTTTAAGCCGCATTTACACGAGGCCAGTCAAAGAGACAATAGTTGGAAGACAGTTAACTGGCACAAAATTATTGGCTTTGTGTGAACACTTCGGTTCAATTGCAAGCAGCAAGTATCTAGTGCCAGTGCATTTGGAATTTTATTCAGTTTTTTGCTACCATTAGTTTGTTGTACAACAGTAAAGTTTGCACTTAGCACATTTTGTAGTAACTTTCGAGGAATATCACTTTTGTTGACGTCATATAAAATTTGTCCAATATTTTGTTGGGAATATTGTTGTTGTCTAGTCAACTCTCCGAAGACAGGTTTGAACCTCATAAGTACCACCAATAAGGCATCATTCATGAGGCAACTAGGCCAGGAAATAATTGGATAGGGTGGCCAGTTCCTTTCCCCCTCCAATGCGTACATCGCCGATTAACTACATATTCCATTAATCAGACTTGTAGACGAAATTATTGAGGATCATCAATGTGCTTTTAGGCGTTATAGATCGATTGTTGATCAGATTTTTTGTATTCGACAGATACTGTAGAAAAAATGAGAGTATAAGGATACAGTACATCAATTATTCATCGATTTCGAAAAAGCACATGACTCGGTTGAGAGAGACGTTTTATATAATATTCTTATTGAATTTGGTATTCCCAAGAAACTAGTTCGATTACTTAAAATGTGTCTCAGTGAAACTTACAGCAGAGTCCGTAAAGACCAGTTACTGTCAGATGGTTTTCCAATTCACTGCGGGCTAAAGCAAGGAGATGTACTATCACTTTACTTTTTAACTTTGCTCTAGAATACGCCATTAGGAAAGTTCAGGATAACAGAGAGGGTTTGGAATTGAACGGGTTGCATCAGCGCCTTCTTTATGCGGATGACGTGACTATGTTAGGAGAAAATCCACGAACGATTAAGCAAAACACGGGGATTTTACTTGAAGCAAATAAAGAGACAGGTTTGGAAGTAAATCCCGAAAAGACAAAATATATTATTATTTCCCGTGACCAGAACATTGTAGGAAATGGAAATATAAAAATTGGAAATTTATCCTTTGAAGAGGTGGAAAAATTCAAATATCTTGGAGCAACAGTAACAAATATAAAGGATACTCGGGAGGAAATTAAACGCAAAATAAATATGGGAAATGCCTGTTATTATTCAGTTGAGAAGCTTTTATCATCCAGTCTGCTCTCAAAAAATCTGAAAGTTAGAATTTATAAATCAGTTATATTACCGGTTGTTCTGTATGGTTGTGAAACGTGGACTCTCACTTTGAAAGAGGAACAGAGGTTAAGTGTGTTTGAGAATAAGGTGCTCAGGAAAATATTTGGGGCTAAGAGGGATGAAGTTACAGGAGAATGGAGAAAGTTACATAATGCAGAACTGCATGCATTTTCTTCACCTGACATAATTAGGAACATTAAATCCAGACGTTTGAGATGAGTAGGGCTTGCAGCACGTATGGGCGTATCCAGAAAGGCATATAGAGTGTTAGTTGGGGGGGTGGAGGGAAAAAGACCTTTGGGGAGGCCGAGACGTAGATGGGAGAATAATATTAAAATGGATTTGAGGGAGGTGGGCTATAATGGTAGGGACTGGATTAATCTTGCTCAGGATAGGGACCGATGGTGGGTTTATGTGAGGGCGGCAATAAACCTCCGGGTTCCTTAAAAACCATAAGTAGGCTGAGTATTCAAAAATTTGTACAGATTTATACTTTATAATATGTATATATTAAAAATAGTTTCAAACATTACCGAAGCGCCAACAGTAGGATTTTTAATATTGCTGCTGTCAGAAAATAAGGAAGCAAACTACTTGGTAGAATCCGTCATAGATTATTATCTGAAAGCACTAACTCTTGAACAAGATAGCCACAGAAACGAAGGAAGCAGTAAATTATTTGGAATATATAAGTAACATGTGAACGTGTTTATGTTTATTTGCAAAATTCTGTATATATTTTTTCTAGATTCACTGATAATGTTTCTTCGTTCTTACGAGCAAAGACACTGTATATTATTTCTACGAAAATTAGAGGAATGTTTCCAAATATGACAATAAAATTTATCTTTAAGAGAACAATATTAATCTATACTAATAATAAATCTGTAGCCGAAATTTTTCTGGTAATTTTCGATTTTCCAAAAATAATTGGTCCTAACATATATAATTAACCACCCTGAAACCGAAAATCGCTTTTTTGAAATTTTTGTTTGTATGTCTGTCTGTCTGTCTGTCTGTATGTTTGTTACCTTTTCACGCGATAATGGATGAACGGATTTCGATGAAAATTGGAATATAAATTATGTTCGTTGTAACTTAGATTTTAGGCTATATGGCATTCAAAATACATGATTTAAAAGGGGGGGGGTTATAAGGGGGTCTGAATTAAATAAATCGAAATATCTCGCTTATTATTGATTTTTGTGAAAAATGTGACATAACAAAAGTTTCTTTACAAATTATTTTCGATATGTTTTATTCCTTGAAAAATTTTGATAGGACTGATATTTAATGAGATAAATGAGTTTTAAAATTAAAATAACTGCCATCTAAGGCCGTATAATGAAATAAAAAACAAATTACTTCGTCTATAAGGGGCCTTGAACAGCAACAATCGAAAGCTATGAAAGATAGCCTACAGAGAATGTTTCTGTGTTTGTATTAAGTAATATCGGAAGCTAAATTAACCGATTTGTATAATTAATTATTATTTCACCATTGGAAAGTTTAGTTTCTCTAGATGGACATAATGCTATAATGTTATTACAGCAATTTCTGATATAATATAATATAATATAATATAATATAATATAATATAATATAATATAATATATGTAATGTAATATTATATAATATAATTTAAGTTATTTGAAGGGTTTAGAACCATAGTGGGCCAAACGCCATTTACTGAATACGTAGAAAACAAGGGTTAAAATTAAGTTATTACCATAATTCAATGGAAACCTATAACAAGTAAAATAAAATATACACATTAAATCTAAATGATGTCAATGTTCATTAAACTATGGTTGCATGTAATAAAAACACTAGTCAACAAATTTTAACTTTTTGTCTGTCACAGAAATGAAATCAGCTGATTTTTACTAAATCGACCCTGCTGATTACGAAAATGGCAGCGAAAAATCTGTAACACGTAACATTTTTGTGTGACAGAAGGGGAAGTATTTTGATTAAAAAAAACGTTTTCGCGCATTTCAAAATACGTAATTACAACAGTGAAAATAAATAAATTCCTAAGATGCAAAATTTATACACAAAATACACTGACGTTTCACAGAAAAATAATATCGCTGCATAAATAATAATTACAATAAGAAAAAATGGCCTTATGTCCCTTTTTTTACCATCATAATAGGCTTTTAATTTATTAATTTAAAACTGGATCAAATGAACTATAATTTTTTAAGGTTTATAAATTAAGTTGATTAAAATCTCAAATCAAATAACTTAGGAGACCTACATTGAAGTAAACAACCATATATAGACTTCAAGCTAGATTTTTTAAAAAAGTATTTAGTTAATTACAGTTATTTTTTCCTCTTGTAGTTTGAGTCACCTTCTCTGAACAAAAACCAACAGTAATCCCCCATCATACTAGCATCCCACCTTCCTTGATATCGTTGTTCCATCCTGTGTATATCTTGATGGAATCTTGCCCCTTTTTCATCGCTTACAGCTCCTAAGTTCTCTGGGAAAAAGTCCAGATGGGAATGTAGAAAATGTATTTTCAATGACATTCGACAACCAAGCTTCTGGTAACTATGCAGGAGTTCTTGTACATGCTGTTGGTAATTGTCAGCTTTAGTATTATCTAAAAACCCACTAACAACACTTCCAAAGGGATTCCAAGCTTCTAGTTCCTCAACATTTAATTTTTTTTCGAAGCTCTCATCTTTCAAAAGTTTCCTAATTTGAGGGCCAACAAAAATTCCCTCTTTCACTTTAGCCTCACTGAGTTTCGGAAACATATTCCTTACATAAGCAAAACCTTCTCCATTTTCATCCATATCTTTAACGAAATTCTTCATTAAACCAAGCTTGATATGTAAAGGAGGAAGCAGTACTTTTTCCGGTTTTACTAAAGAGACATACTTGATATTATGTTCTCCTGGGACATAGCTTTCTCTAGGAGGCCAGTCTTTTGAACTATATAGTGTTTTTCAGTCGCTCTACTATCCCACAAACAGAGAAAGCAACAGTATTTTGTGAATCCATCCTGAAGTCCGAGCAATAAGGCGACAATTTTCAAAGCTCCGCAGAGTTGCTAGAAGTATGTTTTATATTGGATTGCATCTGACAAATTTGTGTAAGTTTCCTTCATATCTACTGAATACGCCACTGGAATTGATGGTTTAGTGTTTCCATTGTGCAATAACACTGTTTTTAAACTTATTTTGGAAGAATCTATGAATAACCTCCATTCCTCTGGGATGTGCTGAAATCCTAGTTCTTCCATTAAGCCGTCTATACACACATGCACATAGAATGCTTCATTATAAAATACTTCGAAAACCGTCATGTCTCTTCCTGTACAATGAAATTCTAGTATCTGGTGCTACCAGGTTCCATTGTTGCAGTCTAGACTCTAAAATCTCAGCTTGTTATTTAGTGAGATTAAGATATCTTATTAAGTCGTTCAGTTCACATTGTTGAATTAAATGGGGTTCTTTATGATGTTCTGGGCCATAGGACTGATCAGAGGATGTTGATGGTTGAACCAAGTTATCTGTTTGTTCTATTAAAAGAACCAATTCCTCCAATTGCGAAGGATGATTAGGAATATGAAGTTTTGGTCCATGTAGTATAGGTCTTATTGCAGATGGATATTCAATTTTAGATCTTGTTTTCTTTGAAAATCCCGTAATCTTTGTTAAACAGAAATAACAGTCTTCTGCATGACTTGTCGGTTCACGCCAGATCATTGGAACTGCAAACGACATACTTCGATTCTTCTCTCCATGCATCCATTTTATCAGTTTTGAGTAACATGTTATGCAGCACACCTGGGGAGCCCATGATTTGCCCTCATCACACACATTTCATTCAAAATGGCAATAATATGCTTGTTTTAATTTATCTGATAAAGGCCGACGCTGCGATTTTGGCGTAAATTCTCCACATACGTAACAAAAGCTGTCCGGCGAATTTACACACGCACGACGAGATTTTTTCATTCTGAGAAAGCGTAAATGAACGCGAAGATAAACACTTAAAACCAGCGATACAACTTGTCACAAGCTCAACCAATATTCAACTAATCCTAAAATGCAATCTATTTCACTCTAAAAGCCCACCCTCTCAGTGCTTTCTGTCGGTCTAGCGCCATAAAGCAATAAAGTAATACAGATATAACTTACTGTATATCACCCACTACGCGCCTTACTAATGCAGACTCATGTATTTGAAAGAACCTATTCCTTAAAATACACTTCTAGTATATCCTGAGCAACAATAAGTTATAAAACGTATGAATTTACTATGTAACCATTTAAATAAAGTCCATAGTTCAATACCCGAGTTCTTTGGTAAATTCATTCTTTTTTTTCACAATTTCCAATTTTCCTCTTAAATGGTGCGTGATGAAGCACTTTCAAGATTAGATCTACTATGAGCACACAAAAATTGATCTAAAATGACCATTTTCATCCTTGTGACAAAAACCTTGTTGACTAGTGAAATTAGAAACATGTTAAAGGAATTGTCATTGCACCAATGAGTGGTCTCTGGACCAAAATGATCGCATTTTAATTATTTGGATGCAATTTAAATTAAGTAACATATTAAACGATTTATCCTTCTACCAAACACGAATGTTCCCTGGATCAAATGTCCTATTTTAATTATGTAATTACTTTATATTTATTTCTAACGGGTGCAGCGGAGCGCACGGGTACGGCTAGTTGAATATAATTCTTTAAGAATTATTTACTGTTTACAAATAATAATAATAATAATAATAATAATAATAATAATAATAATAATAATAAAGTTAATCGTGCCGCCAAGACTTTTCCTTATATTTTGTAATAAAAAAGATAACACTTTTCCTTTTTCCTGAAAACATAAATAGGCTATAAGAAGTTCCGTTAAGTCGTAGAACTGAGATATCTGCTCCATAGAAATCTGCTTCCTTCGTAACTTGGGCATAAAAAGAACGGATCACAATATTACCTCTGGTTGCAACATGCTTAGTTCATTGATGAGTAATAAACATTTCGTGGATGATGGAGTCATCTTTCCACAGAAAGCTCGTGTGCACACAAGAGTAAGTGAATGTTATTTACACTTCACAGGTGTTAGCAGCCAGTTCAAAACCACAAACGACGAACATGACAGAGCAAGAAGGCGTTAAGAGAATCTACCTACGTGTCGAGGTCTTCAGTACAGGTGAGGAGTTCTATTCCAGCGGAAGCCAAGTAGGATCTGGCAACATCGAACATTTTGTCTCTCGCAAGCAGCTCTTCTATTTTCATTTATTGATAATTTAAATGTTTTCTCAGCTTCACAACAAGCCTAGA
Source organism: Periplaneta americana (assembly GCF_040183065.1). Classification (NCBI taxonomy): domain Eukaryota; kingdom Metazoa; phylum Arthropoda; class Insecta; order Blattodea; family Blattidae; genus Periplaneta; species Periplaneta americana. The sequence continues at coordinate 99,518,043 of NC_091122.1, read as the reverse complement.
GTTTGAAAACCAAGCCGCCGGCTCTTGTCAACTGGTCTCTACCTAATTGATATTCAGTTTCAATTTGTTCATCTCTGTGGGTATCGTTAACACGCAGGAAGCTCTGGACTAGCAAGAATAATTGGCAATCGAAAATTTTGTATTTAAGAAAACATTGCAGAAAAGGAAAGGGGGCTCGAGAACTTAAATTGTGAAGCAAGAACTAGGCCTACAACCAAATCTACGACACGGAATCTTTGGTTTTACTTCTTTTCTGAAGGAAGTCATGCAGAACATTTCTATCGTCCGTTAAGAGTTTTTCACTCTCCACCAGGCTTGATCTCGCGAAATAAATTAACAAGCGTAAATCATTCTGTCAGACAGGCTTGAAATGTATTACTATAAGTTCATATAGCTTCTTTCGAATGATCCACATATTAACAAGTGCCAACTAGTGGAAACTATACTGTTAGCATGTTAAATAAAAACTTGTACCGAATTAGAAGGTATCTAATAGAAGACATGAAGCATAACTTTGTGTGCATGAACAAATAGCCTACCATTACAGTTTTGATTTACTGGTGCCTTGCACTATTCAAACAATAGACAATGCTCGAATGCAACAGTACTTCCATATGTGAATCTCATAACTAACGGTAACGAGACTCATGTATATAAGTCTCTGTCTTTCTGTCCTATCCGTAGATACTCCCATGCATACATTCATGTGTCTCTTTACCTGTTGAGAGATTTTTCGTATTGTTATTTCGGGCACTTTTAAACCAGTACCCTACTAATCCCGTGATTTGGGTCAATATGACGCCAGAATTTTACATGAGATAACATAGGACATTAAATTAAGAGTATAAAACTGTTTTAGATGGATTGAGATCGTTGATTGTAGCATCCACTTAACATGAATACAATTCTTAACTTGGGTAATTAACTTTTCACTATTTTTAAGAAATGGGAAAGTACGAAAAGAGCAATTGAAGAAATTTAAGTTAAGCCGTGGTTTTTCTGAACCGACGCATGCGACGTGCGAGGTGCGAGGCGGGCCTCGCACAAATCCGGACTATACGCGAGATGGTGAGTGGTTTCTATGGCTGCGAGGTGCGCAGACCTCGCATCTCGCAGTTATTGAAACCACTCACTATCTCTCGTACAGTCCGGATTTGTGCGAGGCGGGCCTCGCACGTCGCATGCGTCGGTTCAGAAAAACCAAGATTTTACTCTCGAGAGTAACCACGTAACCATTAGATGTTGGTCATAGGAAGTTTTGATTCGGTAGTTGCTACACAGTAAAGCATCTGTTCAAATGAATTTTGCTATATCTACACATATCTATCGCCCCAGTAGTTGTTCGATGTTGCCAGATGAGTATACAAATGTGTGGGTACCTTGATGCTTTGCCACAGATGAAGCAAGTTCTGCGGCGGCAGCGACAGAGGCCTCTTGCCCGGCTCGAAGAGGTAAGAAGGGAGGTCAGACAACTGAAACCAACAAGGTCTCGCTCATAACCTCTATACACGCTTCCTCCAGCGCTTTAGCCACTGTTCGTAGGCGATAATGTGACCCCGGGATATTGTTTCTCTTCTGAACACGGATTTCTTTTCATATCCTTCAATATACGAATAGTAAGAGTTTTACGTGAGTTCGTCGAAAAGTTTTGTTGGAATTGTGACTTCAGAAGGCAACATGTGTATATAAAACAATATTTAAATTGTATTCTTATTTAAATATACAGATTGCGACATATCAGTCATTTACGGTACTTGAGACCTGATGTCATTTCTATCCTCTTTTGTTGCAACCGTAATTTATACTAAGTAGTTTATTTTTCGGAATATAATCTAATATTCAATTTTAATACCATATTTTGTTATATGCGATGTATACATAAATGTGCAAATCATTATATTTAAGTACCTAGGCCTATGATATTTGATTAATTTAAGTAAAGGATTCGCATAACCGTCGATATATTTTTTGTCTTAATGGGAATTGTTTATTGGTTTATATTTCGTTACAAAACAAAATCGTTACGTTCTATGTTCTTCTGCTCACTGGTATTCACATTGTTGAAATTAGTCGCTCCTATGCTATGAAGTAAATAGTTCCAAAGTATTGAAATGATTAAATTTCAACGTAGACTGCATAACCGAAAAACCTCATCACACATGTTATATTCTTTATAAATGATTGGTATAAATCTTAAAAAAAAAAAACTTCATTGCAATAAAAATTCGGAGTCTGGTATATGAGGTCATCTCAAAAGTTTTCCTATAATAATTAATGTTCTACTTATTTATCTTTGAGTTGCAAGGCAATGGAGATTTATTTGTATCTGTTGATATTATTTCGAAATACATTTCCAGAAGTATTTCACTTCATAGACCCTAAGTACTCGTATATTTGCTGTATATAGTTCCTACTACCTTTAGTTTCTCATTGGAAAATGTGTGATAACACAATCGCAGTTCGAGTGTTTCTGAATTTCTTAGAAAAAAATGCACGAGTGAAAAATCAGCTGTACAATAAATATCTGATGTGGAAGGTGAAAGAGTTGTCAGTAGTAGGACGGCATACATTTATTTTAAGCTGTTAAATGAATGAGACCAAGTTTTGAAGATAAATATCGCTCAGAAAGCCTACCTAATCTAGAGAATGAGACTAATTTAACAAATTGTAGGAGCTGCCATTCGCCAATGGCAGTGAATTATTAGTAAGAACTTAAGTCTTGGTGTTTCTAAGGCCACAGTCTGTCGATACTGCAACGTTTAGATCTGTATGAATTGATCGTAGTACAAGGAAAAACGTTTTAAGACGACTTATAAATAATTTAAGAATTGTTGCTTAGTGTCTACACTTAATGACTTTGCATTACCATAGTGAAACTACTCCAGTATACAGAATACAGTACTATCTTCTCGGATGGGAAAATGTACGAGAATGATATTACGCCGTGTTTTTAAAAGAGGGAATTACCGAACAGGAATTTAATTTCCAAACATAAATTATAAATGTAAATCGCCTTTGGAGAAATACCCTTAAACTTCCAATTAAGATTGGAGGGAAAAACAATTTTATTACACCCATATATGTATGTACTCCGTAACATGAAGTCACCCGACACCTAGGTCTACACTGGTGTGTTACTTTCCTCTCCTTATAATTTCGCTCTGAGTACAAGTGTGAATATAATTTTTCTCCTCGATCTGTTTGAAACCTTGAACAGAACATACGCTACGACAGACTGCGTCATTGCGACGCTAGTCTTCTATCTGGAGGAAGCGTCCGATTTTTGAGGGATTGGTAGTGTGTTGGCTGAAATAAAACTACGTTCTTCCACCTTGATGCAGGATAAAACATAAATTTGACAGAAAATGCAAGAATTATAAACACATAATTAGATGCATGTGATTTCATAATGCTATTTCGATAATAATCAACTTAGGAAGCGTACCGCTTAAGAATGGGACACTCACTTTTGGTATTTTCATTAAAATGATCTTGCATGTGCTGTATTTTTCGAAATAGCATTATGAACGAGGAGACAGGTTTTCCGTTACAAAGAAACAATTAGTAAATTATGAACCATCAATTGTAGGTGGAGTCTCAAAGCAAAAACCAAACTCACGTACAAGATCATCCATTCAAAGGATAAAAATATAAAATAAAATCGTGCAGGAAAATATTTCACAGATCCACATAGACATTGAAAAGAAAAAGATATTCACAAAAAACGTTGAAAACACTTAAAAATGCTTGCAGAGTATTGTAGCAAAAACGAAAAAATAAAAAAAAAATGCAAAAATATATACACAAAACAGTTCCATGTAAAGTGCGTGGCGATTCGATCAAAATGCATAAGAAAATGCCGAAGAAAAGTATTTTCCTTAATAATAACTCAAAGCGGGTCTCACGTTCAGAAATATTGTTAGAAGTCAAAACTGTCAGATTCGGCGAATGATAGAGATATTTATACAGAAATAAGCTCTTTCAATGAAACCTGAGTGCTGTATCCGAAGCTCACAGAATTTGAAATATAGTTGATATTTTATGAATGGAACAGAATTGATTCCACATTATATTTATTACTAGAAAATTTGCGAAGAGAAGTTTTACGAAAAAGCAGTTTTTATACGTTTGATTTCACTGCATGTGTCTTGCGTTATCAGAAATTAGTGAAACAACATTAAGCGTGAGATACCAATAATGATTTACGAGGATATGAAACCAAAAAGATACGAATTAGTAGAAAGACTTTGAACTTTCACTATCATTGGATTGCAAAGAAAGCACTCGGTTAGTTGAGACTTAATTTATTCGACGTGTCCGAACTCTGGCAGTTTCATCTTCGGAATCATATCGTTTTCATTCTAATAGAATTGGGCTAAATTTTAATCACTTACAGAAACTTTCAGGTTTCCAACAATACCACCCAAAGGACGTAACCTTAAAATGGTTCCGAAACTTTAATACGTGTTTGATAATCCGCAAATCATAATTTGTAATTTGACAGCTTTTGTAGGATTATACCAACACTAAATATTTTAAGTTCAAATTTTCAAACCTTGATGTGTTATTTCTGCATCTACTATTCTGGTACCCAGTTATAACAATAAGCGCTTTAAAGGATAGAAAGTGGATTAGAATTTTCACAGTGATTCAGCTAATGTTTCTTACTAAAAGTTCTGAAGTTCGATTATCGTCAAATCCTGAGAGATCTGTAGTGGATATTATGATTGTGACTGAGTTGCCTCCAATTTCAGTTTTCTTTTGTTTCTTATTCGACCATTTTGAGATAATCGTCAGGGATAATGCATGATAGGCTATTTAATAAATAATATTTTATTCTATCTTTATGATTTACTAAATGCATAGCTACATATTTAAGAAGAAATGATAATAACTTCTACATTATTCCCATTTCTTACAACAACCTTGCATGAACTTGAAGCTAGACATGTAAGCTTTCACTGTACCTCTGAACTTGATCTTTTAAACCACCTTTCCACAGCATCTACAAGGGAGTAGTCACCGTTATTTTTTTTCTCCATTTTAATGTGAGGGTACCAGATCGGGACTGTGAGACGGATGTGTCAACACTATCTACCCCAGTGTTGTGTTAATCTTCACTATTTTAGACACGCGGTCAAGTACTGTCTTGTGACATAAAGTGATACAATATGTAATCGAATACAGCGTAGCACAGAATGATTTTTTTTTTTCAATCTACAAGATAACAATGTAAATTTGTCGATGAGTTCTGAGTTTTACCGTACGAACATACAAGTTTTCGGCTTTAGATGTTTTTTGAGAGATGGCAGTTATGTATAAATAAATATGTGCCAACATAATGTGTACATACCTAGACTATAAAATAATCGATAGCTAGAAGTACTAAATAATTTTCGAGTTAAGTTCATATGAAGAGTTCGCGGGAAAAACGATGAATGTCACAGTTTTGTTAAGGTTGATGTCATTATCTAATTTAATGGATTACTACGAAATTTAATGTTCTTATGAAAAATGGTAAAAAGGAGACTTATCACCACGAATACAGTAATCCTTTTCTTTATTTTCTATAGAAACAGCACTACATCTTGCAGTTATAGACTCAATTAGATCATTATCTAATCCTTAACAGAAATGTGACATTCATCGTTTTTCCCGCGAACTTTTCATATTTTATCACCATATATATCATTTCACCGATTCTGAATAAAAAGTTTATCTATTCCTTTTTCCCCTATTCATTAGTGATTTTAATTAGGCCTACTCACTGCCATTTATTTTACTAAATTAAGTTAATTTGATAGAAACAGTTCTTTGAGTCTGAGTTGTGTGTAGAGCCGCTTTGAGCTATTATCCATTGCAGACAGTTATCTTCCCCTCCTCCGAATAGTCAGCTGTCTACCTGTTGATTGCTGTTGACGATGGCCTCCTCCAGAGTCGAAGTGGAGGTCTGCTTGTCGAACGACTTGCTGGCTTGCTCCGTCGCCGTGATTTCAGTCTGACGAGAGAAATAACAGAATACGTCACTTGAAATTCTCACAGGCGACTCCGAATTCAGCCAATCGATTATCAGGCAGAAATGGCGCAATTAATTTGTACCTTTCTATTGGACTTCTGCAAAATGAAATTCACGCAAAAGAATGTTCTTGTGCTATTTTTGATATTACTATTATTATTATTATTATTATTATTATTATTATTATTATTATTATAATCTTCATCATCATATCATTATCATTATCAAAGCTTTACATCTCTTTGGAAATATATTGTTCTTCGGTCATTTATTGCATGTACTTATTTTAGTAGGTTATTTTACGACGCTTTATCAACATCTTAGGTTATTTAGCCTCTGAATGACATGAAAGTGATAATGCCGGTGAAATGAGTCCAGGGTCCAGTACCGAAAGTTACCCAGCATTTGCACATATTGGGCCGAGGGAAAACGCCGAAAAAACCTCAACCAGGTAACTTGCCTCGACCGGGAATCGAACCCTGCCCACCTAGTTTTATGGCCAGACGCGGTAGCCGTTACTCCACAGGTGTGGACTATTGCATATATTTTACTGTAGGTTTGTATATTACGTTTCTTTGATTACGTAATTTAGCCTCCTTTCTCCAAATACAATGTAGCCTATAACGCGATTATTTCTGCCTGTTCGCCTCTCTATATTTATTTACTTTGCCCATTATTGAAACTATCTATCGTTTTCATCACTGTAGTATTTTCCAAGCAAACTTTAGAATAGTTAAATTTAAATGCATTTGAATTATTGCAGTTATTTTAATTGACTAATTTAATTGGTTAGGAAACGTACATATTGTACATTAATATTTCCAGAGAGCGAGATTATTCCGTACTTTTCTCGTTCTTTCTTTGTTTTTTGCGCTTATACAACTCATTATTATCAATTCGTACTTTCTTCGAAACAGCTGATGTTTATCACGTTAATTAATTATACACTAAACACACACTAATTTCCAGTTCAACATAACATAAAAATTACTGTTGGAAGGAATTATTTGTGAAGAAACTACGGACATGAATTTGTGGAGGAAATAACACTCGGCGGTGTTCAATCATTGCAGTATGTTTTCTGGATTTATTTTCTTTGTCTTCTCCTGTACTTTCAATTTTTTTTTAGTTTCTTGTCTGCATATGTCGTTCAACTTTAAAAAAAGTGTATCTTCAGCATTTGAATAAGTGACATTATTTTGTTAAAAATACATCTTGACCACGTGCTGTTTATGTTGAAAGTTATGTGATCATCTTGTGTTTAATTATGAACTGAGGCTTTTTAATTAAATTAAGGAGATGCACATGCACAAACTACAAACTTTAAGCGAAAGAATTCATTAATCCGTTATGGGGATCAGATAAAAAGCCAAAAATTCATTTAAAATTTGCTTACCTCTCCATAGCCAAAATATTTCGTAAACATGTATTTTTATATGTTACACTCCTTCTTTCACCATTAGTGAAGTGTTTTGCCAAAAAGTAGGCCTAGACCATTCTCGTATAGTCGGGTACTCCTCAAGCATTCTCTCATTTGGTAGACATTGATGTTGTTGGTTACAATGGCGTAAAGGCGATCAGGAATAATCATAAGTACAAAAATAGTGTTTATTTTATTTTCATCTTTATTTAAAATGACATTGTTGGTTTTTACGTAGATATGGCTCCCTTGAGAAATAAAAAGTGGATAATTGAATTACATTGCGCAGTTTTCAACCCATGCGAACATTAGAGGTTAAGTAAATTGAATCAAACAAACTATTGATAATATTCAATGTTTGTTATAGCGGCTGAGTAATTTGTGTTTTTTATTTCTTGACCTGAGTTCGATCCCAGAATGTTCTGTAATAGCTAGCAACCGTATAAAAAAAAGTATTTAACTAACGAATCTTATTTTACCACTCGACCGTCATTTAGCCTACTAGATTTGTACCAGCATTAAAAACTTTATTACTAAATTAAGATCATCAAAGACGTTACACAGATTCATATATATCTTTAAACTCTTTATTTCAAAATCCTGTCCAAATCGACATATTTTTGTTACCTTTCTAATAGATCTGAACTACCCTTTGCGGTGTAACACTATTCCGCCCTTTCTCAAGCTATACACCTCAAATAGTTCGACATTTTACGTCAGTTGGTCTCGAAGTAATGGCCTTGTATTATTTATGAAACCAGAATAATATTACCCAGGTTGTCCCTGAAGGGAACTCTACGATGGCTTAAGGTTGACGCTCACTGGCACGAACCGACCGGAACGGAAATCTACAGCAGTCCGTCTTTCGCGGAAGCTCTGACGCTCACTGCTCGGAATATTCCGGTACCAGTCGACAGGTAGTCTGGTTTAAACATGGAGTGGGATAGTAGTTCCGAAGATTATTTTATTTTACTGAGTCTTTAGCTGATGAGGAAGAAAAAAAGAAAAGAAAATATGGGTCCATAACTAGAGCCCGGATTTTATGTAATGTGAAAATGAGAACTATGTAGACTACATAAATATGAAGCTAAAAATGACGAAGTATGTAGATAAAGATGTAATAAATAAAAAAAAAACCTTGGTAATTTAAAGTCTAAGCTTTATTAGATGTATTTTTGCACACTAATAAAAAATTACAGGTGCACATGTGATTGAACCTCATTTAATTATCGTTTGGAGGCGCAATTAATAATTAAATATTTTTCCATATTTTCTGCGGTCATTGATCGTCTCGTCAACGGCAACCCATACGTAGGAATCATCAAGTCCATCTCTAATAGTTTCCATTGTGTCAGTGTAGCAGGAGTTCAAATATTTTTTCCGGAGTGTTGATTCATGCGAAATATTGAAGTTGCAGTATTTGCGTAGGAATGCTTGGAACTTTGGAACTCCAAGTTTATACCACTGTACGTTTGCAGCAACCATTGCCATGCACAAATTTTTATTAAATTCACTTGTAGAAGACGAATGTTTCAGCACCACTTGTGTAAGAAGAACTTGTTTCTTTTCGACGGAGCACGTTTTTTATTTCTCACATGAAGTCCAATTTTTAAATGCTGTTCTAATTGTGACTTCATGGAGCACCCAATGCATTTGTCACACTCTTTGGACTGCACGATTTTACCATTTTAGTAAAGGAATCGTCAATTGAAATCCAGTCTTTTAACTTGGATGCGAATGGCAGTAGGCTTGCTACTTGTATTACCTAATGTCAAAATAAGTTTCTTAAAAAAAAAACAGAAAAAAACTATTGTTTTCTTTTAGAGCAACTGATTGCGGGTGTTTGTGCGAAACGGTCATACCCACAGGGTAATTTTCATTCTTTCCTTCACTACGTTAGCAGTACAATGACCCACCATTTGCATTGGTATTTGTACCTACTTTACCGTTACTTCTCAAGGGATATAGCCTACAAACTATTAGCATTGCAAAGAGATGCCCATTTTTTGACAGAATACGTTATTATTTTCAATTATTAAATTATATTTATGCACTAGAGACGAAGGGATAAGCTTTATAAACAATTAAAAAAAATAACTTAAGAATTACGTAGAGAGAAAATTGGTGAAAAAAATGTATATATTCCTTCAAAATATGCAATATCCTTCGAAATATGTAAAAAAAATATAATATATGCCAAAATATTTATTATGCACCAAAATATGTAAAAACATTTAAAACTTCGGAATAATGATTCCTTTAATATGATTCGCGGACTTTTAGCTTTCCTTATAGCTACATATGTAGGAACGGAATATGTAATTACATATAATCCGGGCTCTAGTCATAACATTATAAAAAAGTGTTTTGATTAATTTAAACATCTTTTCCCAGATTTGTGTAAAGATCGAGTAATGGTTTTTTTAGTACTTTCGTATAAGCGAAGAAAAATGTTTAAAACTTCATCTGTTATTAGCACTTGAAATAATGAAGGGAAACATCACATTTCGAAGGCCAATCAGCACAGAAGCGCGATTAGCACTGTTAAAATTAACTTTTCATCACCCATTTTAAGAATAATCTGTCTGGACAACGCACCAGCACATGTTGAGTGGGAAAGTACTGAGAACAGCCAACACACTTTTCTCCGAAGACCAGCGAAGACATACGAATGCTGACGATCGTCATCGGAAATTCCGCTAGGGTCGTGACGCGAGAACCCTGTCCGTCAGGACCGGCAGCCGGTTGCTTCCGTTCGGACAAGTGAGCGTTTGACGTTTAAAATACATGCATACGTCTCTCGCAGAATATTTCCGGTTCGTTCCGTTCCGGTCGGTTCGTGCCAGTGAGCGTCAACCTTTAGGCAGATGTTTCCATTCATTAGTCTCTCTTCTCCCCAAACAGAGTATTGCAATTTGAGACATATTGGCGGCAGTGTTGCTGCCAATAACGAAGAAAAATAATGCCAGGAAGTGTAAAGAGTTCAGGACTACCACATTTTTTCGATGTTTTGCGAGTGTCTTAATATCTCCAGTATTACAGTATGATAATAGCAGAGTCACGCGATTTATATCATAGGCCTACGTAATCATATAACAGTTTCTTACTCAATATTTTCAATATTATGTTAATCGATATGTACTGAGTCACGCGATTTATATCATACGTACTCATATAATAGTTTCTTACTCAGTATTTTCAATATTACGTTAATCGATATGTACTGAGTCACGCGATTTATATCATACATACTCCTATAATAGTTTCTTACTCAGTATTTTCAATATTACGTTAATCGATATGTACTGAGTCACGCGATTTATATCATACGTATTCATATAATAGTTTCTTACTCAGTATTTTCAATATTACGTTAATCGATATGTACTGAGTCACGCGATTTATATCATACGTACTCATATAATAGTTTCTTACTCAGTATTTTCAATATTACGTTAATCGATATGTACTGAGTCACACGATTTATATCATACGTACTCATATAATAGTTTCTTACTCAGTATTTTCAATATTACGTTAATCGATATGTACTGAGTCACGCGATTTATATCATACGTACTTGTATAACAGTTTCTTACTCGATGTTTCCAATACTATGTTAATCGATATATACTGAGTCACGCGATTTATATCATACGTATAAGAGATCTACGAATCAATTTAGTCTAAACTAATAGTTACCTGTAGGAGCATAGGCCTATTTGTATTAATTTACATCGTCATCTGACGTGAAACTTACCGTATTTTACTTGAATCGAGCGTTAGGACTTGATAATTTCAAGCGCAGGCAATCTTTTTGTCCACCACTAGGTCTAAATCAAAAAGCATGGGTCTAGGTAAAAAAACATGGGTACTCTAGGTCAAAAAGCATGGTTAGACATAACGGCTCGGTTAGAGAAGCCAACGTACTTTGGTAGGAACGATCATGATTTTAAAATCAAGTGTAGGAAACAGAAAACGGATGTACGTAAATTCTCATTTTTAAATCGAACTATAAATGATTGGAATGACCTATGTGCAACGGTCTTTGAGGGCTGTTCTTCCATAAGGAGTTTTAAAAAGAAATTTAAAAGTTGTATATAAAGTACAAATTAAAAAAGAGACGTTACATTACTTAAGGTGATATGTATTTATGTAGCTGACGAGTTATTCCCTTGGTTTGAATTGTAAATTATTTTAAAATATATTGTAATAGGGTCTTAGACTAGAAATGTTCAGTTTAATGTAGTTCTGTTTATAAGTATGAATAAGGGTGTAATTGTTTGTCTTATTTGAACTGTTGTATCAGTGAAGCGTGGTGAGTCAGTGAAGTTATGCTTTACAATGTCAGTGAATAGTTTCGATCAGTGATAATTTATGGTGTCATTGAAATGTGTCATAGTGCCAGTGCAGTGAGTGAGATGCGTTATAGTGCCAGTGCAGTGAGTGAGATGAGAGTGAAGTGAAAGATTATATGTGTAGGGCCTATATATATGTAGGTTGTAATGGAAAATTAGGTTCACTTATTAATTAGGTTATTTTATGTATTATTATTATTATTAATTATAATTATTGTGTATAATTTGTATTGTGTATTATTTTTATTGTGTGTAATTACTGTAAGTTACCACTGCCACCGCGTGTTTGCCCACTTGCAGTGTAAATAAATGCATACATACGCTATGCCTAGAAAACATGCCTCTAATAAATGACGATATTCTTACTTTTTACATTAGATGAAATAACAAAAATTTTGTTTTCTTAGTACAATACACGAAAATATTGTGCTGCTTCAAGAAAGAGTTTTCGTATTCTAAGCATGGTCTTGTGAGTTTTATGTAAAATCGTACTTTTCAGATCTTTTGTTTTGGAATTTGTAGGTAATTTTCCTTTCACTTACTTACTTACTTACTGGCTTTTAAGGAACCCGGAGGTTCATTGCCGCCCTCACATAAGCCCGCCATTGGTCCCTATCCTGAGCAAGATTAATCCAGTCTCTACCATCATATCCCACCTCCCTCAGATCCATTTTAATGTTATCTTCCCACCTACGTCTCGGCCTCCCCAAAGGTCTTTTTCCCTCCGGCCTCCCAACTAACACTCTATATGCATTTCTGGATTCGCCCATACGTGCTACATGTCCTGCCCATCTCAAATGTCTGGATTTAATGTTCCTAATTATGTCAGGTGAACAATACAATGCGTGCAGCTCTGCGTTGTGTAACTTTCTCCATTCTCCTGTAACTTCATCCCTCTTAGCCCCAAATATTTTCCTAAGAACCTTATTCTCAAACACCCTTAATCTCTGTTTCTCACTCAAAGTGAGAGTCCAAGTTTCACAACCATACAGAACAACCGGGTAATTTTCCTTTCACAATTACTCATTTATTTATGAAGATTAAATTGGTTATAGCATTGTAACAATATTGAGAATCGAACTCACTTTCACATAATCTGTTTTACTCTAAATGACCTCAAGCATTAACTTCAAAAGTACCAGCATTACTCGTGAGTCAATCTCTAATTATACAATGTGAACCGTAAGTAATGTCATTAATTTCAGGGGGTTATTCTTTGAGACATTTCCAACAAAAAGGTTACATAGAATTTTGCTCGTTTTTGTTCTCTTTACGAGATAAAAATTGTTTTTTTAATTGAGAAAGCCGTGTATTACGATAATAAATGATGGAAAGAATTTTAATTTTATTCTTTAAATTTGCAGAAATTCGATCCGAACAAATGTACCATTGCAAAATTCCTTTGCAGAACGAAAAGTTACATCATTTATTCGGATCAAATTTATGTACATTTAAAGGACAAAACTAAAATTATTTCAATCATTCATTATCACAATACACTGCTTTGTTAAAACACGCTATGAAATGTTTCATATGAAACAATTTTTTTCTCGAAATGGAAACAAAAGTCACAGAAATTGTATTACACTTTTTTGTTTGAGATATCTCAAGGAATAACCTGCTGAAATTAATGACATTACTTACGGTTCACTCTGTATTTTTCTATAAGCAGTATTATTATTATAAAAATTGTTTACATATTTACATCGAACTTATTTTATTGCGACTAAGCAATAGACATGGATATGAGTGAATGCTAAGGAGTGCCCGTGGATGATTCTATCTAGACTTGCCTCTTTTGTAACCTCGTGGTTTGTGATGACGCTGCTATCGGAAATGACCTCTGAAACCACAGCCTCCTCGATTTCGGAGATTATCTCCTTGAGTGTATTTTTGATGCTTTCTTGTTTTATCTCTGTGGCGCTGGATCCATTGACTGCCGCCTCCGTCTTGATCTCTGACGTCAGTTGTGGTTCCGGCTCAAACTCCTTGGCGGGTTCTGCCGGCTCAGGCGCGGGCGGTTCTGCGTCGAGGACAGGCTGCGGCGCTGCGGGCTCCTCTGAAGGCAGCGGCGGGTTGCCGCTTAAGCTTTCGTGTTGCGAGGAGGCGGAGTGCTGAAACAGATGCCGGTGCAGTTCGAACTATTCAAAACCGGTTCAGCCACGCAAAAGAAAACGAAACATGTAGTATGCAAATCTGACTTTTAGGTAGAAGCTCCCTGTGAAGCAGGATTGAATAATTTCAAGGGAACAATTGTTGTGGGGCCGCGTCTCGATCCCGGGATCCTTTGCTTAGCGCACGAATGCTCTACCGACTGAGCTACCCCAGGAACCATACACGACACCTTCACAATTCTTCCATTTTATATCCACACAACTCAAATGGGCTGACAAAACGCCAGAAACCCAAGTTTGAGTGCACACAATTCTGTGTGGCTTAAATTGTGGAAGAATTGTGACGGTGTCGTGTATGGTTCCTGGGGTAACTCAGTCGGTAGAGCATTCATGCGTTAAGCGAAAGGTCCGGGGTTTGATACCCGACCCCGGAACAATTTTTCCCTTGACATTATTGGAAACATGTAGCTATACCTCTCTCATTCGAGTTGTTCAGTTGTTTGTCCCTTTATAGAACGCATAAAATTGAATTCTCTCTTTGATAAACTGAAGCTTGGTTTTAGCATATCCAATATTAAAAATTTTGTCTCCAGACTAGCCGGCCCGGATTCGATTCCCGGTTGGGTCAGAAATTTTCTTATAAAATTTTTACTAGCAGAGATGGCGGTGCACAACTTCTAATCATTAAATTATGCACTAATATGCCTGGGTTAAATCCCAAATCTCTCCGCAGTGCATATGAAGGGAAGGCATATGTCACTGTTGATAGTGATTCGTCTATCGGATGGGCACGTTAAGCCTGGCAGCCCCCTAGGTGCTATTCGACAGAAGTAGGCTACGTGCCGTCATCGGGTTTACCCTTCTCCCTTCCTCACCTTCATCATCATCCTCACCCATTCCCTACACTACACTTACACGAACACTTAACATACACTCACCCTAGTACACGACATAACTCTTCACAGATTCACATCATGCATAACGTGACCCGCCGAAGTGGTGTGCAATTTTAAAATGGGTCACAGTTCTCCTTTCTATCCGCAGTATGCGGAGCCCGAATCATGCAAAGTGAAGTGGGTAGGCATCACACACACACACACACACATATTAAGAATTTAGGAATTGCGAAGTTACTCGGCTGTACACAGATTTGGCACTTCAAGTATGTAACTTGTATTGATGGCCCGCATATTTTAATATATTTTCAGAAAGTTATGACAGATGCTTTTTCCCAATTATTCTTGAAATTCAGTATCATTTTTTAAATCTTCCAAAAGTCAAGTTGAGATTCATGGAGTTTATTAAAATAGTGAATTTATATTCTCAGAATTGGTGCATTCTTCACAGTTAGATCTCTCAACATATTTTGATTAAACAAAAATAATTTTAGTTTTGAATGTAATTACACTTTTCTAAATACCTAAACGCATATGAAGTGAATTGTAATTATTTTTCTCAGCACATTTACTCCTAATTACGCACATCTGAAGAGAAATCGTGCCAGAAGAAGTGAAATTTTTGTGAAAATTAAAACAAAACTTTTTAGCACGGAATAATGTAGTATTAAAACTCTTGAAACTCTTATAATATTACGTGTGACACATTCGTATCAAATTATGTTTTATATTTCAGTAGGCAACATAATGAAAGCGATAAAATCTTGCAGAGTTTCTCTCCTCCTTTCATCACTAAATCTAACACTTTAACCAGACCTTAAATATCTAGTACCTATGCAATTAAAGCTATTTAAACATTTGTCAGAGATAGTAAGTATCATAAGAAAGTAACTTCACAATTTTTAGCAGCTGGCTTCTCCTTAGGTTCTTTACAAAAAGTCGTGTGTTTATAATATCTTATTTTTCACTGCTCCTCAATAGAATGTCTAAATTATAGTAGTCAAATTAAACTTCATTATCATTATTGTGTCATCTACAAACATTCGAATGAAAATTGATTACAATATTTATTGAGTAGAAATCTAATCATTCCATCGACAACTATTCGTTTTCCCCCTGTTGGTTCGGCCAGTATACAGCTGCAATCTTAAATTGATAAAGAACGAGATCTTAAAATTATATTGATTGAAAATACTAAATCATCTCAAAAGTATGTTTTTATAAATGTTCTACTCAATTGCCTTTGCTTTGCTAGGTGTTTTTATTTATTGCTGGTATTGTTTTGCAACACAATTGAAAAAGTATTTAATTGCATATGGACTGTGATAATGGTATATCTATTTGTGGTATACAGGGTGGAAGGGAACCTATTACATTAATTCACAGATGTAATAGATCAAGTCAATGCGAACAAATAAGTTTTTCTGATACGAGGGGATCAGAAGCAAAGGTGTATAAGTGCACTTAAGTTATTTTTTTATAAAATGTCGTGGAAAATACTTAAGCTTTTGTAAATTCCGTGAATGTTTTTATTTCAATTTTAGTGTGTGATGTGGTTAAAAGATATTGCTTTGTCACAAAAATTCTAGATGATTTAGCTTGCCCTGGATTTACTTACCTCATGTTCTTAGAAATGTCACTTGTACCCCTTTGCTTCTGACCCTCTTTATGTCCAATAGTTTTGAGAATACGAAATGCAGCAACGTTGCAATGAATACCAGCAATCCTGGAGGTCATTGCTCCGCAATGAGGGTGATTGCAACTGCAATCATCCACTCCCCAAGACTTGCGAGAGGAGAATGTAAACAAACACGTCTCATCAGATACGGTTCGATCAAATTACTGTAGATCAAAACGTAAAGCCTTTAGTGAATTATTTACGCAAATTATTAATTTATTTGTATTCTTTATTACGCTATAACCACTTTAACTCTAAATTTAATACCATGAAACTTATTTAACCTTCACAGTATCTGTTGATTTCTTTGCTTTTTACGTAATTAGAACGTACATTCTTATAAAACAAAACGATTTCCATTAAGATTCCTTTATATTTGATGTAAACTCAAAATAACATTGTTACGAATAAATATTATGTAACTCGTTCTCTATTTAAATTATTATCTTTTAAGAAATCAAAAATAAATTTGGAAATGAAATTAAGTTTACAGTAATGTTAAGTAATGTGTTACCTCCAGGAGTACTGGTACTCTTTGCAGCGTTGCAACTCGTTGGATTTCGTATTCTCAAAACTATTGGGCGTATCAAAAAACTTGTTTGATAAAACTTGTTCGCGTGTTCGCGTTGACTTGATCTATTACCTCTGTGAACTATGTAATAGGTTCCCTTCTATCCTGTATAGTGCCTATTATATTCAGTTTCTCACTGAAAATGTGCTACGACACAATCGATTATTCGAGTGTTTGTCCTTTTATTTTGGAAAAAGGCATCATTGCAAAATCAGTAATTGAAAAAATACGTGAAGTAGAAGGTGAAAGGATGGTCAATCGTAGGACGGTGTCAAACTGGTTTTAAGATAAACTTCGTACGGGAAAATCGCCCGTGCTAGAGAATGAGACTATATTCACCAAACTGTCAATAACAGTGAATTGTCAGCAAGTGTTGGTCTTTCTTCCTAATGCTAAAGTCTGTCGCCACTTCACCAATTTGGGATTGTGTATAAACGGTGATGATTAGATCGTATAAATCAGACATAAGGATAGTTATAGGAAAAATGCCCTGAGCCGACCTAATAGTAATTTATTTACTGCTTGCACCATAATTAAGATTAAAAGTTGTTAAGTGAATAAAATTGAAATCTCTCTTAAATTAAAGTTTCATAGGTTACATACATAATTTAGCAAAATTGAAATGGTGGTTCACATAATATAATTTAAATTTAGTTTAAGATTTTATTGAAATCTGTAGACCTTATTCAATCTTGGTTGAAAAATATTGAGTTTTTCAGCAATATCTCGACTATATAAGTAATGATTTTTTGCTCTACGAACAATAAGAATTATGTAAACACATATTATGTTATCTTATTCACATGTTAAACTAGGAAAAAACTAGTGAAGTGCCTTGTGTGGAGTGTACCTTTGTATGGGTAAAGTAAAAGGAAGCGACTGGTTTCACCGATACATGCCCTGCCCATCTCAAATGTCTGGATTTAATGTTCCTAATTATGTTAGGTGAAGAATACAATATTATACGAGGGAGAGTCAAAAAGTAACCTTAATAACCTTAATAACTGAATATGTGCAATAAGACTACAAACACTTTATCACTTTTCAACATAGTCCCAACTACGTTCAATGCACGTGTTCCTGTTATACTATGTTGAAAAGTGATGAAGTGTTTGTAGTCTTATTGTAAATATTCAATTAAAAAAACAATTATTAAGGTTACTTTTTGACTCTCCCTCGTATACGTAGCTCTCCTAAATTATTGAATTTGCTATAGCCATATTAGTAATAGACGTACACTTGGGTTCCCAGTTTGTGACATCAGATACGAACAGCATCGCTACGAGTGGGGTGACTTTTGAAATATGGAATAAAATATTTATTATGAATGTTATTGAAGGAAAATTGTATGTCTTATTTATTCTGATTCGTCTATTGAGATTTGGTAATTACGCCTCTCGCTAGCACTGTCATTAACTATGTGCTTAAGTATTACTCGATAATTTATTACGACTGGAATAATTTCATACCTTTTACAGTAATTATGTATCTTTTCGTATAATATTTCCACATCATAACATAATTAACTCCAATGCTTTGTTGCAAAACAAAAGAATTTGGTTGTCTGCCTTCTCTACTGTAACTCGTTGAAAACTTCGTCCCCTTAGACTGACTTACAGTGACTCTATAGAGAGTCGCTGTAGGCTGATTTTTCCCACCTTTTACCCTCCGAGGAAATGCAGATTGATTGATCGGAGCCGTAAAACTCCTAAATATATACAAGGTGGATCAAATATGTCGCTTTCCCCAATATTCGTTCTTAAGTTTCATACTTGTACATATAGTCTGATGTTATAACTTGCACAAACGAATAGCTGATGTAAAATGGTGGTTTGGCAACCATTTTCATGCGTCAGCTGTTTTTCCGATGTCATGTATTGTTATTGTTGTTGCTTTGTTTTATTGTGTTGGGTTGCTTCTCTATGCAATAACTGCTAGTTTCTTGCAATGAATCGCAAATTAACCACAGAACGTGTTTTTCACAATGCTAGTGGGAAGCACAGTAAGAACTCGTTGTGTATCAAGAAACAGCCTCCATTTTGAACAAAATCTGTAAAGATATGTGTAGTCAAATGTAAATTAAATGTAAGTGTTTTGGGAAAGCGACTTTTAACCCACCCTTTTTAACATTGGTATATATCCCTCTCACCTCTTCAACCACCTTGCCGTCCTCCTGTCTCACGAAGTACTCCTGGGAACTTTCGGCCTCATAAATCTGTTGTTGAGGCCCCGGGTCACCAGGCGGCAGCACCGGAGCAACTTCTGCAACTTGGTTGCCATTATCATCCAAGGTGTTGTCCTGGTCCAACATACATAATCTGCCGTTGATTTTAATCAGTTCACTTTACTTTGGAAGTTTCTTGGCTTTCTTCCCACAATTACAACTTTTGTAAATATCAAAAAAAAAAAAAAAAAAACATTCTGAAGCTATAGGAAAGAAATCAGCACTAAGAAGAGGAGATTGGGATGTAAAAATTGCATATTTCCATTAAACTACTACTAAGTTATAGGATTTGAGAGTGGACACCAGCACATCTAGCCTATAGTTTCTTGACTAGGTACCTATTCAGTTGTGGCTTGTGAGGGCCTAGCCGAGTTGGTAAAGTCACAAATTGTTTTGCTTGATATCCTAAGTTCTTATCTCCGTAGTTCCAGTATTTCTATTTATTTTTCACCTAATTTTTTACGATGGAAAAAATACCAACCTTCAGGAACAACACGTCAGGGACAACCATTGAAATCACTACTGGACGGCCATTTGGTCCAAATTCATGAAAAGTGTTATGACGATGATTATTATTCTTTTTTTCATTTAAATAATTTCATGTTATTTTATTTAATTTCATATACTATATAATTATATGCAATCAAATGTTTCTGCACACGCGCCAAATACACTGTTTCTACACACGCGCCATATATGCATTTCAGCATATGTAAATTTCAGTAAAACAATACAAAAACGATAGTAAAATAAAATTGTTAAACCCTAAAAGGAATAATACATAAGGAAATAAATCCGAGCCTTAAACGTCATGCATTATAGACTTCAATGCAAGAACGAGGGCAGGTGGGGTATGTATGTGTCTTAGGATAGAAAATCACGTGGTATTACTCGGGCCTGTGAGCTTCACTCTATTTGGAGAGCTGGTTCTGTTCAGACGGGTGAAATGGGAAACAGCCCTTCCAGACTTGTTAATACCTGTATTATTATTATTATTATTATTATTATTATTATTATTATTATTATTATTATTATTATTGCGTTATCATTGTCGTTCTATATTAATCTGTCGTAACATATTTTTGTAATACCAGTATTTTATTTATGCTGTCTCAAAAAAAGTTACCATACAATTCAATGTTTATCATAAAATGCTGACTGGCGTGTGCATTTCAGTACTCATTATGGTCGGCATTGTGTTAGTTGTGACGAATGTCGATCATAATACACAGCCTCTGAACGTTCGGTAGAAGTTCGACGTACGGATGAACGCAACTCAAAGTAACGTAAACGAACATTGATCGTAATCCCAGCCTTATGACTGTTATTGTTAAGACGTTTTGACCAAAGAATTTATTGTGCTAAGGCATCCATCAAATTTCTCCGGACGCAGCACTGTGCATCCCAAAACTCAAAACACCGCTGAAAAATGTTATTTTGATGACATGGACACCATTCAAAGGGGTATAACGAGGGCACTTGATAGGATTCTAGTCACGGCCTTCCCGCGATTCGTTCCATTTAGTTCGTTAACATTGTGTGCATTGTGTAGGTGTAGGTAGAAGATACTTTGAATAGACAGTTCTCGGCCCGTTTATGGAATCATTTTTCCCCAGAACTAATATTCCTTTGTATCTTTGACCTTCTTCATTATATTGGATTGTTATTGACAGATATGTGGATAATAGTAGTCTACGATACCCAATGGAAAGTAGACACTGACCAAATGAAAATTTCAATTTTATGTTATACAAACCTCTCCATTGTAGTCCAAGATGTGAAGCATGTGCTTTGTCTTCGTTAACGACAAGGACATGAAAGATTACTGAAGTACTAGTACGAGGATAATATATGTTTTATTTCAAAAGTATCTATCTTAAATCTTGTGTTGTAAGCTACATTTTTATGCACTTGTTCCTTATATCAATTATCATCCGTTTACGAACATTTCAACCTGACATGGAAGGTTCCTTGTTGCACATATTAGCGCAGGAGCAAACATATATTTCTTAATGGAAATTTTCTTAGATTTAGAACACACTAATAGCCTTTGAGTCTATAATATAAGTTTTGAAGCATTCTATATATATATATATATATATATATATATATATATATATATAAAATTCTAATTGCTTTTTGTTGCTTTCAGAACATTAGTGGTACAATTACAATGTAGAATGGTCTCTGCGGAAACAATGCGTCACATCAACCCTTTAATTTGAGAGGTGGTAAGATTATTGAGAAAGATGAAGATCATGTAAAAAAATTGTTATGAAGAAATTCTGTTATACATTGAACTATTAGCAAAGCTGTAGCATAAAAAATGACTTTTAAACGTGATGTATAATTTTTGGGATGATCTTCCTGTGACTGTCATATATATTTGTTCGCTGTTTCGCAGAAATGTTAACTTTGGTCATTAAACCAATTATTACGCTACTAACGAGACCGAAGATACACTCGTCTTGTTTCCAGATGTGACTGGTGTGTTTCTGAAGTAAGGCTGTGGTTTCTTAAAGAACGCAATTCGTGTACCTGCATGTCCTCCTCTAACTTTGTAGCACAAATAGTCGTATGGTTTCATAGCTATTACCATATCTAATTTGTTCTTTTATACACAATTTCCATTGTTGTTTTGGTGGGATTTGGTAATATAGCTTCAAAATGTTTCGGAAAACATTAGTTTACCTTTAAAATTTTTGGGTATTTCTACTTCCTGATTTTTCCCTGATGTGTAACCTCTGTTCTGTATATTTGTCTGAATTCTTGCTGAGAAGAGAGTTATGGAGTTCTTTTATAGAACTGGTTGTCAATTTAAAGGGCAGCTGTTGAAATGTGTTCCATAACATTTTGAAGCCTATTGGGTTTCAAATCAGAATACAACCATATTTTAACACATGTCTTTATTCGTCTTTTTCAGAAGGGATATAACAAATCGAATACATGCAGTGAGAATATAACTAATTTATCACAAAGTAATCAATAACATGAATTTTGAATTTGGAGTCAATTCATCATAATAATAACAACAACACTCCTCGTTATGTCACAACTTACTGCGAGGGCATGGGGCGGGAAGCTGAGGTTGGGAGAGAGTACAGGTCCATCCAGTTCTATGGTCACGACTCCATTTTTAACTCTTTCCTCCACAAGAACCAGTATCACATAGTACAAAAATTACTATCAAATATTACCCAAAAATTGAGTATCCAAAAAATGGTCTTTTCTATTTTTATCACAAAAGCTTAATAACAAAACATGTTATAAAAATACAACTACGTATTCATACCAAGTAACAAAGACTGTTCTAACACTACTCTCAGTTTGTGTTAGACAATGAAGAAGTGTTTGAAACACTCTTCTGCTGGGAATGTTAACCCCAAAAGCCGAATTCCAGAGAAAATGATCTGGGTTTCTAAGAAATATATCAGTTTGTGTTACATGTAGTTCAAAAATCTCCTACATTTGCATTTGCATGTTTAAGACTGAATTACACAAGCAATGAATATTTGTAGTACGAAAGGAGGCCACCAATCTTCATTTTGAGAGAAAATGTCTGTGAACCTAGAACTTGTAGATCATGAGCTAAGACTCAAATTTCACATGCTTTATGCAGCTACATTGACCATCAATTAAAATTCAACAAAGTTTTTACAAGATGTGATGACTGTGTGGCACTTTAATAATGTTTCCAGTAGACTTTTCTAAAGGTGTGTAGTGCGGAGCAAAAATTTAGTGTGTGGAAGCACTTAGAGGAAGCAAACATATTTACCTCTTCTGCTTGTATGAAAATATTGTGAACTATTACGTAAAATTTCAATGCAGCTTAATACCGAAATACGATATAAATTGTAAATTATGTTTTATTTAACGACGCTCGCAACTGCCGAGGTTATAACAACGTCGCCGGTGTGCCGGAATTTTGTCCCTCTGGAATTTATATGCCAGTAAATCTACTGACATGACCCTGTCACATTTAAGCACACTTAAATGCCGTCGACCTGAGTCGCGACCGGTACAGAAGGCCAATACTCTACCGACTGCACTACCCAGGCCGATGAAATACGATAGAAATGATAATTAAGTACAGAAGTAGATTGTCTTTAATGTAATATTGGATCTTTGCAGTTTAAGGAGCTTTGTGGTCCCTCAGTCATTCGAGTATTGCATAAGTTTTCCAGTCAGTGAGCGACGTTAATATTTGCAGTGAGCAATACCACTATTGCGGTTGATTATTTCTGTTCAGTTTCCCTATATTTTCATAATTTATCATCGAGACTAAATGTATTAAATTCATTTCATATATAATAATTTCGTTCTTCATCCCGCTATAGATCTTAAGAAACTACTTTTCGCTTCTAATTGTGTTCTTTTTTGTCTCGTAAAGCATCGGCTCAGAAAAACCAGGGCTTAACTCCTTCATTTATTTCATATCACCAACCCACGAAGAAATTACCGATCTTTTTCCGCTACAACTTTTCATTCGGCACAGAAAAGGAACATCATTTATAACACGGCATTTAAGCTAGAAAGAGAAAACAGTTTGTCTTCTTTAGGTCGCTGAAGCAGCTCATGTATGGCACATGTTGAAGACTCCTGAACTGACTCAGAGTTGCATCATTGCGAATGAAATATCTTTGTGGTTTTTGCGGCTTGTAGGGTTAAGGAATTACGTTGTGTCTAGGTCTACGACCCGCGTGGTGAGGTATATAGATTCGTTTCTATCGGTTTGATCCCTAATATAAAAACCTTATAAAATCATTTGATTCAAAATTGTTGTCATATAAAAGTGTGAGGACGGGTTTTGTGTACAGTGGAGGTTGTTTTGTATATAAAAAGTGTATAAAATACTGCGCTACAGGAATACAAGTTTAGCATAATTCACAATACATTATCTGTATCACAATCAAGGGTTGGCAACGTTTTTTAAGCATATACATCTAATGTACTCGCAGTTTGAGCAATTAGTTGTCTGATTCTATTTTACTGGATAACAATCACAGCTTCTGTTTTGCACAGTTAGTGTGTTTTGGTACAATTGAAAGACTAGTTAAAGTGGGACAACACGGCAGGGACGTGCTCTCTTCTCATGGTCACTAAGATATTGAAAGCACTTTTTTGTTCTTGAAACTACTATATCATCTTATAATTAAGCATATTGCTATATTGAAAGAAATTTGCATTTGACAATCTTGTGACAAATCCTATTTTGGATGTAATAAAATTGGAGGTATTTCAATTCAGTTTGTCACTCATACTGCTCAATTTTCTCATATTATATACTGTACTTATGCGTAATTGTATTCTTTTATTCTGAAAATTGAACGTGTGTTAATATAAGCAGTATTCAGCACTCGAAAATTCGTCTACATGGTCGTCTTTATGCGAGGACTTCGTAATGGGAGATGAAAGTAAACAAATGTGACGTATGGGAATAGGAGAGAAGTGAATAGTTGTAGAATCTTATTTAAAGTAGTTATTCCTGTGGTGTGGTGTGTTTTATTGGATGTCAGGATGAACAATTTATATTAATCTTAAATAGAAAAGAATTTATAGAATATGTGAAATGTAAAGAAATGTGACGTGATGTTTTCGGGAAGTCGGGAACAGTAAGTGAAAAAAATACCTTTATATATATTTTTTTGAGTGTGATATGTAACTTAGTGTAGTTTGATTTAAATACCATAATTATTGTTTTGCGTTTATCTTCTATTGAAAACTGCCCATATTCGAATGGCAAGCTATCAAATTACGGCAGGGTTCTGAGTGAGTATCTGTACGTGTGCAGACAGTAATACAGTTTAAGTGTCTTTCCTTCGATATGCGCATTTCGAGAGCACATCCCTGGGGCGGAAGCGTACCTAGACGCTGGCGCAGACAACGGTTCCTTAGAACTCTATTGTCTTTACCTGGGAGGATTCGACGCCAATGGATGTCGATGAGACGCGCTGTGACGTCACGGAGGACGAGACGCTGCTGGAAGAAGAAGAGACGACACGCGTGGAGGAGCTGCTGACGGAGTGGCTGCTCTCCTTCAACACCCGCGACATCTCCTCCGACTGGTAATCGCTCGACTTCTCGAGGATCTGCGTGTTGCCGATCTCCTTCTTCACCTGCGTACGAACAACATCAAGTTGGTTGCAGTACCCAGAACAGTTTTGATTTTATTGTGTGAACTTAGGTGAGGGATCAAATTAATAAACATTGCAGGGAAGTGGATTGAAGAGATCTTCCCTCAGCGTTAAATGTTTAGTAGGCCACGTCTTCTTTGCAGATCTCATTCAAAACTCTCTAAGCTAATTCATGGGACGGTGAACTTCGGAGTAATATACACTACCTGGTCAAAAGTATTGGGACACTTAATCAAAATCATATTCAGACATTCCTCTCGACACTCTCCCAGGTGAAGGACATTAATAAAAAGTAGGTCCTCTACCCTTTGCCTTCATGACAGCAGTAATTCTAGCAGGATGACCTTCCAGTAGGTGTGTGATAGTTTGTGGAGGATTGGCAGTTCATTCTCCTTGCAGAGCTGTAACCAGAGCAGTGGGACTTTGGGATCTGGAGCGCAGTCTATGTTCTAGTTTATTCCAGAGGTGTTCTATGGGATTGACATTGGGACTCTGGGCCGGCCAATTTATTTCCTGAACTTTATTGTCTCCAAACCATTCCCCTACAGACCGTGCTGTATACCATGGAGTACTGTTATACTGTTTCAAACATCACTAAACTGGTAAGCAGTAAATAACCAGTCATAATGTCTTCATAACCTGCGGCATTTATATTGGCATTCAATTTTACAAGGGGGCCAAACTTATGTCATGAGAAACAGTCCCATACTGTAACGCCACCTCCTGAAAACTTCACTTTTGACACAATACAGGCTGGTAGGTGTCGTTCCTCTGTCATTCTCCCCACTCAAGTCTCCCATCGGACTGCCACAACGTATACGTCACTCTTGCTACAAATCACAATTTTCCACTCTCCAGTGACGGTGTTCTTTACACCACTTGAGGCAACGCTTAGTATTCATAGGGGAAATGTTTGGTTTATGGGCATCTGCTCGACCATGATAGGCCATTTTCCTTAACTCACGACGAATAGTCATAACTTCACTGCTGATAGCATTATTAAATTCTTAGGTGATTTTTTCAGCCAAAAACCGACTATTTTTACCCACCACTTTGTTTAAAGATCGACTCTCCCTTTATGACACAATATGCAGCCTACTTGGTCGTGGTATACTTGTAGCAGTACCATAACGTTTCCACTTTATAACAACATTCGAAACTGTTGATTTTGGCAGATTCAGAAGGGCTGAAATCTCTCTGATAGACTTACTACTTAAGTGGCATCCAACGGTGATAGGACGTTGAAACTCGCTGAGGTCTGCAGACCGAACCATCTCGCTGTTACTTGTAATATTGAACAGTACACAACATGCTGCCTTCACTAAAACCGGTTTGTAGCACGTCATGTAGCTGAGCCTTCAAGTCAATACTACTTTTGGGTGTCTCAATATTTTTGATCAGGTAGTGTAAGTGTCAATAGCCTTGAAACCCGTTCAGCTGCGAAACTCAGTATCATTTTCAATTTATAATATTGGTTTCATTTTTAAATATTTTAATTTAATTGGATTTTTGGTAGCTTTATCAATCTTTGTTCTATTTATCATACATTATTCTTATAAATATGCGATATCGCTCGTACCTTTAAGATTTTCTCATTTGCGATTCCCATCTTGCCATGTATAATTATCAGAGTGAGGAAAGCTGATTTTACACTTCGAAACTGATTTATGTTTTGAACCGGAAGTACTTTTGGCTTTTGCATGCAATTTTATTATCCCTAAAAAATCAGTCAACTTTAACTTCTTCACCGTCAGGTAGTGGTCATATTGTATGTTTGAATTAGATTCTAAAAGCAACATTGCTACTCATACTATATCTTCTCCTCTCATCGAAGTAGACTATATTTTTACATTGCGCATAGTTTCTTACACATTGACATTTCATAGGTTTTCTGTTAGTTCAATGCAAAGGGTACATATTACACCTTTACCTTTTTCGCAAGGTCTGCCCTGCACTACTATTTTCATGTTGATGCTTCTATGGCCGAAAAAGAGTTACAGATCTTTTCTAAATAACTTTGAACCTATCTAATAAATTTTGGTGCAAAGGAGTTTGTCCTACATCCTGTCCAGTGGACAATTCATAGACTCCATCTGTCTGATACATAACGTTTCAGTGTAATTTCTCCATACACCATTACCTCGTTATTCTATCCTCTTTACATCATGCTTTAAAAAAAATATATTATCAGTTGTTTTCCTTTGTCTTAATCATTTGCCATAGGAAGCGACATCTCACAATTTGATCAGGAGAGTGCCCTTCTTGACTTATTTTATTTTCTCAGTATTCGCATTGTAGGGAAATTAATGTGAATCTTATTAAATTTCTGGATTTTGGCAAACATGCATTTTAACATCAATGATATAGTAAAATTATACCACAGTCGGGTATATACAGTCACGAAGCTTGAGTTGTTGAGAGTACTAGGAACAATAGACTGTGTCGATACTATTTCGCATTGTCTGTGATGAGGTGATAGTAGCGATCCTAGTGGTTAGCAACTATCTATGGCTGCATATTCCCTACGCTTTGTTACTGTATATACTAGACTGTGATTATACTATGAGATGTCATGTTCTTGTCCTCCTCTCCCCATGCGTACTGCTCTTTCTTCTGAAATATCGGACTGATGTTTGTCATACTTAATATCTATTTACCCGGAAAGCACGCATTAGAAATACAGTGTGTCCGCAGAAACATTCCGGGGTTATAAACTGCTATAATTCTGTCACTATATGTTTTACGAAATTCATACCGATGTCATTAGAAACAATAGCTCAAAGAATTTCAGGAAATGCGTAATTGATAATAATTGTTGACCGAAACAACAGATGGCAGCACAAGAAGAAAAAAACTCCTTTAAATAAATGTCTTTGAGAGCCGCATACTGAGTACTACTGCCTTAGATTGAGGGAAGGCTCATCCATAAGTCCCTAAGGCGACATGCGAAAGACAATACTTCCATTCGTGAATTCTTAAAATTTGAAAAGCTCGAAATATGTAATGGGGGAATTATGTAAATCCGTGGTCCATTTCTTTCTTGACTCTTCCAGATATTTGTCTTAACGCCTTAGGAAAACTACAGGCAGAATGAGTTACTCAGTTTAGAAGACCAGCTAATAATTGACTGGGAATATAAGACGACTCTAATAAAATTCGATCCTATGAGTCCTACATTGTTGCTGTTCATACGTGCTCTGAATTGTGCTGTGCGACCATTCTCCCCCTCACGTGCTACCTGTTGTTAGATTATGTCCATTTTCATCTTGTTTCTCCAGAATTCTCTTAGGTGTCTTCAACGGAATTGTGAAAAGCGGTATGAGACAGTAGCTAACTGGCTCGAAACTCAAATAGCTTCGTCTTCACACCCCCAAATTTCCTTGCAAGGACGTGCGATCACGTAACTTTCAGTTGTTTCATCTCTTTCATTGCGGTCATTGTGCTCCCTGAAGACAATGTGGGAAGAGTGGGATAAAATAGATAACTATGTGTGTTTCTGGCTTAGAGAGTGATTGTAAGTAGGTCATGTTTGCTATCCTCAGTCTGACAGCAATATCCGTCGTGCTAGATGCCGGATGAGCCAGTAAGAATTACGTCAGAAATTACTGTCTTATCTTATTGCGCAACAGGCCCGCACGGTCACCAAACCACAGAACCATTTACTCTTCTACAGATGTCAAAAGTTAGCCGAAACTTTGTTGTCTATTTTGTGTCAGTGTACAAAATATGTAAATGTTCGAACAGACTAAAAGCTAAAAGCTAAAAGCATAAAATAAGATTGATGTCTGTTGTACCCGAGGTGCACGTGCCCAAGGGAGACATAACTTGAGTGATGTCGAAGTCTGGTTTGTTTTATGTTCCATGTAAAGAAGCAATAATAAATGTAAGCAACAACTCAGTAGGATTCCACGAGGAAAAGGAGATGAAAGAGCAGCGCATAAATCGAGTTAAAAATACGGCGCTTGTGTTTCTGCCGCTGCTCTCGCGTTTCCAATGTCAAGTTTTATCGATTTGTCTGGCGATAAAGCCAAGATTTACTAGCCGTATGGACACACACTTTTCTGAGCAGCAGGCGCCTTGCTTGCTTGATTGATTGTGCTGCACCGTGAACTTCAGTCGGTCGATGGAGAAGGAACATAACCTCAGTTCTTGTAAAGGAACACCTGAAATGACTGTATCAGCCTTTAATTACGTCACTTTAAGGAAATCATTGCTTGCAACATTGCTTTT
This sequence comes from Periplaneta americana, assembly GCF_040183065.1. NCBI lineage: Eukaryota > Metazoa > Arthropoda > Insecta > Blattodea > Blattidae > Periplaneta > Periplaneta americana. The sequence continues at coordinate 99,488,402 of NC_091122.1, read as the reverse complement.
CTGAGAAATTCGATATTGAGAGAGACATATCACAATTGGTTTTGCCTTAGCGAAGTTGTTTCAGCTCATCGACCATAATAGTTTCTCAAACATTTTTAAAGAGTTTAAGGGGTTAGATATAGCTTACAGCAGTAAATTTTTTTGGAAATATTCAACATTTTTTCCCTCCATTACTGTAATAAAGAAAATTGGTATGTGTAAAACACTGTCCTGCTATGTGAAAAAAAATTATTTTTACGATTTAAAAAAATTATTTATTTATTTATTTATTTTTTTTTCAAAATTTAAAATGCTGGTAGTTTACTATGCAGTGGTGAAGCGTTTCCCTCATAACTCATAAACTTGTCAGCTTTTTCATGTTCTCTCTCTTTTATTTTATTGCTGAAACTCATGGTTACAATTCATGCTCTTTCAACTAATTCCTTAATAAATATGATATTTGACCATTTTAAATGGATATATTTTTTATCAGACTATCTATCAAAGGTAGAGAAGTGATCTTGCATCATAGTGCAGATATGACAAGCATTAATACACACAAAAAATTTAATCACAGAATGTTGGATAGTTTTTGAGTTATGTGGGAAACGCTTCATCAGTGCACAGTGAACTGAATTTTGAAAAAAAAAAAAAATGTAAATAATTTTTTTAAATCAATAAAATATATTTTTTTTTTGTACAGCAGAAGGACAGTGTTTTACACCTATTAATTTTCATTATTATACAAGATACAGTAATGGAGGAAAAAGTGTTGAATATTTCCAAAATTTTACTGCTTTATGCTGTACCTAACCCCTTAGAACATTCATCCGGAAACAACAAATATTCTGAACTGTTGCACATTTTTATTTTATTAATATTCACATAAACTCAGTGAATAATTTATTTTGTATAAAATCTGCGTTAAAATTAATTGTTGCTGTTACTGAATTGCGTACATGTGTTTTCTAATTGTTGTGCTAACATAGTACAAAAAATACACTCCGCAGACACTGCCGTTCTTGTCACTGTTGGCTTCACTCACACCTTCTACATACAGTTCCGGTTTACTGAAATTATTCACAGCAAATTCAACAGTCAGATTATCTTTTTCTTTTTTAATATACTGACTCGAAATAAATGTTCGATTACTTCAGTAAATGTTTCTACAGAAACATACTCGTGATTTTTCATAGTACAGTAGTCTATTAGGACATTATAAAACAATGGGCGATGTTACAGTATAGTTCCAAATTTATGACGACAGGAATATGTTCATTTGAACATATTTCCGATAAAAATTGAATATGCAACTTGTCCCTAGGTCTAGGACTTGAAAAAGCTGAGAGCGATATAAATGTAAGCCTTTGTGAGATATCCCTCTATTCTAGTTATCCTCAGTTCGTCTGTGTTATTAGGTCTGTTGTTAACAACTTCTGCATCGTGTTCCTTATTGAAGAATTGTAACGTTGTACTCATAAATTAATATTCAGATTCGCGAAATTGCATACAGCTTGGCGGCCATCAGAGGTCCGCTGACAATAGTTCAGATTCGCCGCGCTAAAGGTTGCTTTTTAAGCTGAAGATCCGAGACCAAATCCTGGAGGAGTTAAGGAGAATTTACACAGCACATATGCGACGTTAGATAGAAGAAATATTAGAGGGAATTGGAATAGGGACAGGAGTAAGAGAGTACGACAAGAATGCCCTTTATCACCTGTCCTCTTCAATACTTGGAGGATTTAGTGAAGAACTTTTCAGAACATTCGAGAGGTGATAGTAGGAGGAAGAAGAGTAAAGTGCATAAGATTTCCTGATGATATTATGGCGTTGTTAGAGGAGATGATACTAAGGGATATCGTCGTTGTTCCTGCAATAACTCCTATGCCACATATTTATCGATTTTCAGATTTTTGCTCTATTAAATAACTTAAATAGTGATACAGCAAATAATAAAATCTCCTATATATAATTATATTTCTTTGTTTCGAAAATGTAAGAATTCACAGTCTTCTATGTACGGCTGCCATAGAATGAATAAATTTGTTTCTTCTTCCTACTGAAAAATTTTATATTTTGCACATAGGAACTATTGCAGGAACAACGACGATATACTACTGGAGCTAAATGACAGTTGTGAGAAGAATTGTATGAAGATAAATGTAAACAAGAAAAGACTCTAGTTACCGGAAGAAAAATAAAGAAGGTAAACGTGCGAATTTAAAATGAGGTAGTAGAATAAGTGAGCAGCTTAAAATACTTGGGGTGTACTATAAGCAGTAACATGATCTGCTGCCAAGAAGTCAAAAGGAGGGTAGCTATGGCAAAGGAAGCTTTTCATGGAAAAAAATGCGTCTCCTGCTGACCTCTGGAAAAATAAGTAAGGAAAATACTAGTGAATTGCTTTGTGTGGAATGTGGCATTATATGGGACAGAAATATGGACATTGCAAGGAAATTAAGAAACGCGACTGGAAGCATTTCAAATCTGAAATGGACAGACATAATAAAAAATGAATGTGTGTAAGAAAGAATAATGTTGAAACTGATCAAGAAGAGAAAAGGGAATTAGTCGGGTCACTGGTTATGAAGAAACTACTTACTGAAGGATGTGCTGGAAGGAATGGTGAACTGGAAAAAGTTCGAGGAAGAAGAAGATATCAGATGATAGACGACATTAGGATATATATGGATCATATGCGGCGACTTAGAGGAAGACGGAAAAGAGGGAAGTTTGGAGAATGCTGGGTTTTGCAGTGAAAGATATGCCTTGGGCAAGAAACTATGAATTAATGAATATACTATGTTAAGGCATATGAAATATTGTTTCCGTTACTATCAACCCTTAGTTTCTCCACATCTCACAATCATTCTTATGTCCATGTGCATTGTAAAAAAAAAAGTAGTACAGTGTGTCTACTTCCCATGGCCATCAACTCTATAAGAAGTGTACAATGGTACAAATAATGCTAAACTTCTGTCAGGAACTGAATTAAATAACGATGTTACTTATTAAGAGATGTGCGAAAAGCAAATAATTGATGTGTACAGTACGATTATTTAGTACTGACAGTTGCCGACAGTGTGCGCCTGAGTCAGGCGAGTTCATTAAGTTACACCAGGGGGTGTTTGGGTTAGTTAGTAGCTTGCATTCAGTGCGATCGTATGTAACGCATGCGGTAGAGCGGTGTGTTTCCAGCACAGAGCTGTACTGCATTTTTTTACTGGCGTCTCGCTCCTTTCTCTACTCCGAAGCTCTCCCCACTACTCCTATTACTTCCCCTGTTTCGCGTCGCCGATCTATCAGGACTAAATAATCGGTGCCTCATATCTCCAGTTCTGTTCTAGTCCATCCTTATTAATAGCTATTTGTAGTAAATTTAAAGTCACAGAGTTGTGCAGTTACTATACACTTATTGATAAGGCTACGACTGTAACTGTTGTTTGTTTATTACCTCTGAAGACGAAGATGCGACACTAGAAGACTGTTCTTGGGCCACAATGGTGCCACCACCAGATGGAATTAGTTCTGCCATCTTGTCTGTGGTTAGTCTGCAAAAATCAAAGTGATAGAGTTACAAAGATATTGCTGAGTTTAATAAACTTGTGAATCGTTACACTAACTATAGGCACTGAAATATTCTGAAAAAAGTATCTATTTCGTAGACATTTTACTTTTGTCATAGTTCAGTTTTTCAAACTTTCAGATATTTTCAACCTCATAGACTAGATAGAATTAGATAGGATTCTAGAGAGATGGGGCCAGCATGAGACAGATCCTCCAGCTGCTGTAACAACAACACATTACATAAAAAGTGTAACAAAAATCTAGACTTGTGTCAGAACTTTAGAATACCCCTTCACATGTTGAGGATGAAAATATTCTGTATGAACATAGGTCCGGTAATGCTTTATTTCCTTGTTAGAGCTCTTATTATACCGTACAACTCTGCTTATATTCTATGAGGGCAAGGTAGTTAGTGTGGAATACCATCATGGTTGTCGTGTGCATAGTACAGCAAACCAGAACAGTCTGATTACATGTAGGCTCTCTTGTTTACATCTGGTTAGAATGTAATTGCAAGTGGGGATGGTGGTGGGATGGGATGATGTACCGTAGACTTACTTCCTGTTCCTGTGTCGGTCCGGTGTTCAATGTTCTGGTATGAGATGTAATTTAGAGGATAGCTGTGATGGCATTCCACACAAATACAAAATAGCTTGCGGATCATACAATGTAAGCAGTGTTTAGAAAACGAGCTCTAGAAAGAAACATTTATATATAATTTTTTCATCCGCCATATGTGAGGAATGTTTCTCTAAAAATTTTTACATAAGGTATCTTTTTGTTACACCCTATATAGGCATTCAACAAATATTCTTGTTGGAGCTGGGATCAGAAATTAAATGTTCCCTTCTACGAAAGTTCAAATCGGCGTGCCTCGATATCTTTGTTTTAATACACATGTATTTTTTTTAACTTGTGATTTGTTGTATGTATGTATGTATGTATGTATGTATGTATGTATATGTATGTACTGTATGTGTATATATGTATAAGGGCTGTTCATATTCCGACAAATTTCTATCCTATTTTAAATACTATTGCATGTAATTCTATGAATTACCTTGCTGAAATTTATGCATTTAACTCTCAAAAAGTGTTGAAGTATTATATCAGTGAAGAAGTATGTTGTGTCAGTGAAGTGTGAAGTGTGTTTTGTCAGTGAAATGTGTAAGTAAAATGTGTTTGTGTCAGTGAAGTTTTATAGTTTATAGTGATAGTACAAAGTATTTGAACAGTGACATTGTTTTTGAAGTGTTAGTGAAATCAGGATAGTATCAGTGAAATGTGTCGTAGTTCCAGTGCAGTGAGCGAGTTGACAGCGAAATGAGTGTAGTGCTGAAAGATACTTAATTCGACACCTAAGAATGAAAACCTCGTAAGTCGACTTTTTTTTCGAAAATGCGATTTTCACTCAAATTTATAGGAAAGCCCGTGCTCTTATGGTCTACAATTGCAAAATTTTCATTTTCAATTTTTTTTCATGAAAAAAGAGAAAAATTGAAAACCATGTATCTCTTTATGCTTTAATTTTAAAATGAAAAGCGCGTATCTCTAGCCATTACAGAAAATCCGACTTACGAGCCATCTATTTGAATGTGAAAACCTTGTATGTCGAAATCATATAGAATTTCCGACTTGCGAGCCATCTATTTAACTGTGAAAACCTTGTATATCGATTTTTTGCTCTCCTGTAAAATTTAGAAAATCAGACATACGAGATTTTCATTCTTAGGTGTCGTTATGCATGTATGAACATAATCATACTCGTGGGTTTTAGTTCGAACTTAGGGTTAAGATACAGATTAGATTTACTTTAAATGTTATTTTAAGTGATCGTGCTTCATTTAACGTAGGATGCTCCTTGTTATTGTTGTTATTATTATTACTACTATTAATTATTATTATTAGTATTATTAATTTTATTTTTATTAATTGTGTTTATTATTGTCATTATTGAATGTAATTAGTTACCGCTGCCGCCGGGTACTTACCAATTTGCAGTGTGAATAAATACATACATACATGCATGCATACATACACACACACATACATACATACATACATACATACATACATACATACATACATACATACATACAGCAAGCTTGCCATCCCTCGCGTGTACCACCCATATTAGTTTCCATTTATGCTTGTGTAACATAAATGCGCGAATAGTACAACGGGAGTACAATAGTATTTTTCCCCTTCCCTTCCAGGAGGATTGAGCAGATTATTTCATGGAACTGTACATCCTTTTTCCCCATTCGTCTTTAGGATAGAAGAGTTTCAATGTTGAAATCATATGAATATACTCGTATGTTTTATTTTATAGAGTTGTACTTAAACTGGTTTTCATATAAGGAAGATGAGTATGCATGTGCGGTTTATTTTATTAACTGCTTACAACCTCTGTGGAAAGTGTTAGTATGTCTTACTATGAAACGAGCGGACCCAGGTTCAAATTCTGGTTCGGACAAGTTACCTGGTTGAATCTTTTCTCATGGTTTTCCTTTAAATGCTGGGTAACTTTCGGCGCTGGACTCATTTCGCTAATATCATCACCTTCAGCTCATTCAGATGCTACATAACCATAACGGTTGATAAAGCGTCGTATAATAACCAATTTAAAAATGTTTATAAATGAAGACTGAATATGCGTACATTATAAATTATCTTGAAAGCATGCACAAAAATATCGTCGTTGTTCCTACTGTAACTCCTATGTGCAAAATATAAAATCTTTCAGTAGGAGGAAAAAAACACATTTATTCATCCTATGGCAGCCGTACATAGGAGACTGTGAATGCTTACATTTTCGAAACAAAGAAATATAATTACATATAGGAGATTTTATTATTTGATGTATCATTATTTAAGTTATTTAATAGCGCAAAAATATGAAAATCGATAAATATGTCACATAGGAGTTATTGCAGGTACAACGACGATATATCAAAATGTATGCTATTAAAATTAACATAGAATCAATGTAACTTAATAGCATAAAGCCGGGTTGATATAGCCCTCAATAGTTCTTTCTACGAATCCATCGATTCCAGTTTTGGCTCCAGGACTGTGGGTATTCCCGGTCTTGTGTTTGTTGTGCGTTGCCATATAGGATAGCTTTTCACCATGCTCACCACATTATTATGAAATCTCGTTCTTTATAAATATTTAATGTTAATTCACAATAATCTGTGAAAGGAGATGGGAATAGTAACAATAATGATAATGACAAAGATTATGAGTAAGCATTGTACCAGTACCATTTGAAGGGGTGAGAATGACGTAGTCCTAAGCCACACAGATAAAATTTTACTGGAGAGGGTATTGAACGTTTAGAGTTCAATGCTATTAGGTGCGGTATAATTTCTTTGGCGCATATTTACGTCATTTGTCGAGTAATTTTTATAATATTTTATTGGTAGCTTCCCCGTATGTGTAAGAAGTGAACTTGTACAAATCCATTTTTGTTGAAAGTGTAGCTTTAAACTATCTCATTGTACCCCTTCATTTATTTGTTCTCTTTTGTTGGAATATATAAAGAAAGGAATTCTATGAATTACCTTGCTGAAATTTATGCATTTAACTCTCACAAATGTTCATGCAATAAAAAAAATAAATATTTCTTCATCACAAAATGTTACTGGTATTTGACAAAAGATGGACAAATGAAGGTAGAGCTTCATGCTTTCGTGAAGCCGTACTAGAATGAGATAGTGTGGTCGCATAACGCTTCACGCTCCATTTATACACAAGAAAGATTAGGTACTTAATTGGACACGAGGCTGACTGAACACCAAGTAAGTTAGTTTTGACGAGAAAAATCCGCCGCCACGAACCGAGATTGAATCCGGGTTCTTCCAGTCCGTAACTAGTTCTGTCAACTGAGCTATCCGCCCGCCTATCGGTACTATCACATTTGACATTAAATATATAAAATAGAATAGGATTTTGAGATTTATGCTAGCATCAAGTAACTTGCTAACATAAATTTGCGTTTTCAGTAATCATTAATTAAAGGGAAATTCATCATTCTCGATAAATTTGAACTTAAAAAAAAAAAAACAAATGTTAGTGAAATACGCCTTTTATTCTAGAAATAGGAAAACGTATATGCAAAGAATTTTTGTATCAAAATATGCATTTTATGTACAGTGAAATATATATAAAATATTCTATCAAGAAATAATTTTGTCCAAATATAACATGTTTCTTTTGTAGTACCTACAGTGCATATCAATCCAGAACCGTGAATAAAAATATTTTTCTTTTTTTGTAAAAAGGTATTTAACTCAAGTCGGTGCCCTCAGGGTTCGCGGTCCCCACAGTGCCATATCCCGGATGATGGACAGTTGCGCATCTTCCTCCATTGACTCGCTGTTGGAATAAATAACTCTCCCAGAGAAGTCGGAGCAGCTCAAGTGATGTGGGAGCTATTTCCGTACGAGAAATCTCGCATTCTCAATTGCTGCTAAACAATACACAGCCTTCGTCTCAACACACGCAGCCAGTCCTTGCCAAACAACCGGGTATCGCGTGCAAGACGGACACATGTCGGATTTGCCACGTTGGAACTTTGTTGGACCGGATTAGACCGCTTTAGGTGCTGTGAATGAGACTCTCATCTTACAATTAACGGGCCTTCATTAACGAAACCCTTTCAGCTTGAACTCGCCAACACTGGTTCGGACAGCGATGTTCTCCATGTCATCTGTATTAGAGATATCACCACCATCAACACCATCACTACCAGCACCATCGTCTACATCCAGGGATTGAGGCCTTTGACGCGTTCTGTCCTCACTCTTGCGGGGTTTATGGGCGAAATAGTAGGACCTCGGAGTTGTGAAGTAAACATGACGCAATGCCACTATTGAAGACAACACAGCAGATACACAAAACGAACACGCTTCCATTCTCCATGAAGCTCAAAAAAATGTTCACTTCGCTGTCAAATCTAACTCGAATACTCCATACCTGTGGCTAAATACGTCACTACTTCAGTCATGGTGGACGACTTGATTCGTGTATAGTGGCAGTAATTTCACTGTATGGTGCACATACGCTTTTTACATGAAGACCCGACTTGTTGGCCCCATGATAACAATCATCTACCATTCGCCCATCATTGTCTCGCGCCGTAGCGTCGTGGTCTAAGGCATCATACCAGAACTCGCATTACGGTATGAACGCTGGTTCTGGTCATCTCTCATAAAATTTCGTCCAGTGTATGGGACCGTTCCTACCCAGCATGGTGATTAATTTGGGAAGCTACGGTATGTAGCGAAATCCTATTTCGTAAGTCATCTACAGGGTTGTTTCCGATCTCTGATAATGAATTTGAATGACGTCATGAGCGTCAGGAATCACACCGACGGTTGAATTGCGGCGAGAGGTGACAGACCAGTAGTGAGTGAGTTCATAATCAGAGTGCACGGTGTATCACAGTAGCAATGCCCAAAAAAATCGAGCCTTTTTGGGAGGGGTACATAACAACTCTTTCCGATGTCAAGTACTACAGTTACGTGAAAATTATAGGAACCTGCAAAACACGTGGTTTCGTTATTTCCAAGAAACGCATCTTTTGTGTACTTAATATGACTGGCAAAGCTCGGATGGGATTAATTCCAGACTGGAAAAAACACGCAAATCCACCCACCGTCACAAGTCGACGCACCCCACGAGATGATGCAAATGAATTCCATTCGAACTTTACCAATCTTATTAAGTACACAGAAGATGCCTTTCTTGGAAATAACGAAACCTCGTTTATTGCAGGCTTCTTTTATTTTCACTTAACTGTACTTGGCATCGGAAAGGGTCGTAAGTACCCCTCCCAAAAAGCTCGATTTTCTTGGAAATTTCTGCTGTGAGTCTCTGTGCACTCTATGAGATCACTCACTACTGGTCTGCCACCTCGCGCCACAGTTCAGCTGTCGTGTGGCTCCTGACGCACATGATGTCATTCAAATTCGTTATCAGAAATCGGAAACAACCCTATATAACGGCTGGAGTATCGTCATGCTGCCCACACTTTATCGCCTTAATTGTTGGATGATCGTTCACCTCTGCTAAGGTATGTGGACGTGAGGTCAGCAGTAGGCTGGTCGGCCTTGGCCCTTCACGGTCTATCGCCCCTGGATTATTTATTGTTATTCACTCATCACAGAACGTCTTTGCTTATCTTCGCTAGAAAGAATTAATGCTCTACAAAGCTACCTCAATTCTGCCTGCAGTATTTGATCTCCCAGCAGAGATATGTTTGTGAATCCAGGTACCGTCTGCGACTTAGTCGTCCATTTTATGGTCTAGTGATTTTTTTTTTTCTTTAGTGCGGAGAAACGACTCAGATGCTGTCTGTATAGCCTGTAGTAGTCTTATTGTGTCTTAGCACTCCTATATTAGGAACGATTATTTTTAAATCCGAAGAGTCTCATTTTTGTAAATATCGTAACTCAGCCGGTACATCTTAAGGTTCCTATGTAGTCCCACTAGAGTGCCCTTCCACCCTCACCTCCGAAACGTACTGCGCCTCCTCAGACATGATATCTGTATGCCAGCCACGATACTATAGTGCGATCAGTTATGTTTTCCTCCGCGGCGCGGAGTTTTTTCTTATGAGCGAGCCACCACTCGTTTGCCGCGCACTGGAGGGAGTAGCAAGCCTGCTTGCTTACTTGTTGACATCGCAGTCGTAGCGTAGCTGTTCCCGGATGTGTTGTGTTGTTCGTTTCTTAATTCGACAGTATACATGAAGTGTATTATGCCTCGTTGTAAACGGCACACCATGTTGTCTTTATTTACGATTCCTATGTGTTAACTCAGTCAGCTCGTGAACTTCGGTGACGCTTTCAACAAAGATTTCCGGGTGAGCCACCGGCGTGGCTCAGTCGGTTAAGGCGCTTGCCTGCCGGTCTGAAGTTGCGTTCAGGCGCGGGTTCGATCCCCGCTTGGGCTGATTACCTGGTTCGGTTTTTTCCGAGGTTTTCCCCAACCGTAATGTGAATGCAAGGTAATCTATGGCGAATCCTCGGCCTCATCTCGCCAAATATCATCTCGCTATCACCAATCTCATCGACGCTAAATAACCTAGTAGTTGATACAGCGTCGTTAAATAACCAACTTAAAAAAAAATTTCCGGATGTAGACGCTCCGAATCGTAAAACAATCCATAATCCTTATAATAAATTTCAGGAAACTGAAGGTATTCAGGCTAAAAAAAAAACAGCGTAGGGTTTTCACCGAAGAAAGATTACATGACATTCGTAATCGTTTAGAAAATCTCTCGTACACCATACACCGTACAAGAACTCAAAGATAATATTCATCAGGAAATTTTTCGGATTTCTCAAAATGAACTACATCGAGTGATGAATAATTTCGTAAAGAGATGCCAAAATGTGTGGAGAATAAAAGCGGGCCGTTTCAACACTTCATTTGATAATTTGGTAAGTAATGAGCTTTTTAAATTTGTTTGTATATTGTTGTATGGTTGATTTGTTTCATTGTTTTACTCTCCCGCTAATCACCGAGATCCGGCTAACTGACTAACCGGCTAACGAGCGGCGTAAATTTGTTTATGTATTGTTGTATGTTTGGTTTATTTTGTTGTTTTATCCTCCCGCTAATCACCAAGACCCAGCTAACTGGCTAACCGGCTAACGAGCAACGCGCTTGTTCATAGGCAAAACACTCCGGTGGAAAGTGATCTCACTTTGCATCATATCGCACTGTTTTGTATGAATACTATTGTTATGATGATATTTAATATTGAAGTGGAGAGTGATGGTGAAATGATGGAGAGAAATGAGAGAACCTCGAGAAAAACCTTAAGGAACTCTGGCTATGTCCACCTCAAATGACTCCACTGTGGCCGAGATTCGAACCTTGGTCCGCAGCCGTCATAAGCCATGTTCCGCCAACTGAGCTGCAAGGCGGCTTGTGGTTAGTTAAATGCTTGACACTGGATCTGAGAACGATATGTTTTTAAGAGCGATGCAGATTTTTAGTATGACTTTCTCCGGAAGTTGGGAGATTCATGTCATAGATTTGAGTTCATTACAAGAACATTTTTCTTGAATGAGAGATTGAAGACAGAATTTAGAAAGCATTTCTCACCCACGTCAAAATTAAATTTAAGAGATATCATAGTAGATCCGTATGGTTTGCCGGAGTGCGTATGGATTTGACCCATCCTCAACCTGTAATCCATGCTCCCATCGCATAAAACGAAACTGAATTTTTTGCGTTTTCTGTTTTTTACTATTAACTTGTTTTTTTCTAAAGTGGTTGATTGTATATGAAGCACCTACGATGTGCTTGATAATGTTTAGAATAATGATTATGGAGAAATTGTGATATGATGGCGCAAGAGACAAGGGTTGCCCGTAGAAAACCTTCTCGGGTATCACTGGCTTTGATCATAACTGATTTCAATTAAATTCGCCTGGATCTTAACCCGAGTACCTGTCGTAGAAATTAGCCACTCTGTCCTTTCGGCTAGCATATGAGAACTAAAACTATTAAATATTTTTTCCCTGTGATTAATGTGGATGTGGATTCCAACTCTCATTGTCGTATTGCTACAGATAGCTAAGAATGGTAGATCAGAGAACTGTTTTAGTCTTCCAGCAAAGTCATAATATACGTGAGCGGACTAAGAATTTTAAATCAATTTATTTTAAGTCATCCTTGCCCAGACTTACATAATCGTTATCGTGATGGTAAAGGTATCCTCTTTAGACGTCACGGAAGCGCATGGGGGCCTAGGTATTGAGCTCTGTTTTTTCATGACCTCAGACTAAAATGCGGAAATGTGGTCGGCACCATCCTGCGACAGTCTTTTACCCCTGGAAATTCCTTTACTCAATTTGACAAAAGGATGAGTGACCCTGGGATCGTTCTGAAAATTTTGGTAAGGAGAACTCGGGACCTCCCAATCTGTAGCCGGTTACTGTAACTTATTAACTGAGCTACCTGGCTGCCAGCGGTTGTGGTGGTGAAGTCCAATATCAAGAGTTGCGAACGAAATAATGGATGGCCTTTGTTCGTATTCTTCCATTGAAAAGGGACATTACCTAAAAAAAGAAATCTACTGCATGCTGCTAACGACTCACTTGCTCATATTATGAAAGCGGAACTTAATATTTCTATATCCGAGAGTAACCTAGTTATCCGAGAGTAACCTAGTTACTGGCGTTATTTATCTTTTCAAATGCACAGAAGTGTCATTCTTAAATTTCTTTGCTGTTGGATATCCGTTTCTTTATTCATTTCAATTAAATTTAAACATTGAATAAAGTAAATGGGGATGTTTTTAGTAGGAATGAATCTAGAGTTGATTTGAAGCACTTACGTATTGTACTGATTGCAAGGGCGCGCGAACTCTTCAGCTGATTCCTTCTTGTTGCTGCTGTCTCTTGTCACCGGAGACACTTGTGGGCTGTTCTGGTGAAGACTCTGCAAGGCAAAACATAGTGTTACAGCATATCTTAAGAGTGCATCGTTTCGTAGACAATTCACAGGAAACATGAGTTAAAATCCTAACGAATTCACTCTGAATATGTCGCAAAAGATACTATGCTAAAACTGTTTTTTTCTAGGTTCTGTCGTTACTCCGAAAGTCACCCAGTGGCGTACACAAGTGAAAAAAAAGAAAAGTTACCGTCCGACTGCGTACATCAGGGATGTCAAAGCGCCTGTATTAAGTGTTCATACTACTGGGTGAATAGTGTAGAGCAGAACAGATTTCAAGGCCGGCCGGCTATGCGCGCGGAGGTGGGGGACTTAAGGCCGCGCGAGGCCGTAAAACCTGTTCTCTTCATACTGTTCACCCAGTACAAGCAATACAAATGCAACAAGGTTCACTTTTCAGCAAACTGAGTATAGCACAATCATCGCTCTTAAGGAAAATGTTGTGCGGGTACTTGAGAGCACACAGTGCAGACGCTTTGACATTCCTGGCGTATATAATAAGTTTTTGGTCATTCGAGGGTTACAGACCAATAAAGGGCGATGTCATCTACTTTCCAGATGCATTTCTTTGCTAATTGTACCCTAAATCATTATTCTCATAACTCTTTGGAGCTCTAGTATAATATTACGGCCGTTGCTATGCCTCAGTGGATTACTGAACTTAATTTACCACCAGGGTGCCACTGCAGGGAGACGAGCTGATTGGCATTGTCTTCTTCAATTTCGTTGTGGATTAACTTCCTTGATCTTTCAAGAATGTCTCTGTCGCTTTTCTTTTGACGGGGTTACAAGTTATTTGACTATTTAAAATATAGTCTTTGTCGCTTTGGTAATTATATTACACATTTCCTTCAATTACAGTTACCCATAGATATAACACCTACAATTAATTTCACGTGAGTGCCATCATTTGTCTTTCATATTTCTGTGAAAACAAAACTTTATTCCATCTAATACAAGCATTTTCTTTCCTTTCTCATTGAATATGACCTTCGGTATGCAGAGATACATTTCGAACTTAAAGCACAACACACCCCACTCGAAGCACTACTTTTCATCTTGCTACTCACAAATAAATTGCATCGAAGCTAAATAACCTAGTAGTTGATACAGCTAAATAACAAACTGAAAAAGAAATCGGTCTATGACGTTGCTAACAGGTATAAAACGTATAACTTTTATTTGACGTTACTAACAATATAAAATGTAAAACCGTTATTTGACGTTACCAACAGTATAAAATTATTACCGTTCTTTGACGTTACCAACAGTATAAAATGTATCATTGTTCTCTGACGTTATTAACGGTATAAAATGTGTTTATGTAGGCCGTTGCTTCATCATATTGTTCGCTTTACGCCGGGATTCGTAGGCTACTTCTCTGACGCTTCAGGTCAGCTTCTAGTCTAAACAACAGCTAGCAGGCGTATCACATGCTAGAGATATCTGTTTAATCTTGTATTTGGGAATAGAATTTGTTCGTAGATCAATCTTTTAATTATAGCGACTTCCGAATGTTTTATTGTAGCATAATATAATTTCTTTTAATGGTGAATTTGACGTTGAGAATTTGTTACGTTGTAAAATATATTTCTTAGTTTAATTCAGTTTCGAGTTCGTCTCAATTGTCAGTAAAGATTAAATATTTTAGATTTATGTTCGTAAACAATTTTCATGTTAAAAACATATAATATTTGTTTTTAATGCATAAACATATTTTTGCTGCTTTAAGAATCACCATTTCTGATAAGATTTTATATATTTCGGAATATAAGGTGAAGTGACACAGATGTCTCTTATTAAGTAATAATTGAAATGTTTGAATATTATTTAATTTTTATCTTCGCAAAAATGATTATTTAAATATGCTCTCTTTTTCCAGGATCATTGTCAACTGGCAAGGTACTGAAATGCAGTGCAGTCGTATGGTTGAGAAAGGGACGAGAGTGAATTTGCAAGCAGAGCATAAGGACTGCACTAGACACCATTTAACTCTCAACAATTAGCTCAGCTGTCATGTCATCAGAAAGGCAGAGCTCCTAATTTCAAGACAGGCATCGGAAACTCGATTCCTTGTGATGCAGGAAAGGACTTCTGAACTGAAACGGATAACTTTATCAGAAACCTTACGAAATCAGCGATTAACTACAAAGGACTCTCGCGCTTACAGGAAAAGATGACGATCTCTGCGAAGCGTAGACAGGATGGGATGTCATACAAGAAGAACGAACTGTTGATTCAAGTAAGATTTTGTACTGACACACTTTCATGTTATTGTGGTTCATCAAACTTAAAATTCCCACACTTCGTTCATAATTTCGTAATTGAGATATTTTAAAATTATTGTTTTGTTATCATTATTGTCAGATACAGCCACATTAGCCTTTCTTGGAATCTTCTGTTTTGGCAGTGCCGGAATACATTTTAAATTAAAATATGGAATTACTACCTCTTTGATAGGATAACAAACGTGGATGATGATTAGCATATTTCAATTTTGGTATTCCGTTTAGAAGACGAAGTAACTGAATTGGCAGGCAAAATATTGCTTCAACAGTAATTATGATTTTGTTTGAATCCCATGTTTATTTATTGATGTGTATTGCAGAGATATTAATGTTCAATATAACACTCTTTGGTGTTATTCTAATTAGAAGAAGAATTCAATGGTATCTTTAATTTGGGTCATTTAATGTACCGTAATTTTGTGTTACAAAAGCCTCAAGTTACAAAGTCGTCCTTTCGAAAATGCCTTGTTAATTATTATTTTGTTCTTCCCCTTGGCAGGGCTTGAATCCGGGAATTACGTATGTGAAAGCACCACCACTTGACAATGAACACGACCTTTCAAAATTTAAATTTAATATACTTTTCTTATACATCTCTGAACACCAAGTTTTTTATAACTTTGCGCTATTAAGGAATTCACTTTTTTACATCATTTCAATACATAAAATTAATATTTACTTGGTTTTGAAAACTTTAAGCAGTTGCAGATTTCAATCGTCTGGTAAGTTTCTTTAGAATTTCTAATATAATATCTTAGTATGTGCTCCTTTAATCGAAAAACTTTAACCTTGGTTCTCAAGCTAGAGATTTGGAAGAATGTTTTTCTTGTAATATACAGTATTTGTGCACACTCTGTCTATACACTCCCGTTTTTTCTACCATTATTTCACAGTTTTGTTCATTATTCATGATCACCATCAGTATCAACGATGTTATAGAAATATGAAACTAGTATATTGTGTCATCTTAACGTGAGACTAGCACCGATATAATCTAGGAGTAGCGAGCGGGACTTGTGCTCCGAGATTGCCCTCGAACGTGGGTTCGAATTCCGCTTGGGCTGATTACCTGGTTGGATTTCCTTCGAGATTTTTCCCAATTGTTAAAAGTCCGGTTATCCCATGGTGAATACGCGGACTCTATTCACCAAAATATCGATATCATAAATTCTACGGATGCTAGATCAGCGCTCAGTTGATGCAGCGTCGTGTAATAACTTATTAAATATATAAAAAAATAAAACGTGAGAACATGTTCATAGGATGTCTACAGTGAACGCTTGCGAAACACGTTTTCACTGGACGACTTAGAGTATTCGGGAAAGACAACCAAGAGATGCAGAATATACTTACCAACTACAGCGAATATTTTTTGTAGAATATGGTGTTGGGCATAATTTTGGAACACTTCTACTTGCCCTATAACTATTCGATCTTTATCCGTAACTCTAAATCAAGCTTCTATCGGTGTGACAGCAACGAAAAAACTCGTACCGTACCATCCTCCTTAGGATACCAACTATACAGTATTAGATCTTTTCAGTTGAAATTTAATGGAGTAAATAAAGCAATGCCTGGAGTAATAACGACACCTGAATGCTTAGATGTGGCATCATAGAACAAAGTTATATTTTCCGCGTACCTCTCCGATGTCTTGGTACTGGTATACTGGCCTATTTCACCAACTTTAATTCGACCTCCTGAGTTCACTAGAGTGACACTTGTGGTGGACAAAATGGAGAATTAGGGCATTATCGGAGATTCTGTCGTTTCCGTGTACTAGCAATTTCCATTCTACCCTACTATCCGCTCCCTTAAATGGAAGAATAATGAGGAGAAAACGGAGGATTCGAGATTATCTAAGGAGGCCTTGGAAGGTCATGTCGGAAGTTCTGAAAAAAGGTGGAATGGCTGGTTTTGAGACAAGAAACAGACCCTGATGGTGATGTAAAGTTTGATATTGAATAATAATAATAATAATAATAATAATAATAATAATAATAATAATAATATATTCTGTACTGAATATGTAAATTCTTTAAATATGAAGTCTACTTGTATTAGATTATCGTACGCAAAACTTCATCTTAAAAGCGATTCGGTTGCATAATTGAGACTTCCTTGCAATTACAAATTTGACACCTGCAGTGTGAAAACTGGTAAAAAGTGTAAGATCAATCGGGATCTCGCATAGTTTTGGACGAGTTTCAAGTTATTAACCGAATGCTTAGTGTAACGTCTGCTTTAAGAGTGGGAAGAGGTTAGGTTATAACTCTCCGGTGACGGCACTTGTGAAATTTAGCAGTCTGAAAGGTAAATAAAATATGTCAATGTTGAGATCGTGACTCTCAGCTGCCTCGTATCGCCTAGCAGCTAAGCAGCTCTTATGTCGCTCTCCCACACCGCTGGATGCGATCCAGACGGAATCCACAAGCGAGCACACGCCTCTGCAGAACTCTGCAGATCGACTACAAAAATATTGTTTTTATATCGAGCTCCGTCCGCTATTCAGACACAGTTTACACTGCAGTCTGACGTCTTATTGTGCCCACATACATGTTTGTCAACATTGTGCGTCAGAGATAAAGCTTGCAGTCTCACAAGATGTTTTCCTCCAATACTAATCGAGATTTTGGCACGCCGAAACATTATTCCTCAAAAGATTGAACTGGTAGGCTGAAACGAGAGCTCGATATAATTATTGTGCCTACAGTCCAGTCATTCACAATTTTCGCGCGAGTAAATCTATGAGAAGAAACCTTCGATTTTATTTGTCTCTTCTAGAAGATCACGCTGAAAATTTTTATCGTCCCTTTAATCTCCATCTTAGTCAGATATGAACTCGCGAACTTCGGATCCAATGATAAGCACCATAACCACTAGGCTACCTAGGACGACTGGATCAAATCTTAGGCAGTTTTTCATGTTCCATCGCTCTGGCAATTAGTAAATACTTCTTCCAACTTTAAGCGTAGTTCACGAAATGACTGGGCTTGTGATGTAACAAACAAAATATGCTAGATTAAAAAAAAAATTGTACATCTCTTTACAAAATATAACATGTTAGATTTTTTTTTATTTTAGTAGGTTATTTTACGACGCTTTATCAACATCTTAGGTTACTTAGCGTCTGAATGAGATGAAGGTGATATTGCCGGTGAAATGAGTCCGTGGTCCAGCACCAAAATGTACCCAGAATTTGCCCGGATGAAACCTCAACCAGGTAACTTGCCCCGCCCGGGAATCGAACTCGGACCACCTGGTTTCGCTGCCAGACGCGCTAACCGTTACTCCACAGGTGTGGACAACATGTGAGAAGGAACTTAAATTTTGCTCAAGAAAGAAATCTTAATTAATTGAATTAATGGACATTAAACTAGCAGAAGACCCATTAACTCAATTTACTTCAATTAAAGACATATTATTTTAATCCAGAGAAATAATTATGGCGGACCATACATAGTACATTTTTGCGCCTATTACTCTACCGAAGTACTCGTATTATGAACGTAGCCATTAAAAACCACAAATGTCAATATGTGTTCACGCTTGCTTCCAAAAGTCAGTTATTTACAGGAATTCTTGCAGATAGTTTTAAGAGGTTTCGAGTATAAGCCTGAAAAGAGCACGTTTGAGAATAGCGATCGCAAGCTGTGGTAGCGTGAAGGGAAATAGTCTCAGCCGCCTATATCCCCTTAAATAAGCTATTGTGATATAGCCTAATGACTGAAAGTTTTCTCGTGTTTAAAATAAAATTATGTATATGAAATCTATAGAAATTTGCCGTTCAAGATCTTATGTTTATTATTGACCTACCGCACCATATTACTCGCTCCCAAGTCCACACCTATGGAGTAACGGTCAGCGCGTCTGGCTGCGAAACCAGGTGGCCCGGATTCGAATCCTGGTCGGGACAAGTTATCTGGTTGAGGTTTTTTCCGGGGTTTTCCCTCAACCCAATACGAGCAAATGCTGGGTAACTTTCGATGCTGGATCCCGGACTCATTTCACCAGCATTATCACCTTCATATCATTCAGACGCTAAATAACCTAGATGTTGATACAGCGTCGTAAAATAACCCAATAAAATAAAAAAATAAAATAAAAATACTCGCTCCCAAATAGCAAGATTCCTTCCATTCAAAGAAGAACACAAGAAGAAAGAAGTAAGCCACTCTTCAGTCTATATTACGTTATACGTATATGATAATTAATTTCTGTGTTTGAGGTCGTGCGATCTGCACCCTTTCATTTTGAAGTACTGAGTTTTTAGGGATGATAGTTTGAGTCTGGGCTATCATTTTATGGATAGAAACGTTGTGTCCCCGACGAGACATTTTGACGCCAACTTTATCATTGCGTAACTTGCTGGTGCTGTGGTGTCTGACTGGGATGGAAGTGGAAATAATACTGTCTAATCTTAAAAACGCTGTAGTAGTATTCGCTTCGTCTGTGATGTCCGTCGCGCTGAGCACATTACCCCATCCTTCCATATTCTAAACTGGCTACGGCTTAACGAACGTAGAAATTTTCATTCCCTAGTTCTCCTTTTCGAAGTCCTTCACACTTCTACATCTACCTACTTTGCCTCCCGCTTCAGTTACTTATCATCGTATCACAATCTCTTCACACGCACGCAAAATAGCCGCATACTAGCCATACCAACACATAAGACATCATCGTATTTATAATCATACACAATCTCCCTATCGCGCTTGTGGAATACTCTACCCAGTGACATTAGAGACTTTCGGAATTTAACAGTCTTTAAAAACAAACTCATTATGCATTTTATTACTTCGAAGAGTGCAATGCAGTAAACTGAGTAGTCTAATTTATTGCAAATGTTTCGAAATTGTCACTGATTTGTTCCGCTTTATACGTATATTTGCACAGTCAGCTACTTCTAGATCATGGGTGTCCAAACGCCTATAGAATCAGAAGATATTGCTAAGGTCAATAACTTTCCATATAAAAGTGGAAAAACGACCTTAAAAATATGCGCTGCTGGTTGCTTACGCCAGGGGTTACCTCGTACGAGTTACAATTGGACATCTATGTTCTAGATATTCAATAATTTTTCTTAATTATTAATACAAGTATATTAGGTACTGCATTAGTACCTTTTGTGCTCATTGCGATCTTACCTTCCTACTGGTAGGCTATATATATATTTTATTTCTCTCACTCGTTTTGCATTTGTGCTTTTTGTATTTGTATCTGTAATTTTATTTCTATTTCTTATTTGCTTCTTCTCTCTGCATTTGTTTCATGTACTTATCTACTTGTATTCTGGTGGTGTGATAGAGAAATTCTGATAGCCTTAATTCCGCATTATCTGCATTGCTTTAGTGTAGTTTTCTGTCCCCATCCCTCAGACAGCGCACTGAATGGAATACTGTAAGTAGACAACGTAAACAACGTCAGATGAATACAGTATGTGTAAGATGTATAAATAAATACACATAAATAAGGTGTACAAAAGAATAAAATTATTTCATTTCCACAGAATTATTTTTGCTTGTAACTTTCGAATCGGTCATTTCCGGACCAGAGTTCCTTATCTCAAATTGATACATGTGCCCTTCGCCATCATCCCTGAAAGTTTGTAACACCACCACGGAAACACCCTGTATAGCTTAAATAAAAATCCGTGGCGCTACGGCCCACGAAGGGCCAAGACCGACCAGCCGGCTGCTGGCCTCACGGCCACATGCCGACGATCATCCAACCAGAATTGAGGTATCGTGTGGTTAGCACGATGAGCCCCCCCCCAGCCTTTATAGCTGGTTTGCGTAACCGGATTTCGCAACCTATCGTAGCTCCCAAGTGCATCACGATGCTGGGTGGGCACCGGTGCTATACACTGGCCAAAATTTCATGAGAAAATTTCTTCTCCCATGAGGACTCGCGCATTCCGGATGCCTTAGACCACGACACCACGGCGCTGGACAATATATAGCTTACACTAATTTAATTTCTTTTACTCTAGTAGTAGTCAAGAAAAAAAGTAGGCATGATTTCAGAGCATGAATATTTTCTTTATCATGTAATGCTAAGACTTTGAGAATGTGAAACAATAACTCCATTTGAACACGCGGGAAGTGCAGTCAATGTGCACTGGATTACGCAGCACACTGCATTAAGTTCCAAAGTAGCACATAAACTGGTGGTGATCTGCATTGAGTTGGTGTCGGCTGCCGCGCCTTTCTGGCTGTTTCTGCGGTCCATTAAAATTCTGCATCGTGTAGCAGGTGTGCAGACTCCAACACTTCGTTACGTGTTCTGGATTGCGTGTGCCAGGTGAGGCGGACAGTGAAGTTTTCAGTCAATGAGGCGTGGTTTGCTAGTAGTAATACAGTTAAACGACTGTTGATTTCCAGAAGATCGAAATTCAGTCCTTTTAATAAAACGATGACAGCTGATTGAAATACAGTCAGTATTAATGATTACTAATTTTTACGTGAGAACAGAAACACAAGGTCTCATCTTTAGCCAAGTGGTTGGTTAATCGATTTTTAACTCCTAAGACGTGATGAATAAAATTAGAATTGGGAGTAAAGACAAATATCATAGATAGGCCTACAGGTTTTCTTGGGTTGCTTCCGCTTTCCTGTCAGATTGTCAGATACTACTTTGACTGTTAATGCTGTAAATTTAGACAACTTAAGTACATATAAACATTTAAGAAGAAAACGAGTTCATGAATTTATTGATGATGTGTTATTGAAAAAATCTGTCCTTAAGTTACGACAGGTGCTAAAAATGAAAATATACTGATAAAATTAATAAGAGTAATACGCAGTTAATATCCCTATAATCGAATAAGTGTACACAAAGAAATACTATTGTAGTGACACTTTCATTCTTGCCATTTTAATATTTATGCAGATGTAACCAAACTGATTTTGAAAAATATTTTAATATCAACAGAGTTAAGCTAAATTATTTTATCCATGACTGGTATCTAAATTGGTCTTTCTTTCACCTTCCTTATCAACCTAAACATGGTTTTATTCACAGCAGCGAAATAAAGTTCACGGCAATGAATTATTTTTCTAAATCATTCTTTCCATGACAACCAACACATTAGCAACAATAAAATCCATACATTTATTAAATGTATAACTTCTTTAGAAACAACATAGGTATGCAAAAAGAAGTTCTGCAATTCAAAATTAAATTTTGAAACCAGTAATGGATAAAAAATATATAGCACACCAAAGTAAACATATTTTATGCGTTCGAGGAAATTATCACCCTCGGCTTCGCCCCGGGCGCTAAACTTTCCAATCACGGATAAAAATCTAATTTTACTCTCTTGTATTATAAATTACTATAATGTGGTCATAGTGAAGTCCAACTAGAAGAAACAGAAGAATAATAGCAGATAAAAAGAAAATATTTGTATAAAATTGTACACACGATGGTATTCTTAGATATTTAACATAAAGATGAAAACATAGTTATAGGATCCCAAATAATATAGAAAGCAGTAAATTCAAAATACAAAATAAATTGCGTAAAAATATTAAAGAAACCTAGGTACAGAACCAGGAAACGGGCTTCGCTCAGGTACATGCCTTGAGCCTTTAACTGTTACAGATCGAATGCTACTACTAAGGAAACAGTGTGTACATTTCTCTTGGATCGAAAGTAGAAAAGTTTTTGTGTCGCATAGCATGGACAGATAATACAGGCTGAAGATACATCACGTTTAGGATATTAGTATACAGCTGACTTTCACTCAGCGTAGTTCAGTTTAATTTGTCTCAGTACACTGCATATTAGAACTGCGAATGTTCATTTATGATACGTAGGTATACAGAGTGTTAAAAAAAAGTATCCAATATTTTAGGAGCTGATAATATGCCTGAAAACAAGAAAATAATATCTAATAAACATGGGTCCTACAACAAATACTTTCTGAAATCTG
The DNA here is from genome assembly GCF_040183065.1 of Periplaneta americana. Lineage (NCBI taxonomy): Eukaryota > Metazoa > Arthropoda > Insecta > Blattodea > Blattidae > Periplaneta > Periplaneta americana. The sequence continues at coordinate 99,465,155 of NC_091122.1, read as the reverse complement.
AACACTTGTTCATATGAGGTGCTCAATGTGACCTCCATTCATTGCATTGCATTTCTCTGCCTTACAATACAGCATACTACTAGATAATCATACCATAGTTGACACCCCTGACATGGAATAATGATACGTAGCAAGAAATACTGAAAACAAAAGTCTGGTTGCGGATATGAGCGGGGTTCAGCAGAGATGGTGTAAATTTTCGTAATCAACATGTGTGGGCTGATGAAAATCCCCATGCAGTTGAAGAAACAAGGCATCAGCATCGATTCTCAATCAACTTATGGGCAGACGTTCTTGGTGATAGATTAATAAGGCCATGCGTGCTACCATAGAGATTAACGTATTAAAACAAATTTCAAAGAATGCGTGATTTCTTACGTCGAGGGGCAGATGAATGTATTGCTATGAATGGACGTCACTGAGCACCTTCTATGAACAAGTGATCAGATCTCAGAAAGTATGTGTTGTAGGACCCATGTTTATTAGACATTATTTTCTTGTTTTGATGCATACTAGCACCTCTTAAAATATTGGATACTTTTTTTAACATCCTGTATTGCAAAATAATAGTACAAAATGTATCCTGTTATATTTCTATGGAAATATCCTGACGTTCAACAGCCATATGAATCAGCAATAAAACTTTTGGTGAAAAAAGTGAAACCCATTCATCTTTAAATAAAAACGACGTATGAATCACGTTAATCATGTTCTAATTGAAGAAATTATCGATGACATAAGCTATAGACTAGAACAGTATCCCACTGAATCGTTATCCCACGGAATCGTTAAGGATGTTGGCTTAAGAGACAGGTGTATCCAAACATCAACTTGAAATTGTTAAAACTAAAGCCTTATGAGACAGTCGTTCGTAAATTGAATGAAACGAACCACGTGCCAAGAGTTCAGTTTTGTCGATGGAGATGATTTCCAGCGTGTATATAGAGATCGTTGTAAAAGATTGAGATGTGCATTAGAGAGGATGGTCGACAGTTCCAGCACTTATTATGAGATAAGGCAATAAATTATGTGTGTAATGTAATGCATAAGTCGAGAGATTTTATTGCCGAAATCTGAAGTTCTGAATCACCGATAAGCGGGCTGTTACTTGCGAATGTCATTTTTTGAACCGCACCGTATTTAAGCGAAGCCGGTTTCCTGGCGTACACCCATTGTAAGATTTTTGCGTCTTGTTAACGAATATCTAAAAATAAAAATGAAGCTCGGTCAGAATCTTCTAAATCGACATCCCTCAGTTTTAAGACAATATGTGCCTGGTTGTCAAACGAAAGTGGTAAAAGAAAATCGAAATAGTGGAAATTAAATGCTTATTATTAGTGGGAGATCATCTTTTTTAAAGACCACCAGTATAACGAAGACGTTACGATTAACTTTCAAATTTCAGGTATAATTTTTTAGTTGGTTATTTAACGACGCTGTATCAACTACGAAGTTATTTAGCGTCGATGAGATTGGTGATAGCGAGATGGAATTTGGGACATGAGGCCGAGGATTCGCCATAGATTACCTGCATTCACCTTACGGTTGGGGAAAACCTCGGAAAAAACCCAACCAGGTAATCAGCCCAAGCGGGGATCGAACTCGCACCCGAGCGCAACTTCAGACCGTTCAGGTTTAATAGAATAATATAGAAATAAATGTTTACATCATGCTGATATAATAGAAGAGATGAGAATTCCTCGGCTTATTGGAAATTTTCAATAGTAGCGTCTTTTTCGTATTTTATTAATTTCATTTTAATTGTAAAAAAAAAGAGATAATTTTTAAGTATTTTGCTCCACTATGCCAGAAGGTCGACGATACGTTGGAAGGCTTGAAAAATTCTGAAGGAAATAGGAACTCATGACTCATATCGTAATGTCGGTGATGATTGTGATGATGATGGTTGTGGTGGTGATGATCATCTTTTTTTTTTCATCTAATGTATTTTATAGAGATTTAGAACGATTGCAGAGTGTTATTTTATTACAAGATAATTGGAGAAGAATATCTTAAAAATAATTGCGAAGTTTAAGTTCCACATTTCATTATTCAGAAGTACGATGTCCGCGTATTTTGTAGCCATAGTAACTTGCCGACAGCACTTGCTTCGCTGTTCATGAGGCAGCGATTACCGGTATGTCCAAATTAAACATTTGCCTCTGACATTTTCAGGCACTATACTTGTTCATTGCTATAAAACTTCAGGCATGCGTTCTAATACTTAACATGTTTTGTATCTTCATGTTGTCTTTTCAGCTATGAACTAATTTGACTTCGTATGTTTATTTTGTATATTGCTCTTTGAATAACTTCTTTGCATTTCCATTTTTATCTTGTGTCTCTCTTCACTCAAACTTTCGTTCTCTATTTGTTTGTCATCCCATTAATTGACTTCTTTCAATTATTTGTGTAATTCAATTTGTATTTGTAGAAAAATAAAATGAATTGCAGGGAAACACAACTGAAAGGAACAGAAACTGGGAAGACTGACAAATGTTGGCTCGGAAAAACTAAGAAAGAAAAAATTAAATTAAATACAGAAAAGAGAGATGGTATGAAAATGAATCTGCAGAGTGGGGCAGAAATCAAATTCAAGATGAGTAGATAGAAAGTGAAAAAGAAAGTATAAACAAAAATTAAAAAAAAAACACATAGAAATAAAAATAAACACAGAAGTAAACGTCTGTGGAAAAGCATAGTGGAAAATAGACATAAAGGAAATGGCTGTAGGAGGACGAAACAAAGGTAAAAAAAAAGAACATGCACGTCTCATCTTGCAAGATTGACAGAAAAAATAAAAACAGAAGGAATTGTAAGAATGATCTAAGAAAATGCGTGTGAATTAGAAATCACTGGTACACAAGAATCAGAACGGAACTCGAGAAATACATACATACATACATACATACATACATACATACATACATCTACACACACATTACAGATATACATACATTTATTTGCAAATGTAGGATATGTGGATACATCAATAGCACAGCAAAGCTAAGCAATCCCAGAAAAACCTTTAGGGTGACGGAATATTAGATTTCCACTTCAAGAGAAATACACACTGAGTAGCAGCAGAAATGTCAGTCCTACATGCTGTCTGTCTTTTCTTCCAAGAAATTACCTTTGTGTAGTTCTTTCTGTTAAAATCTTAGGGTCATAGTATGGCCAGATGGATTATATCAATGGAGAAAACCCGTGACCCCATCGAAAATCGAATTCGCTACCTTCCAACGTGTAGAGCTACACTTAATTGCCACGCTACCACGTGTCCCACATGCACACATTCACTCATAGGTAAATATATACATACACGTGTCATAATGCAATTGAAGCAAAAGATGTAGCGAACTTAAATATAGGAAAAAGGTGAAAAGTGCAGAAATAATTAAGGATAATTTAAAGCAATGTAGGTACGTCATGCATTCATGCATAAACATATCAAAAACCTTGATTATTAAATTCGAGCTAACTCGGATCGAATCAAACGCAAATACATTATTTTCTCTAGGTATAAATTTTGAGAACTGCTTCGAGGTCCACTCAGCTTGCTTGGTGCTGGACACCAGATCGTGATACTGAGCATAGGAGCTCTGTTGCCTTATCCTTATCTTCTGCATAGGCACTTTCCCTTTACCTTATCACTTGAGAAGGCAGGTATTTATATTCGCGGTTCCTGGTATATTAATAATGATTTAGAGGTCCGCGCGGCGGCAGGGAGCCAGCATAAGCACTGTCGGTCATTGACTCACCCGAGGCTTGAGGCCGAAGACTGCAAGGACGAAGTCCCACAGAACGGCGAGGAAGGTGAGGATCATCCTCCCGGGTCACTAGCATTCCATATGCAGCTCTAATACTCCCGCACTACAGCTCAATGGACACTAGCAACAATCAATCATCCGCGAGTACCGGCCGCTCCGCGAGTGCAGCCAGAATAGCCGTGGTGAGGGCACCGGCCGGCCGTCTCGGTCAGCTTCGTGTGTGCTCGGTACGCGTGTCGTTGTCTCCTTATGTAAAAATAGGCCCATTTTTTGCGAGGACAATCCGTGTGGTGGAAATCATCCGATAAAAATGATGGCGCCTCCCGTTCATAGACGTTATCTCATTTCTTTTGCGTCATTGCGTACGACTTGTCCCGTCATTGTTTAGTGTGCACGTATTCTTACCAGTGAGTGTTGCAGTGTATATACTTATGTGTGTATATACATGTATGTTACATAGTGCAGATGTTGTGCATGTGTGTTTCTTTAAATTGCATGGATATAACTCTGCCAGGTTAAATAAACCATTATTATTATTATTATTATTATTATTATTAGTAGTAGTAGTAGTAGTAGTAGTAGTAGTATTACTATTTTATTTACTTATGTATATATTTATGTATTTGTGTAAATATAGACTATGTACAGTAAGTATGTATTTTCATTCATTTATCTAAGTACGTTCCTGTATCCTTTATACACGTAGCGCATACATGTAGACATTCATTTACAGTGTTCTGCCCAAGGGCAGATCTTTCACTGCAATCCAGCATTCTCCAGTCTTTCCTATTTTCTGCCTTTCTTTTAGTCTCCGCATATGATTCATATATCTTACTGTCGTCTATCATCTGATATTTTCTTCTGCCGCGAACTCTTCTCCCGTTCACCATTCCTTCCACTGATCCTTCAGAAGGCAGTTTCTTCTCAACCAGTGACCCAGTCAATTCCTTTTCCTCTCCCTCTTCTGGTTCAGTTTCAGCATCATTCTTTCTTCACCCAATCTTTCCAACATAGCTTCGTTTCTTATTCTGTCCATTTCACACGCTCTATCCTTCTCCATATCCACATTTCAAATGCTTCTAGTCGCTTCTCTTCACTGTTTTGTCCATATCGATAGAAAATCTAATAGAGAATCTTTTATCCTTCTGACGTAGAAGGAAGCGTACAGAGACAGGACTGAGTTCATTGACCTCATTTTTATGACGAGAAGAAAAACTACTGTATTAGCGGCGATGTTGCCAGACTGTTGATACTTCCAACTTAATTTTCTAATTAGCTGTGCATTTAATCACGAAATGTAATATAGGTTTTGTATTCCTTTACGTGTACCCTATCGTCCCTTTCAATCTGCAGGGTTATTTGACTTCCACTCTATATAACTGAATAGCCATTAGTTAGTAAGACGTCATGAAATAACCGATTTGAAAAGGACGAAACACTTTACGTCAGTTGTTATAAATACGCCAGTTAAATCGCACAGCCTACGTGCCGTGATGCACCTAAACGCTAAAGTTTTCGATAATAGATGGATTCTATGATAGTTCTGGTTTCAACAGCTGGTGTGTAACACCTTTCCTCCGATTACTTTGCTTTCTCGTATCATCCGGAATTGCTCGTTTTTAATCATCAAAACTGAATAAGCATAGCAGTTTAAAATGATCGATGAAATGGAAGTACGAAGACAGAAACTATTATTTCTGGAGATGTTAAAGGTCTACGTAGAAACCATTTAAATAAAGAAATCACAGCCTTATTTTGAACCCTGAAAAGCTTTAAAAAGATAAATGGCTGAATGGTTTCGTCCATTCCATCACTTGAAATAAAACTTAAAATTTTGAAGCGAATAGAATAAATGTTTTACAGCGCCATAGCATATAACTTTGCCGGTCAGACTGTAGTGTTCCGGCTACAAATTCAGTGGAGCCGTATTTTTTTTTTTTTTTTTTTTAATTTTACCTGCCACAGGCCATTTTCCTTAAGATTTATTTTCTTTCTCATTTTCTGTTTTGCGTTTTTTTTAACTAATACGTACACAACACCTATGTCCGAGACGGAACTCGAACCCACAACCCTTCGGACCAAACGATAGACACATGTGCATCTACCGCTTGCGCCACCCAGGTCGGCAAACATTCGACTCCTGGCATTTACCTGTGTCTGGCTGTTTCTTAAGCCTTCTTACACCATACTGTAATTTAAATATATATTGTATTAAGGCTGGTTGAGTGGAAGAGAAGGCCTTATGGCTTTAACTCTGCCAGCGAAAATAAAACATTATTATTATTATTATTATTATTATTATTATTATTATTATTATTATTATACTAACCATATGACTAGGCAGTCTTGATATTTTTTGATTAGCGTTGATTCACATGGCCTCTCAAAAATGAAGTCGGAGCGAAGCAAATAGCCCAATCATTGATATGAATAATTTCAAGGGAAAAATTGTTCCGGGGCCGGGTATCGATCCCGGGACCTCTGGTCCCAATCATTGATAGTTAATAATAATCCGTGGCGCTACAGCCCGTGAAGGGCCTAGACCGATCAGCCGGCTGCTGGCCTCACGCCCACATGCCGAAGCAGAAGTGGACATTCATCCAACCAGAATGGAAGTATCGTGTGGTTAGCACGATGATCTCCCCAGCGGTTATAGCTGGTATTGGCAACCGGGTTTCGCTACCTATCGTAGCTCCCCAAGTGCATCACGATGCTGGGTGGGCACCGGTCCCATACACTGGCCGAAATTTCATGAGAAAATTTCTTCCCCCATGAGGACTCGAACCAGCGCGCATTCCGTAACGCGAGTCCTAGGCAGGATGCCTTAGACCACGACGCCACGGCGCGGGACTTGATAGTTAATAAGACGATGATTTAACAACGCCTTATAGACACGCAAGTACACTGTAAGAGTGTGAGACATTGCGGCTAAAGCAAGACAAGTTATATTGAAATAAAGCTCATCGCTGAAGTGACGAATCTGTCAAGGCTACCATCTCAATAAGACAAATTCAGATTTGAGATTTACTTTTCCTGATTTAGACTTGTATAAAACTTTAGGAAACTATTAGAATTTCATTTTCTTATTCATTATTTCTCTAAACTTTTTCAATCTTCTAGTTGTGTTTGCGCGCGCGCGTTTCTGTGTATGGAAGGCATCCAAGCAGCTCATGTTGGCTCGTGCCACAGACTTGTAACAGCTGTTGATGCTCTTCATCATATTTATTGTCACTAGATACGAACCAGCGACTTTGTCCTCATGGACATGATACCTCTTCTGCTAAGATACTGAAAATTTTCTCATCTATTCTGCATTTTTAATAACTTTTATGACAACAGAGCATTCATATATTAAATAAATAATGGTCTGACGTCGCTTCGGATACGTTCATGTCATAGTTAATAAAATGTATCATTAAACTTTTCGCCTTTGTGAATGGTGAAGGATGACTACCGCTCATTATGAAAAAAGTCTAGTTTGTGCAGTTTTTACTATCAGAATAGTATTAGTTATTTTATTTTTTATGTATAGGAACTTATTAATATAGAATAAAAACTTGAAATTTTAGAATAACTATACCATTCATTTCTCAGACCCCTTTGATGGGATTATGTATCTAAAATAACGCTATTTACGTAATATATTATTGCAGCGCCTGTTATTCACCATTAGGACATCGCTAAGCATATCTTGGCTCAGTAAACAGAACGACTTGGGGATTGTGATCGGTTTAATGAAGGGGCAATGTACCGTTAGAAAACACATGCATAGAATGGGACTTGGATAGAAACCCAAAGTAGGCTTTGTGCGCTGGAGGAAGAGAACACCTTGCGTGTAATGAATGAATGTATTTTCCGTTTAGGATTTATGTTTCAGTGTCTTATAATGAAATCTGCCATTACTGTGTCTCTGTGGATCCTCTGAAATTGAAATAATCAGATTCAGAGTTCGTTCCTAATTATTCTATTTTATCCCGTTCAATTCTGATCTTTCATCATCTACCCTCTACTAAAATATAACCTTTCCATTGTGATTGAATTTGACTATATATTTATACTGATTTAAATATTCTTCGATTTTATGATAAACATACTTTCATTTTAGATAGTACTTACACTCAACTTTTATATGTAAGAACGCTCTTTAGAGCGATTTTCATATGGATAATCCAGAATTGTTGTAGCACTCATTTCTATGAGAAGCACGTTTTCCTCAAACTTTCTTCACATACCTGTCAATTAGAATTCGTCATTATTTTAATTTTTAGTAGCCTATTTTGAGAACAGTTTTGGAATATCTCTCAATGCTATGATGTTGTGTCTCATATGTTACGCAAGTGAAACGGAAATAGAGGATTCCTATGAACACACTACTCATAATTATGTAATTAGATCTAATTTTAGGTTTTTAACCTATGTTGAAATACATAAAATATGATATTCTTGACTTAAAATTTCGTGTACTCACTTTCGTTATATCATGACATTTCCATGAAAGTAAAACTTTGAGTAGTTTCCAAACGTTAAATAACACTGGTTGACAGCCATTTTGCATCTGGTGTGTGATACATCAATTCACATCTATCTCTGATTGTAGAATTCGAATATGCCTTCGGAACTGCTATATCACTTAAGGATTTTGGGATACTTCAGATTTTATGTAGGATTTTTTATATTTTTATGTTTTCTGTGTTCTCATTTTTTCAGTGAAATTGTATAATAAATGAGTGGCTTTGCTGGTTACACTCTGTATTTAGATATAATATACAGTGGAACAAGTTTTCAAAATAATATGTTTTCACAGTGACTGGTCTATTGGATAACTACAAGAATATGGAATGTAAAATGTCACTGAAAATTCATTTTTAACATTCACACCCTGATTTGTTTTTTAAAAAACTGTGGTGCTTGTAGCGACGAACAGGGTGGACGCTTAACCAAGACATCTTTACCATGGAGCGCTGTTACCTAGGTCACTAGAACCCTTCAATTATGGGTGACAGATGAGACAGCGTACAAAAGGAAAGCACTGTCATCCCATTTTGCTCAACAAAATTGTCATTATACATTCTAAATAATATGATCTTGGATTAGTGTGAATTATTTTAGTGCTTTTGTTGGGTTATACGAATTTGTTATGTTACCAAGAAAATTTCTGTGGTTTCTGAATGTAATGTTATTTTATATTTAAAATGGTAAATGTTGGCCAACATTGTATTATTATCTTTGTGTTAGTGCTGTGTATCCAGAAAATTTGACGTGATAGAAAGAAACGGATTTTTTTATTGAATTCAGCACCCCTAAATTAAGTAAAAATACCCATTTACAAACTTGATACAGGACAAAAGTTTCAATATGTTGACTAGTGTAATTTACATTGCAGTGGTTGAATCGCCCATCATAACTTACTCATACAGCCCTCAAATCTCATACAAACAATACATTCATGTCATTTCCTGCTGAAAGTCGATAAAAGGAACCTTGCTTTATTTGTTGTTCCAATGGTAACTCACAGACACTGGCAGCTGCGTTTTCAAGAGTTGGTAGATTATTAGTTCTCAATGACACTATTGAACACACAGAACTCGGTACCGCACCTGTAAGACTCCATCCTCCGATCGGAAGTAAGACTGTCACCAAACTGTTCAAGAGGCTGGTTTATGTGTGTCTTTGTTAGATGACCCTGAGCCCGCCCTCGCCGGACTGATTTAGGCCCCAGGTACTGACTATTCCTGGCATTTCGAATAGCGTTCGATCTGGGCGTTGATGGCTTCGAGCGGCATTTACTGGCAGGAATATTGGTTCGTACCCGAACTCATTTGTCTTCTGCAACAAATTCCGCTTCTGTGATTAAGTAATCAGCTACTTCGGCGATTCCGAAAGACTTCCGCACATACCCATTGCATTTGACGATCTCTTCAAACCGTATGTTATTCCGAGTCTTCATTTTCTTTTTGTCCAGGACGATTTAAGATAGTCTTTAAAACTTAAGTCCATTTCTTTGGTCTTTGTACGCCCCATTTACAGGGATCAAGTAGACAACCCAGAGGCACGTATGAATTACGTAAGTTAATTGGTGTACTCTTGTTCCGTTCCTCGGGCTTCATAAACAGTCTGAAAAGCCCAATTCACGACCTTGGGACAGGATAAGTAACTGTGTCATATATTTCTTCTTTCTTCCTACATTTCGTGCACACGGAATCATCAGTGTCCCGTCTCATTAGTCTTCATTGAGGGGTGGCGCACTGGCCCCACTAGGAATTCCTCTCGCACTAGGCACCTTGCGTGGGCTTGTACTACTCTGAATGGAATGATGTGCATACTCTAAGGCCCCCCGCGCTACAGATTTCCCTGCGGGCCGCCCCCGAAATTCCCTACAACGTGCAGAATCTCTTTTGGCATCACCACGGTCCTTCAATCCACGAGGTACCAGTTAATACGACTGAATCATAGTCGAGACATTTTACATACTGTGCAAAGATAACAGTATTCATTTACCAGTCATATCCCCCGTCAGTATCATTTTCCCTCAACTTATTTATTTATTTATTTATTTATTTATTTATTTATTTATTTGTTTATTTATTTGTTTATTTATTTATGTATTTATTTATTTATTTATTTATTTATTTATTTATTTATTTATTTATTTTAGCTAGCAAAGTGAGTACAAATTAAATTTATAAAAAAAATGTTTCTAGTCACTACCGTAAGAGCGTGTACGGTGTGGTCTCAGCCAATAATATAACATAAAATTTACAAAGACAGTTTACTAAATACAGTAATTAAGTTACTTCAAACCGATAAATAACACACAAGAGCTAAAAAAAAGAAGAAAGAGAAGAAAACACATTTAATATAAATTGATAATTAGACAGAAGCCAGTAATATTCAATAAAAACATGAATATAGTCGACAGAAATAAAATGAAAAAAAAATACATACATTTGTTAGTATTATATATTATGAATAATTTTATTTAATTTCTTTTTTAAAAGGTTCAATTTTAAAATATTTCAAATTTGGGAAATGGTTTGTAATTTTATTATAAAGTCTTGGGCCAAAACTAGTTCCATGTTTAAGTGCTGCACTTATATGATTTTAGGCTCAATTTTATCAGGTGCTCCAATCGCCTACGCGCCAGTTATCTTGGATAATTCTATTTCACCGGTCAGTTTTCCACGAATTAAATATAAACTGAGATAATGCCTTAAAATCAAGATAATTATGTGGGTGAAACAGAAAAGAATCGTTAACATAGCTTTTCGATTCATAAACCTGGATAAAATAATTATTATCGGCGTTGGTGAAATCGGCCATATAATTGAAAAAACTGTAAATATATGTTTTGGCAATACACAGTTTTTAAATTGTAGAAGTATGTAGATATGGGAGAGCAACTGTTACTTTGCATTTTCTATAGGCCTATGTAATTAAAAACAAGGGTTTCAGTAATCGCTTAAATCCTCAATTTAATCAGTCTTGTCAGAATAGCTTAAAATATAATTAAATACATACTTTACTTATGCCTTAAATCCCCGGAGGGGAAGGAATTTTAGGTTTGGAATGGGATGCATAATTTCCCCCCGACCACACCCTCAATTCTACCATTTCTAGCAATATAGAAACTGGACAATAAAATTAGTAACACGGTTTTTAAAATCTATTAACTATCTAGCATCTAATTGCAAACTCCCGATTGGTATGTCAACCGATCGCTTAGTTTTGTAGTCTGTGTCAACAGTAACCGCGTGTCCGGGGAACCGGAGTTTGGCAGTAGCCGTCGGTTTACTTGCACGCGGCTGGCTCGGAGTCTCGAATGATTAATCTTGCCTTGCGTCGTGTAGGTGGCGGAGTGAGCACCTCGCTCGAGTGAGACGATGATTTATGGAGGCTCGCTGACAGCCTGCTCGCGTGCCACTGTTTTCGAACTCTGCCAGGCTTGTTAGCATCTCTTTCTTTGAAGGCGATTGTTTGGGTTAATTTAATTTATAGCGGAACTATTAAATTGACGGGATCGCTGTAGGTGCGAGAATAGTTCATAGCGAGAATAACTGCTAATAAAATATTAACTTCCGTCTCTCGGACATTGTACTGGAGAGAAAGCTTGAAGTAGCATTGACGTCTGGGTTACAGTAAGTTTCTGTCTAGAAATGACGGTGTTGTGCGCTGACGATTCTGTCTTGTACGGAGAAACTGAAATTGAAATTGAAACTAGACGTCATTAAGACACCACGTAGGCCTGCTTCCCCAATGTACGGTTTACTTATTACGCTACAATCCATTTATTCAGCGCATTACCAATAGAACTGCAGTCTGTAATTTCTTTTCATGAACTATCATTTACAAGGCATACAGAAATGACCTCAAATAAGCGATCAATTGAATAATAAAAATAAGCATACTCTTTTCCTTGCAGAAATTTCAGTCACTACTTTTGACAAATGAATAAGACTTAAGACAATGGCTTGCAGTTTAGAGTTTACTGAATACTGACCAGTTATTACTTTTATTGTTGAGTAAACACTTATTTTTCCAGTGAGACAAAGTATATGATGATGTCTCGTGACCAGAATATTGTACGAAATGGGAATATAAAAATTGGAAATTTATCCTTTGAAGAGGCGGAAAAATTCAAATATCTTGTAGCAACAGTAACAAATATGTATGACACTCGGGGCGGGGGATTAAACGCAGAATAAATATGGGAAATTCCTCTTATTATTCTATTGAGAAGCTTTTCTCATCCAGTCTGCTCTCAAAAAAGCTGAAAGGTAGAATTTATAAAACACTTATATTACCGGTTGTTCTGTATGGTTTTGAAACTTGAACTCTCACTTTGAAAGAGGACCAGAGGTTAAGGGTATTTGAGAATATGGTTCTTAGGAAAATATTTGGGGCTAAGAGAGATGAAATTACAGGAGAATGAAGAAAGTTACACAACTCAGAACTACACGCTCTTTATTCTTCACCTAGCATAATTAGGAACATTAAATCCAGACGTTTGAGATGGGCAGGATATGTAGCACGTATGGACGAATGCAGAAATGCATATAGAGTATTAGTTGGGAGGCCGAAGGAAAAAAGACCTTTTGGGAGACTGAGACATAGATGGGAGGATAATATTAAAATGAATTTCATGGAGGTGGGATATGATTGTAAAGGCTGGATTAATCTTGCTCAGGATAGGGATCGATGGCGGGCTTTTGGGAGAACGGCAATGAACCTACGGGTTCCTTAAAAGCCATAAGTAAGTACACTTAACATGTTTTGAGTAAAGTTCAGTAAATATTTGTCTGATCCAGTAATTTCTTACAAAATTTTTTAATTTACTAAAGAGTTGAATAAATTGTTGTTAGTCAGGTTGTAAAGAAAATGAGAGCTTTTGTACTTATACTTCATGAAAAAAGAGATAAAACAGAAGAGATATCAGTCCCAGTAATTCAGATAATCATCTATGATTTGAAAGAGGAAGTGTCAACTTCTTAAGAGACTATTTTCTACAGATACTGATAAAATAACAGGTGAAGTATTAAGCTCAGAGCAGAAAATGAGTATTCGTTTTACGTTATTTATCAAGGCCATTTGCAATATAGACCTGTCAGGTCTGGATGTAGGTATTTGTTCATTGTTTATTCAGCAAACAAATTTTTTTCAGATATTAGGCCTACTTATCAGCAAAAGTAAACTTTTATTCAATTGACAATTTTACTGATCAGTACCCTAATAATTTCCAGTGCCAAGTAATCACTTGTAAGAATTTATTGATTTTTTTATTCAACTGACCCAAGAACATACTATAATTTGCGGCATTGCACAAAGGATTTTTATCATTATGTCGGTTATACATTTTACGATTTAATTAGTCCCCCGTTGTGGCTTTATGGACAGGATACTCTTTTCATCAAAGCTGTCCATGGTTCGATTCCCGGCGTGAGCAGTTGATATTTACCAGTCCCACGTCGTGATTTGTTCTGTGTTCGTCTTCGTGGTGTCCCTGCACCATGTTGACCACATAGTCAGAAATGCCGGCATTGCCTTGTTAGGCGGTATCAAAAAAGTAGGTGAAACTTTCGGAGCAATTATTTAATTAACCATACACTTAATCTCAAAACGTATAATAGATTTTTTGTTTATTTTAATGTAATCTATCCTCCTTTCAATTCTTAGGATTATATCTCTTCCACTCTGTACAAAAAATAATAAACGACTCCATTTTATAACATCCGTCTAGCGCATGCACTTCCCAGCCAAGTGGTCTGAGTTTCAATTCCCGGTGTGGGCAATGGAAAAAATTTGTTCACGAGCTAGTGTTCGTCCGTTGTCTTATGATTGTCCTGTGTTGTCGCAGTTGTGGCCCTGCGCCTTGCCGATCCCATGACCATGTAGGCCTGCATTTGTGAGATATGTAATGTACGATCAAAAGAATCTCCCTCCTTTACTCGCAGTGGTGTGTAAGTCGTATTAAAAGGAGGTTAAACGAAAATTCACTACATCTAAACCTTGCATGGCATGGGATGTAAGTTAAAAACACTTCATAGAGAAGCATTTAGAACTATCAGCTATAGGTTTCCAGCAATTGCAAATGCAACCTATGCTACCTACACTGCTGATTCATCCATCGTACTATGAAATTCCACGAAACGCTTACTTTAAATTGCTTGAAACGTAAATAAATAAATTCTAGGTTATAACAAATAATATAGTTCATTGTACTATAAAAGTCATGTATATTGTTTTGTAGAACATAAAAATACACCCGCCTTGTTTACAAGAATTTTCATTTTAACTTGTAATTCATTACTCCATACTTTTATGGACTACACGTAAAACATTTCAACCAGCCTACGTTGCACATTAGCCAACAATAACACAGAATATTAGAGGAATACGAATAAAAATAATCGTACCCGAAACCGACATGCATTAAGAGAGTCTATTAAATAGTTTACGAGCCCCTGCGAGGTGGCGCGCTCAAAGAAACAAGTGAACATCTGGATGCGTCCACCCACGTGGAGCCTGCAGGCAGAACATCCCACGTGGGGTCGTAACTTAGCAACAGAAAGCTATTTGTGTCGCTTCTTTCAATATTTTGTCGATGGGACTTTTACTGAGATGCATGAACTTTTTCGGGTAAAGACGTTAGTGATTATCGACCGATCCAGTTAAAATGTGTGTAAAATGTTGTTATGCTACAGTAGGTTTGCGACTTTTGTTAATGTCCTTAATTAAAATTAGTTTTGTGAATTGCATCGCCCAACGACTAAGAGTTACAGAATTTTGTATATAGGGTGGAAGTGAAATAACCTTGCAGATTGAAAGGACGATAGGTACACGTAAATTAATATAAAACCTTTATTACATTTTGTGATTAAATGCACGGTTAAAATTAAGTTTGAAGTTTCAGAGTCCGGCAACTTCGTCTCTAATACACTTTACTCGTGATACAGATGTAAGAGATGAAAGAGTAATGGAACGGAGAAAAATTCTCTCCGGCGCCGGGATTTGGACCCGGGTTTTCAGCTCTACGTGCTGATGCTTTATCCACTAAGCCACACCGGATACAACCCCGGCCCCGGACAGAATCGTCTCATATTAAGCTCCAACTCTTGGGTTCCCTCTAGTGGCCGCCCTCTGCACTATGTCATAGATGTCTATGAACGTAGGACCGAAGTCCACACATGTGCTGAGAGGTGCACTCGCTATGAGTGACTAGTTGGCCGGGATCTGACGGAATAAGCGCCGTCTTAAATCACGAAGTGATTTACGCATATCATATATATTATTTTAATGTACCGAAGTACATATATTTCCATGCAGATATTCTGCGTCATCATGCGATGAAAGAGTAATGGAACAGAGAAAAATTCTCTCCGGCGCCGGGATTTGAACCCGGGTTTTCACCTCTACGTGCTGATGCTTTATCCACTAAGCAACACCGGATACAACCCCGGCGCCGGACAGAATCGTCTCAGATTAAGCTCCAACTCTTGGGTTCCCTCTAGTGGCCGCCCTCTTCACTACGTCATAGATGTCTATGAACGTAGGACCGAAGTCCACACATGTGCTGAGGTGCACTCGTTATGAGTGACTAGTTGGCCGGGTTCCGACGGAAAAAAATATAATATATAATATACAGATGTAAGAGGTCAACGAACTCGGTAAGTCTCCGTACGTAAGCTGCTATCTGTCAAGACATTGCCACTCTTTCGTAATGGCTTGAATTTAGGGTGTTTTTTAAATTAAATTTACACGAAAACCGTGCACACTATTGAAATACACCAAAGAGGTAAATTATTCTTTATTAGATTTCCTATCGATATGGACAAAAATCTCGATCATACTCGCAGTAGTTTGTTAAACATTTGGGGGGGGGGGACTTTTTTTCTGAAAAAAAAAACTATGAACTTTTCACAATATGATATTATAGTTTTTTGTTACATACATCATGAGCCATTCGCTCTGAAAATCTGCAAGGCTATTTCACTCCCATTATGTATATTGGTTAGTTATTTGAGTTTAAAGTTCTCTAAGTTATATAACATAATTCAACAGGTAAGGGCGGAATATTTTATCCGTGGTTCACTCAGAGTCTAACAAAATTGACGCTGAAAGGCGGATAATGCGTAATGCTGACCACATCACCTAATGCCGAGATTCAGAAAGCATAACACCAATATCTCCCTGCCTCCTGTACGACTGTCTCACTGTAAAGTCATATTCACAATGCACAGCTTAATGTAAATATGTCTAATTGAACAGAAATATAAGATAGAAAATTTGGGCACTAAGAATGACACACGTGTAATGAGTAAGAAATAATCAATGCTATTGATTCTTCAGTGAAAATATCAATTGGTGGCATCTATGGTCCTGTTTCCGAAACAAACTTTGTATCATTGAGGTTGGTTGCTATTCCCGTTATTACACATGCTGTAAGTTGCCATTACTGCTCGGTTTCTTGTTACCTTTAAGGGCGGAGAAAAGGATAATAATTTCCTGTCTTGTGATTGGCTGAATTGTCGCAACATTACATAAAAACTTAGAGATATCAGGCTTCTATTTACTTCGTTACGGTTGCTGTTAATGAAGTGGTTCCTACCTCCATATCAACATTGTGTTGATATTTGAAGCTTCCATAGCGAATGTGGCCTTCCAGTGACTGAATTTGAAGTTGTATTAATTGTAAGAAAAACTAGTATCCTGAATATGAGGAGCGTTTTTGCAAAAGTCGATAGATGCAGAAATCAAGATTTTACAGAAATTACACTAAGGGACAGGATCTATCGAGTTTTGAAAAAACCTGGAAGGTTTGGTAGTCTCTACATACGGTATGAATCCAATTTTTGGTAAATCTGATTTCATAGATCGATTCCGGAAGTAGAAAACATACGATATCCATATGTAACTCACTTTCGAAAATTTCTGCATCTATCGACTTTTGCAAAAACGCTCCTCAATTCATTCAGTCTTCTCCCCAGTAATGATGTATTGTTGCCGGAATGTATGGACTGGCAGTGGCGGAACACTGTATCATAAATTGAAGAGCTAGCGTACAGAAAGCAACATGTCCTTGTTAACAGAGTTTTCAGGAAGACAGAAAAACTGATAAAGCTTATATACAACAATTTGTAACCTGTTTTATGTGCTCTTCATATTCTTAAGTTGTATAAAAAGTAATGTCTATAATGAACATAAAATATTTAGTTATTTACAGGTACTGTCAGCATTTATAGTTTGGACATGTTGCATTTTGAATGAATGTGTTGGTAATGGTACAATAAAATTTAAAAACTACAGTAAAAAATAGATGTAATCTTGGACACAGCAGTACATAACACGGAAAATGAATTTCAGGATGAATTTCTAATGTAGTAGGGTTCTAATCTATCACTAGAAACTAACTAATTGATACATAATATAGACCACATTAATGTCAGACAAAAATCTGTGGAAATGTTTTTTCAAAAGAACTACTTATTTTTCATCATAATACAAGGAAATGAAAATAAGAGTACTTAAAAATAAGGATAAGACTAATGTTTGTATGGTAACAGCAACAGAAACACACCCTGAAATAGCCGCATTTTCGTTGTGTGATTCCATCTTTACCGCACAGCATGATGGGACACTCTGTTGTGATTACTGTTGGCTGTTACGGACATGTAACAATGTGAATGGACACAGCTGTCAAACATGTTGCGTTTTGAATGAACACACGTTATTCTTTCGCTATTTACTGTGTAATATGTTACATTTGGAACGGATGTAATGTCAGGAATACACGCAGAATTAAATTAAGCCTCCGCGCCATCTCTTATCTCTGTTTTGAAATTTTAAGGACATATTGCTTTCTGTACGCCAGCTCCTCAAACACCCTGTAGTTGAAATAGTTATAGTGTTTTCTGCTGCTGGACAAATTGGTAGGGTTCGAAATATCAAGCAAGCAAACATGAAATAGTAAATTTCCGTATTTACCTTGCGATTAAGGACACTTTTAACTATGTGGCGCTCATTGGCCTACATAACACTACCTACTTGATATCGAATGGCACAAAGAAAGGGCTCAGTCCTTAAAATGGAAAACGCTTATGACGATAAATCATCATTATGATGGTAATGGAATTGTAATAGTAATTATTTATTCATAACATACCTTTTCAACTACACAGAGTCTTCAAGGGCAATAAACACTGGTATTACTCGACCGAGGCTAGTGGAATCTTGCAGCCCGGAGCGCCACTTGTACTTCTCCTGCGTTGGTATAGCGTCATTGCGATAGTTCGCATTACGCCCGCGTCGCCACTCGCCTCGGTCGAGTAATATAACTGTAACACAATTCTTATCGAATGTACTTCCCGTTTCCTTATAATCACAAGTGATCACAAGTTTAGCTGTGGAAGGAATATACAGTATTTATGCAGAGAAAATAGACGATTGCGAGAAGACTACTGATACTTACGACACAAACCTCAAAATATCAGTCCTCGAGAAAATAACAGCGCTTAGTGACAAAGGGCTGATCATATCCTGTTTTCAAAAGTTTATAAACATTAACACTCGATGAGAAGCAAGATTCTCCACATTACACGCAATCTTAAGTACAAATACAAACTGTGTGACCGATTGTTAGACTGTGTGTGCTTTCTTTGACTAATGCAATGCTTCCTTTCAACAAGCTCATTTTAAACCCCACCATAAACCCCCTCTTGGCCTTTTATGTCAACTACGCCGCGCAAATATAAACTTGTGATCTTTGTACCGCATGTGTCATATCTTCATAGAGACAAATTTGTACAATGTGATAAACCGGGTAGTCCAGTACCGTTGCGACTTCTTATATTTTCATATACAGTAGGACAACGTATTAAAAGTACTGTTTTGTACATATTTAAACATTTGAAAGTGCTTGCAAATTGATATAGGCCTACTAAAAAATTTTGTACAGGGTTGACCACTAAGTGCGGAAGATTTTTTGAAATGTTTATTTAAGGTCATAATAATGCATACAAATTAAACTTTTTGCGTACATTTTAGTTATCTTATTTATTAAAAAAAAATGCCTTGTGTTCAATGACCCTCATTACATTAGCCAGGGAGTACTAGTGAATTTTCGTAGGCTGTAGAATTAGAATGCAGCTATTGGAAAATTTAATATTTCTGCGTTATACAATTTACTGAACCAAGTAATATTTTTTGGTAAATGAGCGGACATTTCCTGAGGAGATTTTTTTTTTCAAAACCAGGAGTGCTTTTCAGACACAAAGAAACTATTGAACCAGGAGTGCTTTTCAGTTTCAAGTTCCAAGACGTAAAAGGATACCAAAACAAGATACGATTTTAAAACGGACAAACTATTTTCATGTTCAAGGCAGTGTGATGTCATTATTTCGTAGCAATATTATACGTTCTTTTCGAACATCCGAATGAGTGCAAACCGCCCTGGCAAGAAGTCCGATCCGCTGAACAGTGACGGTGAATGCTCCCGGTTTTGAAAAACGTCTACACAGAAAATAATATTCTTTGATTTACTGACAATTTTTCCGTGCTTCAGTAAATCCCATAAAACAAAATTAATTCGTAACACCGGCGTAGCTCAGGCAGTTTGCTGATTTGAAGTTGCCGTCGGGCATAGGTTTGATTCCCACTTGGGCTGATTACCTGCTTGGGTTTTTTCCTAGATTTTCCTAGCTAAAGCCGAATGTCAGGTAATCTCATAGCACATCCTCGGTATCATTGACTATTATTAATTTAATTGATACTAAATAACCTAGCAGTTGATACAGCGTTGTTAAATAATCGAGTTAAAAATAATATATTCAATTGTTGCGCTCTTATTCCACAGTCTACGTTTCCAGTGGCCAGGTTATATAATGAGGACCATTTGACAATTTATTTTCAAGAGGTAAATAAGATAACTAAATTGCACATGATAAAGTTTATTTTGTTCTTAGTCTACTTTATATGCATTACTATGAACTTATAGAAATACTTTTAATACCATCAGCACCCCAAGACTAACTGTATATAACCAAGAAACATTATTAAAAATAGAAATGTACAATTTTTAAATGAAATTTGTTAGTTTTGCCGTTGGACACTTCCGCTATAGCTCAAATGGTAGCTTTTCGAGCTGTAAATCCGTCGGGCATAGCCTATATTCTACTCCGTGCAGGGAAGTAGAGATTTAAGTATCATACATGTAATAGACAAATCCAAATAATATTACAGTATTATAATTAAATATGCATAAATGTTATAAAATGACATATCTGTCAACCAAACAGAATGTGTAGCTCCGACGTTAATACTGCAGAACTTCGAACTACGTTGATTACTGTAAAAGTTGAGATCTTGTAATATAGCTGCCCCTCCTTCTATGTCTCGCTGTTAGTACTGTTATATCCCGCTCTGGTGACAATAAATATAAATCGGCTGAGAATTCCTGCGTCTTTTCTATGTGCCGTATAATGTCGAAGTTCAAACCAAGCAAGTCAGCGTCTTACACTATCTGCAAGTAATAGCTGAATGTTCTTGTTGGCCGATCGATAACAAGCATAATATGTCGTTTTGTGTAACAAAGCATTAAGCTTTAATTATAATTTTAATATTCAGCATTAGTTTTATTGCATACTATTATCCAAAGGAAGACTGTCCCGTTGGAATATTGTCTCAGAGATAAGACACTGCCCATGATCGGAGACCCAGAGCACAGATGTACAAGATAAAGCATAACTGACTTGTTTAAATTCACTCTATTTGGTTTGTTGTTGGAACTCGGTCCGAAAGTCACTTGAAAAACTGCAAGAAAAATGTTAATGTGTTGTAAATAATAGATAAGTACCGGTATAGAAATGTATTGTTATTAAATGTGAAACATATTTTTATGACTTTTGAAACGAAGCATGTAAAAAAGAGGTAGATAAATAGCTAAAATGAATGAAGCTCTATAATGTTTCTTTTGTTTATAACAAAGGAAATAAAATGACCGGAGACGATTGTTTCACTTTCATTTCATTCCCTTCCCAACCGTAAATGAAATGTAGAAAATGATCATTGTATGACGTTATTTTAACAATATTATATTTTAACAAATATGTGGAAGTGATATATCCTTGCAGATTTCCAAAGCCAATAGTTCATATTATATTAACAAAAAACTATAATATCATATTGGTTGAAAAAATTTTTTTCTTCCCAAACGTTTAACAACCTCTTATTCGTAACTATTGGTAGTAGGATCGTGATTTTTATTCATATCGACAGGAAAACTAATAAACAATCATTTATCCCTCTGGCATGTTTCACTAGTGTGGACGGTTTTCATGTAAATTCAATTTTAAAAACCTCTAAATTTAAGCCACTGCATGATGCGAGTTGGTTGCAACACAGCACCAGAGAACAGCTCATCTAGCGAGACACACCGAATTCGTTGACCTCTTACATCTGTATCACGAGAAGAGTGTGTTAGCTGCGATGTTGCGGACTGCTGAAACTTCAAACTTAATTTTATAATTAATCGTGCATTTAATCACAAAACGTAATATAGCTTTTTTATTAATTCGAATGTACCCTATCGTCCCTTTCAATCTGCAAGGCTATTTCACTTCCACCCTGTATAATTATAATTTAGATCTTATAATGTCATTTATTGCCTCTGACTGAGGTTCTGGCTGATATGTACATCTATTATCAGGCAGTACGTCTCACTTGACGATATATGTCGGAGGAAGAACAATTGTTTGTATGCATCTGAAGTTTGATTAGTGCAATAACTTATGTAGCTAATCGGCGATGTATGCATGCATTATCTCCTGGCTTAGTTGCCTCATAAGTGGTGCCTTGTTGGTATCACGTATGAGGTTCAGACCTGTCTTCGGATACAGTTAACTAAACAGCAACAACAATGTCATTTAAATGGAGTGATTTTTTTAATAATAAGAATGACATTTTAATGAATGTTTTAACAAATATTAAAGAGTCCACACCTGTGGAGTAACGGTTAGCGCGTCTGGCAGCGAAACTAGGTGGCCCGGGTTCGATTTCCGATCGTGGCAAGTTACCTGGTTGAGGTTTTTCCGGGGTTTTCCCTCAACCCCAATATGAGCAAATGCTGGGTAACTTTCGGTGCTGGACCCTGGACTCATTATACCGGCATTATCACCTTCATCTCATTCAGACGCTAAATAACCTAATATGTCGATAAAGCGTCGTAAAATAACCTACTAAAATAAAAAAGTATTAAGGAATTAATTTTAAATAGCAATAATAACTACATTTAAATGCTGACCGTTACGAGCCGCAGGCAGAGTCGCAGAGACGAGATGGAGAGAAGCATTTATTCAGTCTTTCGGTCTCACCGGACTGATAAAGAATATTACGTGTGAATCGCGCTATGGAACGCAGACTCCACCACCAAGCGTATTCATGTTTTAATGTTTTTTGTAATAAACTTTCCCCTTATATGGCTGCGACGTATAAAGAGAAAGTGTTGTAATGCTGATAAGCCATATTTTACTGGATTTTAATGAATATTTGTTCTTATTATATGTAAAACTAATCGACAAATTTTATTTCCAACACAAACAAGAAATTCAATTGAATGATTACCAGAAAAACACATGATCCCAGCATCCCTATTGTCGAAAAGGTGATTTAAACCAGCAGCTCTACCAGCTTCTGTACAGTCATTTCTCATAAACAACTATTGAACGGAATTAGGTTTTTTTTTGTTTTTTTTTTAGTTTTTATTTTTATATTTCATTGAATAAACTAAATGAATGGGTTATTTATGAAAGGGCCTAAGTCTTGAATACTAAATTGTTAGCAATTAAAGAAAAACTGCTTATAAGTCGAAGTTTTGAAATTAAGGCTGAAATAAAAATTGTTTCATAAATTCTAGAAAGCATTTAGAGTGTGAAACTTAGTCTCTTCAAATCTAAATCGATGTATCTACATCCAAAGAGCAGTTATTAAATTACAAACTCATTTCACAAAATAATGACTTAGGCCCTTTCATAAATAACCCATTCAAATATTACTCACAGAATTACTTCCACTTTTCGTAGCGGTTTTAGTGTGTAATCTATGGGTAGGATACGAAAATATGTCTATTATCTGTGCATTTCGAACTGGCGGATCAAGGTCATGTACAAACATACGAAAGTACAAACCACACACGAGTCATTGAACTGAAATTGTGAACTGAAACACTGGTAATTCCGGCTGTCCCAGCTGACTTTATTTGGGGAGAATGATCCAGTATTGGGGTAAGCACGTGTCAAATGTAGTCCATTGTTTGACCTTGAGCAGCCAGTACGAAATGCGCAGATAATAACTATTTTGGTTCACTGTAAATGATTTCATACATGTGTTTTAAATGATAATTCAAGAAAATAAACTGTAAATTATAAAAGAACTGATTTGTTGCGAAACGCGTAAAACTTAAAATGAGAAAGTATGTGTTTCCTCTATAACATTATTTGTGTATTATATAGCTCTTTTGTTCATTTTTCTAGTTCCTTATAGGTGCTTTGAATCCTAATTTTTGAGTGTCTTAATACCGGAATGTAGTTGTTATCATGAACTGATATTACAATTTAAGCGAGAAACAAGAATTTGTGTTAATTTGCACATAGTTATAAAATGCAGTTATTCACCAAACGTAGTTCCGAAAACGTTAAAAATCTCTGCTTGAAATTCGTTGTATTTTTTGGTTCCCAAATTGATCCTTTCCCTCATAACGAAATCCATCTTATACACCTACATTTGTCCGGCCAAGATTTTGACAATACGTATTGTTCACGGGATTGATGAAGGTGTGACGATATGCCCCCTGAAACAAGGGCTGGCATTAGTGCAAGAGCAATAATCAGTTTTCAGAGAGGCTGGCGACTTTGCAAGAATTTGTCTGTCTGCTGCCACCGTGTGGGCTCAAGAAGGGAACAAGTAGTGCAGCTAGGTTGCTAGGCAACGGGATTAAGAAGATGGGAAAGAAAAGAGTTATAAGCGGCGCTACGTTTGTGTGTATGTCTGTGATCTGTTTTGGGAAACAAACGGGCGTTTGTTACGAAGATTATTTAGAAACTTCCTGTGTCTTGGCTGTCACTGAATTGTAAGCTGTGGTTCTAAATGCAGCAGACTACCGGAAGTCCGTCGTGGTTGGTTGGAAAATACTGTGACAGCTAAATCTTATTTAAGAATGACCGACTTAACAGGCTAATGATAATCTGCTTCTTCCTTTTCATCATCTTTAAGTACAAGTTTTTGCCTCTGCATATCATTCCATCTCGAAGGAAAATACTAAAATTTTTTCTTCATTCCAGTCTTTAATTGAACTTTCTGTTGCTCTTACACTGGTACGTTTATACTGTACAATATAGATTTAATCACGTCACCTTGTCGTGTCACTTTAATTCGTAATGTACGCATATAAAAGAAACAAATCGTTTGAAATTAAAGAACAAAAATTAAACAGAAATTATATATATAGAATAGGGAAGAAAAGTATATTGGAAGTAAACGCCAATGTATAACATCATTCAAAAATCGCTTGAATTGAATTGAATTGAAAGAGAGGGAAATGGGAGAAGAAACTTTAAAAGATACGTGAAAACGTGTCCTTACAAGGGAGTTCGGGGCTGAAAATGAATATGTGAGCTCCAAGCCTGTCGGCCACTTGTCTCACTCCAGATTTCGCTGCGCCACTGAAGGAACTCTAGAAAATTTCGAAGAGGAAAAAAGCCGAAAATGAAAGTAACTTAATCTCTTGAAGCTTTAAAGTTCTATGGCGTAAATATTATAATATTAAGATTAACAAATACAAAGGTACACTTCCCGCCTGAGATCTGCAAGCATGAGTGATGTCACGCGGTGGATAGAAGCAGTACTATAGGTATATTCTGGCGCATGCGCACTATCTGTTTTGCAGGCGAAGCTAACGGCCACTATGCTTTCAGATTCCAGGCGACTAGTGTAACTGTGTTGAGCAAAGAGTAGGGATTTTCATTCGTTACTTTTTAGATTTCCATAGTTACTACTTTGTTGAATATAATGTTAAATATTTTATTAGCACTGCTACAAGAATTTTGAAGGTTCAGATTATGCTTCTATCATTAAACATTAGGATACAGCTGGTTCAATAGATTATGAAAGCAATAGAAGCCTTTTTTCAAGGTCTAAGAAAATTTATAACACTTAACCATTTAAGAGAAGGCCCATCTTCTATTCATAATTACGGAGATTTAATCAGAAGGTCTGGGAACTGGTTCTGTTGCTGATAAAAGCACATCTGGAAGATCAAAGGTAATCGGTGATATCACTGTTGCTGAGATACTTATCTTCAAATGAGTTCTAGCACAGTTTGGAGAATTCTGAGAAGGAATATTAGTCTGTACCCATATTAACCAAAACCAGTGATCGCATTAAAAGAAAGTGGCAAGCAGAAAGAATATGATGTCGCTTTATTAGCACTAGCAGAAATTCAACTTAATAATAATAATAATAATAATAATAATAATCAATTGTTGGACAAAGTTTTCTGGACAGACGAAACACACTTCTTTCTCAGTTGTGGAGGTAACACACGTAATTGCAAAATTTGGTCGAAAATGGCCTCCAGAATTTAGTTCATCAAAGCCTTAAGATTTGGTAGTCACTGTATGGTGTGACTTCACTTTGAAATTCATCATTGGTCCATATTTCTTCTAAGAAGACACGTTGGAATAATAGAAACTGTCACAGTAAACGGGGTATCTTCAATTTACTGTTACGAATCAAACCCTTGCTAGCCGAAGTTACAGCTATGAATGCTAAATTTCATTATACAGAGCGTTCATTAAGTATGGAATATTACTCATAACTTCTTAAATTTTAATGTTACAAAAAAGTTTTATGTAAAAGCTGTTGGAGATAAACCATACAATGTGATACCAGTGTTCGAAAAAGGTTAGTTATTCAGGCATTCAGAATGTGACAGTAAACTTAATTTTTTAATGACACCCTAATTTAAGATTTACATATTCCGAATCTCCATTAAATTCTACATATGAATTTCTTCCTTTGAGGTTACTTAAAGTACAGACTGCATCAGGATAAACCAAGAAATGATCTGAAAGGAAGAATTAGAACCTATTTTTAGAACCTATTTATTTAAGCTGGTAGAGATAAGGCCATCAGGCCTTCTCTTCCCCTCTACCAGGGGATTACAACTATAATATTAGATACGAGATGGAACAGATCAGTCATGTAACTGTGAGACAGACAACGGACTGTTTTCGTGATAGACTGGGGTATTATTTGGCTGTGAATGGTTCTCATTTTGAGTACTGTATCTGTTGTAAACTTTGGTTAGTGATAATGTTTTGTTTAGTTGTATGGCCCACTATGGCCTAACATGATTTTACATTCTTATTTGTCTCGCGTTTGAAGTCCATGAGAAAAGTTTAATAAATAGTTAAAAGACACGAAATGGGTGAAATTTGTACGCACTCATACGTAAAATTTAATGCATATTCTGAAAATGTAATCTTAAAATAGGGTGCCATTTAAAAAATTAAGTTTACTGTCACATCCTGTATGCCTGAATAACTAATTTTTTTCGAACACTGGTATCATATTGTATGGTTTATCTCCAAAGATTTTGTATAAACCTTTTTTTTATATAAAATTAAAATTTAAAAGTTACGAGTTATATTCCATGCTTAATGAACATTCTGTATAATAATGAGATGATCCACAGACTTGTGATCATTATACAGCAACACTGAGCTGTTCATCAGTTGGAAACTCTCAGATAATTTCGTGATCATAATGCCATTTTGCATCTTAAGAAAGTACTGTACAGAGTGAGTAATGAAGCATGACCTACGCTTTAGAAATCAGTTCTGTAGGCTATTTTGAGCAAAAGATGACATATGAACCTAGGTCCGATGGTCAATATATTTTATTTTATTTATTTAGTTCTCATCAATCTTGTCTGGACATGGCGGATTTTATGCATTCCAGTTCAAATCCGTCATTCTCACATCAAATACAAATAAAACATATAGCATGATCAATATATAAAGAGCTACAACTGTTCGTATTCTAAGAACGTAGACTGCCTGTGAGCAGAATGAAGGGAATCAATTAAAAACGCACAGAAAAATTATTATAAAATACTCTACAGAAATATTTCTCGTTCCACTTCAGCGCACTTGGCCGCACGGATGTGAATAGCGTGCGTAGCATTTCGTAGTTTGGCATGGCTATTTCTGATCGCAGCACGACACGAGTTGGTAAAGTGACTCAATGAAGAAAAATAAGATTGCGAAATGCGAATGTTAGGTCTGTTCATTAACGGCTGATGTCTCCTTTCTACCAGTATCTCACGTCACATCGAAACTCCATTTTCCTCAGTACAGTTTGTATTAAGACGAATACACAAGTTACAAGCCTGATTCACTGTACGACGTATGGACTTTTACAAGTAAATAAAGAACTATTGATGATTAGACTCATATTCGTATGACATTTTTTGCTCAAAATGACCTTTAGAACTGATTCCTGAAGAGCATATCATACGTCACGACTCATCCTATATTATAAGTAACATTCAAGCAGTCTGGGTAGTAGAAAAAATACATCTCTGCGTATCAGGAATAAAACTCGCGTCCCTTAGACTTTATACAATTAATACATTACTAGATTAATAAAGATTACGTAATTAATAAGTGTTTGCTTAGAGGTGATTATGATGAGAAAATGAAATAATTTTAGTATTTGTGTACGTCTAATGCTAATTATAAAACACACAAAGCTAAAAACAATTTGAAAAAAGACAAAAATCAGAATCTTCACATATAGTAGGGCGATTTTTATTTTCGCTATTATCATTTTTTTGACATCATCTTCAACTCTAAGTTATAAATACTTTGTATGAAGACGAAAAG